>NC_139937.1:22896790-23259290 GCF_963514095.1 Eutrigla gurnardus | reverse complement strand
GTTCTTCAAGATGTGAGAAGTCTTTAAAGCCTTTTTGTTTTTAAATACTTTACATACAGAGTCATGGAATGTCTGAAGTTCACCATAAAACAAGTTTGTGCTTGGAAGAAACTGAGGAAATCTGGCCTTGTGAATATGATATTTGCCCAAAAGACACAGCGATTTTATCACGTTATCACCTTCCTTGTTGTCAGACTCCACATTAAAAAACAAGACCATATATTCTGTTATCGGGACCAAGACCTTATGAGTTTCCCAGATTAATAAAGAGATTTGAGTCCAAAAGTTGTCGTCGTAACTGCTACGGACTTCTTCCCTCCGCCTCAGACTCCTGACGTCACATCCGCTCAGACTGGTAGCTTCTCGCAAGTACCAGAGCTCGTACTAGGAAGTCATTTGCATGTTATTTGATGATAAGGAACAGCTGCATACACTGGATAAGTTGAAAGGACAGTGCGACTTTTAAAGGTAGGCACCAGAAACCACACGCTGCGGTGTTTGTGATCACGAAATACACGTACCGCGTCCGCGATATAAGTGTTTACGCGTTGTAACGTTTCGTTAGCATTAGCTTGAGCCTCCTTACTGATGCTAGGTTAGCCGTTCCAAGTTAGCTTCGTTGCAACCGCCTTGCAGCTTATGCTAAGATAAATCCTGCTAGCACATAACTAACGGTACCTGGCCAACGGGTTTCCGTGATCACGGTTAGCCTAACATGTCGCCGTTAAAATTGTTCTGTCGGTGTTAATACCCGTGACGTTGCCTGGCCTAGCAGGATACAGCTAATCTAAGCTAACACAATGTAGCTAACGTAGCTACCGTGCTCATAGTTACCGAAGGAAACATTTTGATGCTACCTAGCATTATGCTAACGTGAGCTGCTCAGCCCCTGCTTCTTTCTTTGGATTTACCTTCAGTTTAACGTTACGGTTGCAAATATCATGCATCACGATTTAATTGGTTCCTTAGCAACCGTTGTAATTGTTGTCAACGGTAGCAAGGGAACTCCCCTTATTGGCAGTTCTGTAAAGATTGAGTGTTTTTGATGTGTTATTATGGTTTATTTGTGATCGTGACGTTTTTTGAGGGTGTTATTTGGGCTTATTTGTACTTAAATGTAAGTTGTGTTTTAGGGATGCACCAGCTGTTGTTTTCATTATTGATTAATCCCTCAAGCGTTTCCTCTTTTTAATTGAGTGGTTGATAAGGCTGTTAATGTTTATAGAGCCCAAGGTGTTGTCTTCAAATGACTTGTTTCGACAGATTGTAGTTGAAAACACCCAAATAATTAAATTTCCATTATATATAAGAGACAAGAGAATCAATTCCACCCAATTTACTAGCAGTGATTTATTTTCCCTTTTAAGTGACTTGAACGATTAACGATCAGATTTGTTAATGCATTATGAAATGTACTTCTGGTGCTGGTGTGCAGCAGTACTAAGTTCCAGACTAATCTTATTAGTTGGAAGTGTGGAAAAAAATCAAATGGTTCTTCAAACAACAGAAAATTAATTGATAAACTTATTTCCTATTAATCAGAAATATCAAACATTCACCGGTGTCAGCTTTTCATATTTGCAGCCTTTGTTCTCTATATATTTTGGGGCTTTGAACAATGATTGGAAAAAACATTTGAACACACCACCACTACCTTTCACAACTTGTCATGGGTGTTTTTGTTGTTGTTTAGAGTCATCAGGTAAATAATATAATAAAAATAGAAAAATCAATTGAAAACCATTACTTACTTACTACTGATATATCTTGTCAGTCTATGTGGCAGCTGATAAATGCCAATAAATGTCAGTACATAAATGTAAAGCTATGTTTGAGTAATAATTTAGAAACATGACCTCCATTACGTCCTCAAGAAAGCACTGACACGTTTATTTTTCAGAGACAATATGTCCCACTTAGTCTTGTTCACTATTTGTATAAAAACAAAGTTGTGTGGTCTTTAAATAATAATAATAAAAGGGTTGTTTGCTGGGTGGTAATGATATGAAATGGATATCAGCTGACATTTTTAATCTGTCAAATATCGAAATTAGTATTGGCCTCAAGAATGATCAGTTGGGTTTACTGGAGCACTTTATTTTATGATACAGGAACACCATGGAAGAACAAACTGCGGACATAGAGGTGACCGTCAAAACACTAGACTCCCAAAGCAGAACCTACACTGTTGGTGCTCAGGTAAATTCTTCACGTCCTTCTGCAAACTGTGGTGTGAATTCTCATTTTTCAGCCTTTTTGGTAGTCTGACTGTTTCTGTGTCTTCTTTGTAGTTGACAGTGAAAGATTTCAAGGAGCACATTGCCCCTTCTGTGGGCATCCCTGTGGACAAACAGAGGCTGATCTATCAGGGCAGAGTCTTACAGGATGAAAGGACTCTGGCAGACTACAGTAAGTTATCACGAAGTCAACTAAAGCAGCACAGAACCCGATTTTATCTTGTTTCAAGATTTGTTTTTGCACTTCTTGTTTTGTTATTTTGGCTACAATACGAGTGCAGTTCTGTTTTTCCTATTTATGATGTGCACATTGATTCTTAACATCTGGGCCACACACATTGAATAAGCAAGTAGGAATTGACTGGTTGTGGTTATTTTATTGTACAACTTTCCACATCACACCAATCCACATCAAACAAATGGGTGCTTGGAGCTCACTTGTGTTTGTCAGTGTTTATATTATTCTGCCAACAGAAATAATTGCTTGTCTTTAGGCCAACAGAGATGTAGAAAACAGCTAGAATTTCTTATTTTTCAAAAAAGTCATCACACCATCGTCGACATGGCACATGATTTGGTTGCACCCTTTTTTTTAGTGCAGCATGGTATTCATCAATATTATAATCAATTTACTCAAGTACTGTACAGTTTTGATGTGCTACATTTCAAAGGGAAATATTGTAGTTTTTACTTCACTACATTCATTTATATTGAGTAAATACAACAGTGTACAAATTATTACAGTAATCTCTCATGTGGCCAGTTATACACTTAGCATTGAAATGTATTTTAGGCCTTCATCTTACTGCATTATTAGTAATAATACAATTTTATGATAATCTAACAACGGTAATCAATCCACGCACATAAAGAGCAGACATATGCATGTGAAGCGACCATAACCGTAGTTCTCTGTTGCTGTCTCAGATGTGGATGGCAAGGTGATCCATCTTGTGGAGCGGGCGCCCCCTCCACCCTCCCAGCCGGGCTCGGGGTCAGGAGGCTCTTCAGCTGACAGTGGACCCTCCTCATCCTCCCAGGGAACATCACAAGTACCTCCACATGACCGCAATGCCAACAGTTACGTAATGCTTGGCACCTTCAACCTCCCTGTCAACATCATGGACCCCCAGCAGATACAGGTAGGACTGCCTTTGAGCCGTTCAGTCTATTAAAGAGTAATCAAAGTCCATTTATATGTCTTGGGGAGTATTACATCACGTGTGCAAAGGTTGTAGAAGTGAGCTCCTGGGACATCTGTAGCCTGCTATACAATAATATAGAAGTGCAGTTCTAAATTGATTGAGTAGTCTTTCCATATTTCTTTTATCCTAATCACATTTTTTTTTAACAAATTCCAGCATAGTACAAAACAGTGAAGTTATATTCCTCCCAGTGATCTCACAATGATTTCTGACAAGTGTGATTAGCAGCAACTTGAAAAGCTGATGTGTCTATTCCTTCCCTGAACATAAATCATAACATACGTGCATTTCCTGTGTGTTGTTGTTAAGATGTCGGTCCAGCAGATGGTGTCTGGTATGGGCGAGAATGCCAGGAATGCCAGAGTCACTACCAGCACTGGGGTAAGATGTCTGCTGATGGCACACAATCCCACACAACGTTGTCCCGTGGGATGTTGATTTTCACCTTTTTTCTGTTTCAGAGCAACGGGTCTGTGAACGTTCACATTGATATGGACCAACCGGTGCAGAGCGAGCCGAGGCTGAGGCTGGTGCTGGCTGAGAACCTGCTGAGGGACATCAATGACGTCATCCAGAGGATGGAGGTGAGAGCTCAACGTTCATGTTCCTTCAGTAGCAAAGAACAAGATTAATCATCACCCTCCATGTTTTCCCCTGGTCTCAGAATGTATGTAATGTGTGGACACTCCTCAGATAACCAGACCAGATGATTCTCTACGCTAACCCTGCACCTTCACGTCGGTAATAAATGTGTCTGCTGTCCCGTGTATTTTGTTCAGGGTCGGCCAAGTGACTCATCCGCCCAGACAGAGACGACTTCTGCTGCTGGTGCTGCTGCTGCTGCTCCCCCTCCTCCCTCATCTTCATCTACCACCTCCACTCCCTCTCCCTCTGCTCAGCCCATGGACACCTCCCCACCTCCAACAACTCCCCCACCTCCACCCACCTCTTCAGCACAATCTGAGGGACCAACACCCCAACCTGGATCTAAGTGAGTCATTCCTTCTCTCTCTCTGTAAACAGAAAGCAGATCAAAGGGACCGCAGCAGGAGTTCATCTCACACTAAAATGTTTTGTTGAAACAAACCTTTGATTGTAATCGTCTCTGCCCTTCTTGCCTTAGTCACCCCAGCCCGGCTGAGTTGGCGGAGATGTTGTCTGAGCTACGGAGGGTGGAGGAGAGACTGCAGCCCTTCATTCAGAGAGCTCACACCATCCTGGAGACGGCCACCAACGCAGAATACAACAATAATACGGTAGGATTCAAACAGCCAGATGATTGACTGGAGACCTTAAGTATATTTCTGAAATGTATGATTTTTATTAGAAGGCCTGGATATCCATATTCACAAGTGTTTAAAGTGTAAGTTTGGCGGAAATTGAAAATAAAGCTATTTTCTGAATGAAAATACATCAACTAAGCCGTGGAGGAAGTAATTATCGCTCATCACGCAGTTCAGAGCTAGCACGGGTCGGAGCTAGAGTCCAAAATCGCAAACAGTGGGTTAGCATGGGGCAGACAGCCACACGCTTTCAAAATCGCATTTTTAAACAACTAACATTGCTCAAAACAGCGCCAAACCTCGTCAGCAGCTTGCTCTGGGTGTCTACACATAAAACGAAGCACCAACAACTCAGTTCATGAACCCGAAGTTTATAACAGAAGACAGTTAAGAACAATCACCAATTCTACCCCTGCCAGCTCCTCGCGAAGGATAGTCCGTAAGTGTGGATTACCGAACGAGTTCCCGTGTGAGATCTCGCGTGACATGTATGTGCTTCAGATAAGGCTTCTGTCTTGAACTGATTGGAAGTGTATACAAACTATCCCGACGTTTTTACCCACCGTTATTAACTTATATTTGGCCAAACTGCCACTAATTTAAAAGTATACTCGTTTTATTCTGGGCGAAATCTTCAGTTTCACTTTCACTTTTGCATTGCGTTCGGTAATCGACACTTACGGACTATCCTTCGCGAGGAGCTGGCAGGGGTAGAATTGGTGAGTGTTCTTAACTGTCTTCTGTTATAAACTTCGGGTTCATGAACTGAGTTGTTGGTGCTTCGTTTTATGTGTAGACACCCAGAGCAAGCTGCTGACGAGGTTTGGCGCTGTTTTGAGCAATGTTAGTGGTTTAAAAATGCGATTTTGAAAGCGTGTGGCTGTTGGCCCCATGCTAACCCACTGTTTGCGATTTTGGACTCTAGCTCCGACCCGTGCTAGCTCTGAACTGCGTGATGAGCGATAATTACTTCCTCCACGGCTTAGTTGATGTATTTTCATTCAGAAAATAGCTTTATTTTCAATTTCCGCCAAACTTACACTTTAAGTACAGCAGTACATTTAAATATCAGGAATTATTTTTCTAGCAATAGAAATATTAGCAATACGGTAAATTACCACCTGCTACCTGATTTATTTGGATGACAGGCTAGCTGTTAACACCTGTTTCCAGTCTTTGCACTAAGCCAAACTAACTGAATGATGGCGGTAGCTTCATATTTAGTGTACAGACACGTCTCTGCGAGTAAGCATATTGAAATGTTTAATCAAAATCCTGAGTATTTAGTAAATATTATATAGTTTTCATTGAAGACGTTACACAAGATGGTTTCTTATCTGCTTCAGGAGCGAGAGGAAGACCAGCGCACTCTCATCCTGACATGGGAGTGTCTCCGTCTCCTTGGTAACGCCCTGGTGGCCCTCAGTGACCTGCGATTGAACCTCATGAGCCCTGTGCCCCGCCACCTGCATGTGGTCCGGCCTTTTTCCCACTATGCCACCCCGGTCACTCTGCCCGGAGCTGTGCACCACCACATCCCAGTGCAAGTAAGTGAACGCAAGGCTGTGTATGTTCTTTAAATATGAACCTTTAATATGACGGGACTGACCGTGCTGTCGTCTTCTCCCGACAGATGAACCTGGGTGCCACAGTTACTGTTGCGTCTAACGGCACTGACGGACAAGCCCCGTCCACCCAGCCAGCCGGCCAATCGGAGCAGGCAGGTCAGGGACAGACCCCTCCCACACAGACGTCCCCGTCCAATCAGCAGGCTGGCCCGGGACAGGCTGGCCCCCGTGTCATCAGGATCAGCCACCAGGCAGTCCCGGTGGTCATGATGCAGATGAACACGGATGGTGTGTTGTCCCTTACCCGCCACTGATTGAATGCTCCGTAAATCAAAGCTGTTTGTGTGTCATTTTGTTGGAGTTCAAAGATCACACGTGCCACACTATTACATCCTCCATGCACTGCGACCGCAATCAGAGGGATCTGCAGGATGCACTGTTTATTGCAAAGCACTTGTGTAAAGGAGAGTAGTACTGGCAGGTACTTTAGTGTTTAACTATATGTGTGGTGTTGTTTTTGTATGTATGTGCAGGTCCGGGTTCAAACCCTGCTGCAGGTGGACAGCCAATGCCCGGGCAACCAGGTAAAAGCCATTGGTAGTACATTGTGCACAACACATTTTATACAGTCTAGTCATGTAAAACCCCTTCAAAAATATTTGTATCATCTTACTTTCTTACAAGTTCAACAAAGTACTGTATATGGGTTTGGATCAGGAATGACTCCTGGAAATAATCTTCTGCTGATAACAGAAGTAAGACATGTTGTTCTAATGAATTGGTCTCTGTTTCACCCGTTAGGTGCCCTCCCCCCCGACTTCATGCGTAATCTCATGCAACAAATAAGCCAATATGCTGCTGCCGTAGCTACTAGTGCTGCCACCGCCACTGGCCAGCCTGTCCCACCACAGCCCACCCCTCCAGGCTACAGCTCCACCGCCAACTCCTCCACTACCACCACGGGGCCGAACACACCCACCACCACCCCTACTGCTCCCCCACCGCCTCCCCACGCTGGCCCCCAGCCCCAGGCCAGGGTTGTGTTCACCAGACCCCCCTTTGCACCCAACATGCCCCCTCCAGCCTTCGGCACTCGGGGAACCACCATCAATGTGAGGGCTGCCATGCCGGGCCAGCAGCCAGGACAGGTGGGGGTTTAGGATTTGCTTTTTTCAGGCTGATTGTCAACATGATCAACATTTGAGACTAATTAGAAAATCTTTCTTCACAGGCGTTCAACCCTGCTGCTCTCAACCAGATGATCAGTGGACTGGTTGGACAGCTTTTGCTGCCAGGACAAATGGGTAAACATAATCATTTTACATAATTAGCATTTTATTAAAGTATAGAAAGAAGAAGGTTATGGATAAAGTTTGATACTTCAATCTGTTTTTTTTTATTCTTCTGCAGCTGGTCAAACAGTCACTTCCTCCTCCTCCACATCCACATCCTCCTCTTCCTCCTTTTCTTCCTCCTCTCAAACCCCCTCAGCCTCCTCCTCTTCCTTTTCCTTCTCCCACTCGGGTCCAACTCCTCCACCTACCACAAACCCCGCTGGTACACCTAGCCAATCTGAGACCAACACGACTGAGCCCCAGTCCCAGGAGATGCCCCCAGACCTCAACCAGCTCCTGGGCTCCCTCCTGGGAGTAGCTGGCGGTGCTGGTGTGGGACCTGTAGGGGCCCCTTCAATTACCGTCACCACGTCTGGTGTCCCAGCCTTCATCCAGGGAGTGAGTGAATTCATGCAGCAGGTCAGTGTTTGAATATTTCACTTGAGATTTAATAGACTTCCCATGTAAATTGCCCTTTAACTTGTGTATTGTTTCTGTCATTGTCCTGCACACAGATCATGTAAAAAAAGGGTTTCTTGGAAATTATTTGCATTTTTTTCAAGAAAAGTGTGTTCAAATAAAGCCAGATATGATGATATAAATGTTGAATTGTATACAATAGTCATATTATTTAAAGTTTTAAGGGAGACGCTGCAATAAATCCCCTGAAATTAAATGTCAACATTCAATATTTTTTGCTTTCATCTTTTTGAAAATCTGTCAAATACCAAGAGATTGCATTTAAAGCTTTTCAGATTTGTGTTGACTTGTTTGTGATTTAATTAATGCATTTTTTCCAATTGTATATCCTCACTCCGGTTTCCATTTAATGTGCAGGCCCAGCCCATCTTCTCTCCACCCCCACCTCCCACTGGTACCACTCCTGCTCCAGCTCCAGGGCCCAACCCAACACCAGCACCCCCTGCAGGAGCTGAAGCCCTCAACCCGGAGCTGTTCACAGGCATCGTCCGTGGCGTCCTCAGCACCATGATGGGCTCTCTGGGTCAGGCCCAGAACGACACGGAGAGCATCGCCCAGTTCATGCAGAGGCTCTCCCAGGCAACCAACATCTTCATCAGTCCTGAGGATCCTACCGGTACAGAACAAACATCCAAAACGTCTAAAGATATCAGGAAATGATTGATGTAAATAATGTGATGTGACTGTGATTCTCAGGGTTTTTTGGAGAGCTGCTGATGTTGGTGTGTCAGACGTTCACCATGTCAGACCTGGTGATGCTGCTTCACGGTCAGCACCAGCCGCTCGGTCGCATCCAGCCCCAGCTGTCCCAGTTCTTCACCCAGAACTACCTCAACGGCAGAGAGCCCACCGACGAGAACATTGCTGTCAGTACCACTCACCAGCTGCACAAATGGTTTTGCTTTGTTTGTTTTAGGATTTTAACACTCAAGCACAGTTAAAAGTAGAAAGAGCTCATCTTCTATATCGTTGTTGCTTCCATGATGGATATGTTTTTTTCTTAGTGTAACTGACCAATATGGATTTTTGTCTTCTCCCTCTATGTGCCATCATTCCCTCATATCCTCTTTCCATCCCCCAGGCTGCTGCTGACACTCTGGTCAACGAGCTGGAGGAGTATATCAGCGAGAGCTTTGTAAGTCCTGGATGTCCACTCCTCCCCTCGTATCGCTGAATTACAAACCAGTGTGTGATTTATATGAGCCGTTTGTAAACGTACTGACGCCACCTGTCTGGTCTCCGACAGAGAGAGTCTTCAGTCACAGTGTTGGAGGGCGTCGACGTCACTCAGACCAACATGTCCTTCTTCAGACAGCAGCTGATGCACATCGCCACACACATCCTGCGTTGCACAGGTAGGACAGTATAAATGAGTCTGTCTCGCTGATGGTTGGTTTGGATGTTTGGCTCCAGCTGTTGGTGGTTTAAGTGTATGTTGCAGCACCAGGCATTTGGCTGTGAGGTGATGTAGTAATCTCACTGTAGAACTTTCTGTTTTGTTAATATAAATCTTTTTCTCATCCAGATGAGACATTTGGGCCCCGCCTCCTACAGATGTGCAACCAGGCGTTGTTTGAGTGTCTTGCTCTCAACCTGCACTGCCTGAGAGGAGACCAGCGAGCCCTCACCGCAGTCATCAACCACCGAATAGTCAGTATATGTCTTACTGATTAGTTTGTTCCTGTGTTCAGAAGGCTGTAGACGCTCCAGAAGAAATATGAACATGGCGTTTTAGTTTTGTGCAAAGTCATGTTTACTTGCATTATGCATCGATGCCTGAAGCTGCCGCCGATGAGAGCCCAAAAACTAAAAGCCAAACAAAGCCTCCGGCATCGCCAATACTTTATTGGGGGAGGAACATTTTGCAAAAAGATTATTGCAGCAAACTACCATGCCCTTAAAGGTTTTGGTGCTCAACTCGATGTTCATTATGGCATCTATAACCAGGAATTAGAACGGGCAAGGCAGTCCTTTTCTCTAAGATAATCAACAACAATGATATCTGCACCTTATTCACCTCACCATCCGTCCCTAATCGTCCTCCAACAAGTTATACAAACTCCCTGAATCAGCTCATTAAAATCAGGGCTGAAATAAACATGAACTGCAGCTTTCCTGTAAATTTAAAAGATTTGAATCCTGAGCTATTTCATCTGCTTTGTTTAGTTGTTTGTGCTTTTGCTGTTTTCATTAAATGATCATATCTTTGTGGATCAGCGGTGCTATACAAACACACTTGCCTTGTTTGAACGGACACATAAGAGATAATGATTTTCTCATTGATCCAGCGGAGGATGTCCAGTGACATCAGCCCCAGCCTGGTCAACTGGATGACCAGCATGATGACGATGAGGCTGCAGGTGATCCTGGAGCACATCCCCATCACACAGGAGCAGATCCAGAACTACATAGTTCACACCCAGGTAACGCAGCAGCAAACACCTTTTTTTTAATGTTTTTATACAGTGAAATGTTATTTATTTTTATAATGAGAATAGTTAGTCTTAGTTGCCGGTGAGCAAAACCCAGGAGAGGATTGTGTCTGTCTTAGACACAGTTCTGCAATACAGTTTTCTTTACTGAGAGATGTAGTTTTATTGTAAAATACAGCTGAATAGTTCAAATCAGTACAAGTTTAGATCATTAAGGAGAGAAATGGCACATACTTTAAAGGTAAAATGTGTTATTTTATACTTTGCATACATACACTTTGCACATATTAAAAAGGGACTTGTGTGTCGACTTTGTGCCTTCACCACCAGTGTATAAAAACACAGTTCAGTCCAAAAACACTCCTGACTGTATCGTTGACTTCTTTCCAGAATGTGGATGGACACACGTTGGCAGTCGGTGTAAATCAAGCGTTAATTACACGACTTCAGTTACTCTTAAAACCAGCTTGGTTTCCCCAAATTTAGTTTTTGTACTTTTGTGTTGTTTTCCAAATGTTAGTTTCTGCACGTGCAGAGAAAGAAGTAGTTCCTCTGATAACGGCTGTTACATATCCTGTTTCTTTGGACAGCACGTCTGAAATGGCTGATAAATATTGAATGACATTCTTTCACAGAGAGATCAGTCTTCTGCGACTGGCACACAAGAGCCTGAACGAGCACAAAGTGCAACGGTAAGCACGCCGTGCCTCTTTTTTTAATGTCCTTTTCAGACGAACTCACTTTGACACGGCGGCGAGCGCTCTGCCTTTTTAGCTCCCTCATTTCTTTGTTCTCCGCTCACAAAGATCGGGGACACCCTCTCGCCAGCCGCAGCCACCACAGCGGAGGAGGCCATGTCGGTGTCACACGACACGAGGGCGTCATCGCGGGAAGCCAGGGCGTTGCCTGGAGACCTGGGAGCCACGGGAGGAGCCGCACCATTAGGTGGCGACATGGCAGCAGCGGGAGCCGAGGGAGGAAGTGAGGAGTCTGGTCGAGAGTCGGAGGCCTGGGCCGCTGCCGTTCCACCTGTAAGAGCCCACGCAGTTTTATTTATCTTGTGTTTGAATGACTGTTGTTTTATTTGTAGCTCCGCCCTGCCTCTGTGTTTACTGGTTACTCTGGATAATCCAGAGAACAAACGGGGAAATGTTTCCTCTGTCTGTGGATTAGCCAAAGTCATTGTTTGGGAAATCTCTCTGAGCTTCCACAGGAAATGTAACAAAAGATGTTTTTTTTAAAAGATACCCCTGGTAACCAGGTAATAAGCCCCATCTCCCCTGTTTATACCCTGCAGGAATGGGTGCCCATCATCAGGTGTGATATGATGACCCAGAGGAAGATGAAGGCTCAACCCCCCCTGTCTGACGCTTATCTCCACGGGATGCCAGCTAAGCGCAGGAAGGTAATCAGATCAGTCCTAACTTTAACTCGTTAACGTACGGATGTCGCTGGTCATCGCCGACTTCAAGGTGTCGCCTGTGTTTCCAGACGGGCCTGGGCGGCGGAAGCCTCCTCTCCCTCTCCGATGCCGTGAGTCAGGCAGCCAGGACGGCAGGAGTGAAGCCCATCACGTCTGCTGAGCGACTACAAGACGACCTGGAGACCCAGGAGCTGAAGGAGGCGTATGCAGATCAGGTGACTGAATCCTGCATGGACATCACAGCGAACCACGGAGTCACTGAGCATCATTTAGTTCAGTGAAGGAAAAGAAATCTGCAGATGGTCGTTGCTGTCGTTAGTTTAGATTTACATGGAGGTTCATTTAAATATATTAGAAACACACGTCCATATAAAACAAGACAGTTTCAACAAGCTTGCACATTATAACCATTATAAAAGGTAGAATTTGTTGCATGACTGTTAAACCGCATTCATTTGGGCTCAGTGGACTTAATAACCATCTTTTAATTTTAATTAAGGTATCGTTTATTAAGTGTCAAATGTAATGTACATATTTCCTGCTGCCATCTTTTATATAATTAATTAATTGGAAGTTTTACTGTTGGAAATTTAATGGAGCAGCACATAGCTTAGTGTCAAAATGACAGAGTATGGAAACAGCTTTTGAAAATGTTCCAATACTCATCCGGGAATTAACCAGCTGTCTTTTTTTTAGGGAAGAAAATGTAAATTTTCACGGTATTGAAAATAAGACAATTCTGTTTTGTACAGCTCCTCTGTGTGCCTTTAATCTCCCCTGGGAGATTTTATTAATTGAACCTATAACGGTTCTAATAAACTAATAGATTTTATTTTTTAAATAAATAAGGTAAAAAAAAAAAAAGGTATTTCCAATGTAAAAAAAAGAGATGAATGAAATAATCAGTTTTGTAATGTCATTTAAACACAAATTTAAATGGTAATTTTATAATCAAAAGGAATCTACGAGCAGCTTAACTTTGTTTCGATGACTTTATGGGAAATGATGATGTTATAATAAATGAGCCACTCCATATACTTCCTCAAAAGACAAGCTACATCAATACAGAAGCCATCTGTGGTCACATGACTTCCTGTCTAAGCCACTAACTTCTTACATGTTCTTCCTCGCAGGTTAAAGCCGACATCAAGAAACGAGTGAGGGAAGACCCAGACTTCAGCTCTCAGCAATCCCCCAACGCACACAGAGCCTTCTCATCAGACTCGTAAACCATTTCAACCGAGTAGAAACCTGTAAGACTCTCGTTGTTTTCATCTTTATTATTTCTTGGATTCTTCATTCGACTAGCACTGGATGCAGCTTCACCTCCCCTGTATGGCTTTTAAGCAGTTAGCAGCCCCCTTCCACTAATTGCCTCACGCTAATGTGACGACTTCCCCCCAGTGCCTATTTATTTCCGTGCGTCTGTTTTCGGTCCAACATCATGAAAAGGTATCAGATTTAACTTAATCGACGTCGGGTCACTTTACTTCTGTCTGGAAAACATGTGTATGTTTCTTTTTAGCCCTCATATCCTCGTGTTGCTTTGTTAATATGGAGCTGAAGTCTTATTTAGGACTTCAGCCTTCCTGTCAATACTCTAGAGTGCAAGAGTATACTTTCATGTGATGAACATGCTGTTTGGTACATGAATGTACAGTAAGCTTAATAAAAAATCTTGATACAATACAAGAGTAACCTTTTTTGAGTCTGGGTGTTATGTGAGTCAGTGGTGTAAGAACTGCAAGCAATAATTGCAGTTCAGGAATACTTTACTTTAAGTAAAAGTACAACAGTAGGACCTTTTGACCCTGAATGAAAACTATGACAGAATATTATGACTGACATTGGCTTTTTTTATGAAATACTGCACATTTCTTTTACTTTTAGTGGCATATTTGGACTTTTACTTTGTTTAAAGTATTTCATTTTTTTGGGAGCTACTATAATGACTTTTTGAGGATGTTTTTTTTTTAATAGCAAAAAATTACAAATCTTGCCTCGGAGGGCTTTAAATGTCATAATGTAGTTGAGAAATGTTGTGATTTTGTTTATATTTTACTTTCTTTTTATGACATACTGACTTAAGGGGCTCACACACCGGACCGAAAATCGGCGTCTTTGAGAGAGTCGGCGCCCGTGACATGAGTCTACTTGGTGTGGTCGCTCGAATCGGCCCACGTCGGCGTTCATTTCAGCCGATTCAAATGTGTAAAGCTGTGCACACACCGGAAGAACTGCCCGACTCGCGTCGGTAAATTCGGCGTCGGCTACTTAATATGGCCGACTCGAACAACGACATGGGCGGTTCACACCTACGGAATTACAGCCGACGCCATACGTTCCGCGCTTGCGCGAGATGTAATGTCTCCAAAAAACAACAGGCGGCGCTAATCTGTATTGTGGGCCAAAAAACACGAAAACCGGAAGTAGGCGGTCCTCTCTAGACCGCCTTCTTCGATTCCACTGGTTATCTGGTATGTTTACCATCGTCACTTCCGGGCTTCACTGATTCGCTAGTCAAGCTGCTAGCCTCCACCAATCAGAATGGTAAAAGAATGACCGACTCGAATGGCGGATTACACATTTGAATCGGCTGAAATGAACGCCGACGTGGGCCGATTCGAGCGACCACACCAAGTAGACTCATGTCACGGGCGCCGACTCTCTCAAAGACGCCGATTTTCGGTCCGGTGTGTGAGCCCCTTAATCCGCCATTCGAGTCGGTCATTATTTTACCATTCTGATTGGTGGAGGCTAGCAGCTTGACTAGCGAATCAGTGAAGCCCGGAAGTGACGATGGTAAACAGATAACCAGTGGAATCGAAGAAGGCTCTCGGAATTCATATTTCTAAAAATCTAACTGAACGTCAAACAAAGAACTTTAAGCCTAAAATACAAAAAACTAAAAGTATATTCAATATGTGGCTTCAGAGAGATTTGTCCTTAATAGGTAGAGTTCTGCTGAGTAAAGCAGATGGAATCTCTAGATTTGTTTACCCTACTCTCTCTCTTTTTGTTCAACAATCCCTTTGTAAAGAAATAAATAATACCCTACTTAATTTTGTCTGGAAAAACAAATGCCATCGTTTAAAAAAAGAGATCTTAGCAGCCCCGAGAGGTGATGGTGGCATGGAGCTGTTAGACTATATGGACATGAACTATACCTTTAAAACAAAATGGATAAAAGAATATCTGAAAAAGACAGAATCTCTTTGGTATTTTATACCACAAAATATTTTTGGGAAAGTGGGAGGGTTACCTTTTCTCCTAAACTGTGATTATGATGTCTCAAAATTACCACTAAAATTATCTAAATTTCACCAACAAGCCCTTACAGCAGCTAAACTGTGTTTTGTCCATAACTTCTCTCCACATAAAACTATTATATGGAACAACGAGTTCATAACTAGGAAAAATAAATCACTATTTCTGAAACACTGGATTGATAAAGGAATAATCCACCTTAAGGATTTACAAAATGATGAAGGTGAAGTTTTCAGTTATGAAGAATTCCTTGCATCTAAAATCTTCCCGGTTACCTATAAAGAATTTCAGACAGTAATTAATGCTATTCCCAGCGGCATTCTCCAATTAATAAGAGGTCACTTTGAAAGGCAAGAGGCAGATAAAGTTGACTTTACCCTCTTTATTAATGGTATTAACATTATGAGTCATCATTGTAATAATAAACATATAAGGAATCATTTTTTCAGGAAAAGGAAAATCACACCTAGAGGAAAATTTGTATGGTCTTCTTCTATCTCGGGTATTAACTGGAAAACAACATGGCTCCTTCCACACAAATTTGCCATTTCTAATAAAATAAAAGAAGTTCAATATAAAATTATTCATAACATCTACCCCACTAACAAATTTGTGTCGAAATTTGTTAATATTGATACCAACTGTGTATTTTGTAATACAGAAGTGGAAACAATTAGCCACCTTTTTTTTTAATGTAATTTTTCCCAGATTTTTTGGAAGAAAATTGAAGCTTACATCACAGCACATTCCAACAAACCAGTTACCCTGAATGCCAAAGATATACTGTTATATTATAATAATAATGACAGGAATCTGCAACATTTAATTAATCTGATTATTTTAATCGCTAAATTCCACATACATAAATCTAAATTTTCCAAAGGTCGACCTTTCTTTCCTGCTTTTGAAATCGACTTCAAGAACTATTTTGAATGTATCAAAAGAATTGATAATAAAAAATGTATACACACTGTTAATATAATTGAAGAAATATTCGGAGAAATGTAATATTTCCTGCCTTTTTCTTTACTATTTTTCTTTGAATCTCATTTAATTTATATTTTGTTTTGTTTATATTAACTATGTCTTGATGCCATACTATTTGTATTTGTATTATATACGGTCATTGTTCTGACTGTGGTTGGAATCTATAAATAAAGTTTCTATGAAAAAAAAAAAAAGGAATCGAAGAAGGCGGTCTAGAGAGGACCGCCTACTTCCGGTTTTCGTGTTTTTTGGCCCACAATACAGATTAGCGCCGCCTGTTGTTTTGGAGACATTACATCTCGCGCAAGCGCGGAACGTATGGCGTCGGCTGTAATTCCGTAGGTGTGAACCGCCCATGTCGTTGTTCGAGTCGGCCATATTAAATAGCCGACGCCGAATTTACCGACGCGAGTCGGGCAGTTCTTCCGGTGTGTGCACAGCTTTAGTGTCCCTCTAGTGAAAGTGTAAATGATGATATATTCATAAAAAAATATTTAAAATTGTTAAAAAGGCATAAAAATCGCTCATCTCGCTTGACGCGCCTAGTCTCAGTGTAGTGAGTCCAAAACAGCCATAAAAAGCCATGATCAATTTTTTCAGGGAAAAAAAAAGTCATACTATAGCATGTCGAAAAAAAAGTGAAAAATCGACAAAATTCATAAAATGTTGTAAAAATGATGTAAAAGTCCTAACATATGCTCCTATATCGCGTGTCAATCAAAATCTGAGTGTAGTGAGTCCAAAACAGTCATAAAAAGGCTTATTCATGGCAGGCAGGTGGTTAAGTGGTTAGAGTGCATGCCATTTACCCATGTCTGCATATATGCAGCAGCCTCAGGTTCGAATCCCGGCTGGAGATCCTTTGATACATGTCACATCCCCCTCTCTCTCCCATGTTTCCTCTCTATCCACCGCTAAATACAAAGGTGTCTATGCAAGAAAATAATCTTTAAAAAAAAAAGCCTTGATCATATTGTTAAAAAAAGGTCATGCTATAGCATGTCGAAAATTCACGAAAAAGTCAGTCAGAATATATTCATAAAAAAATATTTAAAATTGTTAAAGAGTCATAAAAATCGCTCATCTCGCTTGACGCGCCTAGTCTCAGTGTAGTGAGTCCAAAACAGCCATAAAAAGCCATGATCAATTTTTTCAGGAAAAAAAAAAGTCATACTATAGCATGTCGAAAAAGAAGTGAAAAATCGACAAAATTCATAAAATGTTGTAAAAATGATGTAAAAGTCCTAACATATGCTTCTATATCGCGTGTCAATCAAAATCTGAGTGTAGTGAGTGCAAAATAGTTATAAAAAGGCTTAGTCATATCCCCCCCCCCCCCCCCCCATCCCCCAAAAAAAGTCATACTATAGCACGTCGAAAAAAAAGTGAAAAATCGACAAAATTCATAAAATGTTGTAAAAATGATGTAAAAGTCCTAACCAGTGGCGGCGCCAGGGAGGGGCTTGGTTGGGCTATAGCCCCATCAAGAATTGTGTCAGCCCTACCGTTAGCCCTACCATAAAACCACCAAGAAAAAAACAACAACAAAATAACCAAGAAAAGTGCGGAGTTCAACAGCACCACCACGTCACGTCGTAACGGCATTCAGGCAGCTGCGATGACAACTGTCACTGATCTGGGTTCATTAACAGACTGTACTGTCCGTACGTAAACGTCACTCATGTGAGCCCGCTTTTAGTGTCTGCTCGACACAGAGACAGCAGGCTACTAGATTGTAAGCTACCTGGCTCTAGCAGTTCGCGTTAGCGGCTTATAGTCACTCACGTTAAATTAACGTGGCGGTGGCGGGCGTGTTGGATAAAACTACGGACGCACCGTTGACACCTGCAGGGGAAGATGACCACTCGGGTCCCGGCTGTTAACATAACTATTCACGCCAGGATTCAATTTCAATGTACGCACAGAAACGGCAAATACAACAACAAATGGAAAAATACTTTTTTAAGACAAAATCGAATGTTTTCAGTATCAGTGAAATCAGTAGTGTATATCATGGTGATTGGCCCCGGTGCAAATAGTTTTTTGTGCCCTCCATCCCCGACCTAAACACAAGCGCACGCTTGTGAGCACTTCACGCACGCACACACACGCTTGGACACGCACGCACAGTACGGTATGATAACTCTGCCGGCCCGGGGAGAGAGACATGCATCGGCTCGGCCCACAGTGCTCAGCAGCAGAGAGGTGACGAGACTAGAGCCGGGCTGTATTGTGTAGTGGAGAGGGGCCAACACACGCTATGCGTAATTGCGCACACACGCGCGATCGTCCTCTAAAATGCGGCTGCATCCGGCCCGGTTCAGCAGCATACATTTTTTTTCCACCTTCAAAAAAAGTCCTCCCAGTGCGTACTGGATTCCGGCTGGCAGCGCCACTGGGTGTTGTTATATATTCACATTGAAATTCTGACATTGATTTGAGCCCCACCGTCGTATGAGTTAGCCCCACCGTAGTTGAACCAGAAAAAATACTCTGGCGCCGCCACTGCAGAGCGGTATATTTCATGTAGGCCTACGAGGAGCAAACCATAATCTTACAGAAATACGAAGAAGTTAAACATATAATACAGTAATACTGGCAAAAAACTAGCCGACTGTGTAAAAAATTTATGGCGTGGTGTTTGACAATATTAGACTCATTCTTTCAGCTGCAATCCCGGCGGTGTAAAATGGGCACTTATTTTTATTTGACGCTAATGCCATCTTCACGTTGATCTGCTACGGAGCAAGTTAGCTCTGCAGCGTCAGTTACCATGGTGATGAACCCCGATTTTATTTACATACTATACTGATTTTTCATAACTTTTTTGACACCATGCTGACTTCTTTGACATACTATACTGATTTTTCATGACTTTTTTTTTTTTTTACTTTTTTGACATACCATACTTTTTTTGACATACCATACTGATTTTTTTACTGATTTATTTCATTAAAAACAGTAGTGGTATGTCAAAGAAAAGTCAGTATGTTGAGTCAAAAAAGTAAAAAAAAAAAAAAAAAAAAAAAAGTCGTGAAAAATCAGTATAGTATGTCAAAGCATGGTGTCAAAAAAGTAACAAAAAAAAGTTATGAAAATTCAGTATAGTATGTAAAGAAAATCAGGGTTCATCACCATGGTAACTGATGCTGCAGAGCTAACCTAAAATCTAAACCTAAAAAATCAGTACAGTATGTCAAAAAAGTCATAGTATGGTATGTAAAAAAAAAGTAAAAAACAAAAAAAAGTCTTGAAAAAGTCAGTAAAGAATGTCAAAAAAAGTCAGGAAAAATCAGTATAGTATGTCAAAAAAGTCAGTATGGTATGTCAAAAAAAGTGATGAAAAATCAGTAGTGTTTCAAAAAAGTCATAGTATGGTATGTCAAAAAAAAGTCATGAAAAAGTATAGAATGTCAAACAAAGTCATGAAAAATCTTTTTTTTTTTTTTTTTTTTAATCTTGAAAAAACAGTATGGTATGTCAAAAAAAAGTAAAAAAAAAAAAGTCTTGGGGGGAAAAGGTTAGTATAGAATGTTAAAAAAGTCATGCAAATCAGTATATTTCAAAAAAGTCATAGTATGGTATGTAAAATAAAAAGTTTTGAAAAAGTCAGTATAGAACGTCAAAATAAGTCATGAAAAATCAGTACAGTATGTCAAAAAAGTCATAGTATGGTATGTCAAAAAAAAGTAAAAAACAAAAAAAAGTCTCGAAAAAGTCAGTAAAGAATGTCAAAAAAAGTCATGAAAAATCAGTATAGTATGTCAAAAAAGTCAGTATGGTATGTCAAAAAAAAAGAAAAAAAGTCAGTATAGAATGTCAAAAAAAGTCATGAAAAATCAGTATAGTATGTCAAAAAAGTCAGTATGGTATGTCAAAAAAAAAGAAAAAAAGTCAGTATAGAATGTCAAAAAAAGTGATGAAAAATCAGTAGTGTTTCAAAAAAGTCATAGTATGGTATGTCAAAAAAAAGTAAAAAAAAAAAGTCTTGGGGGGAAAAGGTTAGTATAGAATGTTAAAAAAGTCATGCAAATCAGTATATTTCAAAAAAGTCATAGTATGGTATGTAAAATAAAAAGTTTTGAAAAAGTCAGTATAGAACGTCAAAATAAGTCATGAAAAATCAGTACAGTATGTCAAAAAAGTCATAGTATGGTATGTCAAAAAAAAGTAAAAAACAAAAAAAAAGTCTTGAAAAAGTCAGTAAAGAATGTCAAAAAAAGTCATGAAAAATCAGTATAGTATGTCAAAAAAGTCAGTATGGTATGTCAAAAAAAAAGAAAAAAAGTCATTATAGAATGTCAAAAAAAGTGATGAAAAATCAGTAGTGTTTCAAAAAAGTCATAGTATGGTATGTCAAAAAAAAGTCTTGAAAAAGTATAGAATGTCAAACAAAGTCATGAAAAATCTTTTTTTTTTTTTTTTTTTTTATCTTGAAAAAACAGTATGGTATGTCAAAAAAAAGTAAAAAAAAAAAGTCTTGGGGGGAAAAGGTTAGTATAGAATGTTAAAAAAGTCATGCAAATCAGTATATTTCAAAAAAGTCATAGTATGGTATGTAAAATAAAAAGTTTTGAAAAAGTCAGTATAGAACGTCAAAATAAGTCATGAAAAATCAGTAGAGTATGTCAAAAAAGTCATAGTATGGTATGTCAAAAAAAAGAAAAAAACAAAAAAAAGTCTCGAAAAAGTCAGTAAAGAATGTCAAAAAAAGTCATGAAAAATCAGTATAGTATGTCAAAAAAGTCAGTATGGTATGTCAAAAAAAAGAAAAAAAGTCAGTATAGAATGTCAAAAAAAGTGATGAAAAATCAGTAGTGTTTCAAAAAAGTCATAGTATGGTATGTCAAAAAAAAGTCTTGAAAAAGTATAGAATGTCAAACAAAGTCATGAAAAATCTTTTTTTTGTTGTTTTTTTTAATCTTGAAAAAACAGTATGGTATGTCAAAAAAAATAAAATAAAAGAGTCTTGGTCGGAAAAGGTTAGTATAGAATGTTAAAAAAAGTCATGCAAATCAGTATATTTCAAAAAAGTCATAGTATGGTATGTAAAATAAAAAGTTTTGAAAAAGTCAGTATAGAACGTCAAAATAAGTCATGAAAAATCAGTACAGTATGTCAAAAAAAAGTAAAAAACAAAAAAAAAAGTCTCGAAAAAGTCAGTAAAGAATGTAAAAAAAAGTCATGAAAAATGAGTATAGTATGTCAAAAAAGTCAGTATGGTATCTAAAAAAAAAGAAAAAAAGTCAGTATAGAATGTAAAAAAAAAAAGTTATGAAAAATCAGTATAGTATGTCAAGAAAATCGGGGTTCATCACCATGGTAACTGACGCTGCAGCGCTAACCTATCTTAATTTAAAATATTTCACACACTAATTTAACTTTGTTATAACTTCATAGGACTAAGAGCAATTATAGAAAATGTTAATGCATACAAAGCGATTTCATTTTATTCCCTACACGGCTATTCAGCTATACAACAGTCCATATGCATTAATGCTTTCAGCTTGAATTATATATTTCCATAAATATCAGTCTAAATAATGCTACGTGATTGGCTCATGGCTCATATATGCTGGTATGGAATGGATAAAGACTGCAGTTGACTCCAGTCAGCTCGGTGAACCGGTCGGACCGCCTCAGGAGTGTCAGAGGTTCAGTGGAATCTAATCAGCGAGAGCAGGTTCCTGGTTGACATCCTGTTTGGGCCGAGGAATGCGAGTGAGTCACGTGACGCCAGAGTTTCCGCCTCTCCGAGTGAAAACACGGCTCTCTGACAGGCAAAGCATAAAAAAACACCACATTTTACTGCAACTCTGCATCTTTATTTTTGCTGAATGAAGAAAAATGAAGACAACATTGTGAAGCATGATGTAGTACGGAGAATAAACAGAGCAATAAATACGTGTGTGTATATATATATATATGCGCATCTATCAAGCTCCAATAGTAAGCGACACCTACATCCACCGTTTACAAACCACGACCACGTGCTCAGCCATGAGCAGCTAGTCTGGGAGCCATCATGGTGCTAACCAGTATATTTGCACAAGGTGTGTGTGTGTGTGTGTGTGTGTGTGTGTGTGTGTGTGTGTGTGTGTGTGTGAGAGAACACACACAGCTGCTGTTAACCGTTGCTGTTATCACTTTGAGACAGATTAGACTGAAAGGGGCTTTCATGCATCAGGTTTCCCTTCAAAATAAAATTAAAAAAAAGGAGTTTGATATATATTTTTTTTTACATGTATTTGTTTGCTGGCAAAAAGAAGAACAAGCTTATTTCCCTTATTGTTAAACTGTTTAAAAGATAATATTCACAGCAAAATAATTTAAATTAAAGTAATTAGGCAGGAAATATTGAATCAAACTGAATTTATGAGCAATAAAAACTCAGTTCAAAACACCCTTTTGTTAGCCAACGTTAGCAATCTTAGAGCTCTAGATGTAGAAAAGCCTCGTCTCCATTCGTATCACAATGTTTTCACATCGTTATCCCGTAGCGGTCGTTCCGTGAGTGCAGCCGTTTACAGTCTCACTTTATCCAGATGAGTGTGATTCACAAAGTGGAGAGAAAAAAAAAAAAAGAAAAGCTGGTGATTCAGCAGTCCACGCTGGGCGTTTATTCATGCGTGTTTATAGAAAAGCTCCGGGATTTGATCGAGGATCTTTGAGATTTCGGTATCTGTGTGCGAGCCAAACGCCGAGGATCTGAAACGGAGAGAAACATTTAAAAACAGGCGAGCAGAGACGCTGAAAACCTCAACAACCACTAAAACAAGGGATGTTTAAAAGCTCAGCATGTCTGTGAGGGTTCGTTATTCAAACAGCAACACATTAATGCACAAACATGAACACAGTTGCTGTGTTGCTTGCTCTCAGATTGCCGTTGCAGACCCGGTAGTTTCTGTCTGCAATGCAAATGTTGCTTAAAAGCTGTGAGGTCACCTTTCGCTGGTGTGTGTGTGAGATTTATAACATGGGTGATGTGGATGCAAAGGGTGTAAAGGTTGATTGCCTCGGCACGCAGCCATGACAACCTGCAGGCTGGAGCACCGGGCAGGAGTCGGGCGGGACAATATCGCACTTTTATCGCTTATATCGGGATGAAAAATACTCCCAATAAATCGATCGTGGTGTATTTTTATTACTAGGACAATCAGAAATATCAGGAGTGACTTTGTTGTAGCGGTGTCGCTTGTAATCGTGGTAGAGACGTTATGAGGGGAGGGACTATGATTTATGATCATCTTATTTTGCATTATTTAATTGGATTTCACAAAAAAAAGTTACCTAAAAGCCTGTGATAAATGTAGGCCCTGACAAACTTATTTTGTATTTCTTTTATGTATTTATTTAGTTGATAGGGACGAGTCTTATTGATTAACAGACATGCTGCTTGCTGTAAATAAGCCAGAGTCCATCTGTTGTCCCTGCCAGACCTTAAAAATGTACCCTAAAATTGTGGGGGGGGGGGGGGGGGGGGGGGGGGTCCCCGGCTCCTCCTAGCTGAGTGCCTGGTGTCCCTGAGCAAGACACCTCACCCTAATTGCTCCTGACGAGCTGGCTGTCGCCCTGCGTGGTTGACTCCACCGTCGGTGTGTGAATGTGTGAATGAATGGATGAATTACAGTCATTGCTGTAAAGCGCTTTGGACAAAAGCGCTATATAAATGAGGCCATTTACCATTTATGAAGCAGAGGCAGACATTAGACGCCTCACACTTCACCCTCCACATATTCATAACACACAGGAAGGAAGTATGAATACAGAAAGAAAATGTAATTTAAAATACATTTAAAAAGTATGTTCATGGATTCCATCTCACTGACCTCCGTGAAGCTGAAGAAGAGTCCGATGCCGCCCACGAACCGCAGCACCTCTCCAGCAAACCGCTGGATGATGTCAGAGCACGTGTCACAGGTGGGCGGAGTGGCGGCGTGGAAGCATCTCTGGAGGAAGTAAAGGTGAAAATTAAACAACTGCCAGCAGCGTGACACGGTAAACAGATCAAGTTGCTGCTGACGGAGGAAAAAAAAGAAAAAAAAAAAAGAGAAGGAGCTCCGTGTCTCCGAGACACTCGCCATCTTCCGCAAAGTCTACTTTTTTGGCTCTAACTTTATCGGCAATGATATGTTGTAGTTTTTTTAATTTCAACAAATGTACTTATTGTGAGTCGCTTTGGACAAAAGCGTCTGCTAAATGCCCTAAATGTAAAACCGGGATCGACTCACAGCAGCACACGAGCCGTTGACGGGAAGCGAAGAGAAGCCGCAGCAGTCGAGCGTCTTCTCCACGTCTCGCTGCGTGGCCTCGGACTTGTTCCATCCGACCTCCAGCAGTCGGTTCTGTTTATGGAAATACATACGGTGAGCGTTAATCGCCCGGTAAATAGAGCAAGGGTGTAAAACGTTTCAGGTGCCTTCATTCAAATGTACGTGGGTAAAACAAACACACCTGCTGGTCTTTGTTCAGGGCCAGGCAAGCACACGACACGGAGAACTGCATGACGAACACTATGAACAGGATGATCATGTACTGGAGAGAGTTCAGGACGTTTGGATTCAAAGTCTGGAGTCTCACTGTGTCTAACTCGACAGGAAGAAGAGCTTTGGGTTATTTAGTTTCCCATTCTGCTTTGGCAGAAGGTGAGAGGGTTAATTTCATGTCACGATTATTCAAAACATTACTCAAAATAATTACATCAGGAGTCATAAGTACAGATGTTCTCTACTCAAGTAGAAGTAAAAATACAAGAATATAAGTATCCCTATGAAGGACATTTCTACTGGCAAAAAAAAATACATTCAAACTAAAGTAATGAGCCTGTTTAGAAAATGTGGGGAGTAGAACGTACAGATATTTGTTTTATATAGTAAAATAAATAAAGTAAAAGTACAGATACCTGAAAATGCTACTCAAGCACAGTAAGGACTGACCATTTGTTACCTTGGGATGGATATTTGCTCCTAAAACCAAACCAAAGGATACGAAGAAGAGCAGGACCTGGTGGTGTTTCAGGGCTCCGCAGAGTCCCACGAAGGCCACCAGGAACAGGAAGATGCCCACACCGATGACCCCCGCCACCACCCGGATGCTGGAGACCAGGTCGAACCATTTCCCCCATGCTGCCACTCCGACCAGCAGCAGACTCACCAGCTGAGGACCAAGAGAAGAAATGTGGCAAAATGAGCCATCAATAATGACTGCAGGACAGGCGGCAACCGCGCTAAGTGCCTTAAACTGTCATCCTCTCTGCTGGCCACCAGGGGGCGACTCCTCTCTGGTTGTATAGAAGTCTTTGAGAAAATGGTCCTACTTCTCTCTGCTGGCCACCAGGGGGCGACTCCTCTCTGGTTGTATAGAAGTCTTTGAGAAAATGGTCCTACTTCTCTCTGCTGGCCACCAGGGGGCGACTCCTCTCTGGTTGTATAGAAGTCTATGAGAAAATGGTCCTACTTCTCTCTTGATGTATTATCTCAGTAAACATTGTAAACATGAGTTTATGGTCTCAATCTCTAGTTTCAAGTCTTCTTCAATCCAGCATGATGTTCATTTAGTACATTATGGTCCATTTAGAGTCCACCAGACCAGAAAGCAGGGGATGCTTTAGGGGGCGGGGCTTACCTGGTGTGTCTTTTTAAAGTTTCAGTCAAAATGTCTCGTTTTGTACGACTAACGGTTCAAACTCAAAAAGGAAGTCTGTTTATTTTCACGTGGGACAAAGAAAAGTATCAAAACCTTCATGGAAGCCGCAAATATTTCACTTTTTTGGGGGGGGGTTAAAGCGATTATTCATTAATCAAAATGTGCTCAATTAAATCTATATTCAGTGTTTTAACGATGTATTTTTCTGTGTGTCCAAAGCAACTGGATGAATTTACTTAAAACTGATACCTTTTAAAAAATTAGAAACGTATCTGTTTATTATATATATATATATATATATATTTTTTTTTTTTTTGCACAACTTTATTGAAAAAAAATAACTTTTCACCTTTTATTTTCAACAAAACTGCTTTTAACCTGTAGCCCTTTGAGATCTTTGGATGAAAAGGGCACTATAAATACAATGTATTATTACCATTATTATTATTATATGCTAAACAGTGGACTGTGCAGCTCCAGCGTTGCTGCATAACGTGAGGTATATCATTTAAAACTACTAACTACATTCAATTCAGCGGCATATTGAGCTTTTTAATTTTTCCACTCGAGTTAAAAAGTTGATAATAAGTGATATTTCCCTTTAATATAATCGATCCTCTCGTCTTCGTGTTGAGAGTGAAACCAGTAGTCGGGTGAACTGGGCCTGATGGTCGACCAGTAACACCTGCCGCCGCCGCCGCCGCGACGAGGAAGCGCGGAGGAGCGATCATACTCACCACGTAGAGGATGTTGAGCGCGGAGAGCGCGTTCTTGGTGCAAATGAATCCGCCGCAAACCATCGCTGCCGCCGCTTCGCTGCTCCGATCCGCCGCTCCGTTCAACAGAACCGGATAAAGTCTCCGTGTGAAGCTGTTCGGTGACCTCGACGCGCTCCGGCTGCTCCGGGTTGTTGTTTTTTTTTATCTGCAGGTGGAAACCAGAGACCGTTTCCTGTCTAGTTTCCTGCTCGCTGATTGGTCGGTTGCCTTTATTACTCACCCCCTCACGCGCCGATTATAGGTATTAATAATTAACCCAGAAGTCACCGAGTTTAAGGTTATACACGTCACTTCGACGTTCATAAAGGTACATTAAGCAGTTTTTTACACTTTGGGGATTTTATCACCAGACTTTTTTTGTGAATTTTTGACATTTTGAATGACTTTTTTTGTTTTGTTTTAATGTCACCATGGCTTTTTAGCATTGTTTTGGACTCACTACACTCAGACTTGAAATACGATATGAAAGATTTTTTGTTTTTTGCAACAATTTATGAATTTTATTGACTGACTTTTTTTTTTTTTTTTTGTGAAAAAAAAAATATTTTTATGACTTTTTAAATGGAAATCACATGTTATGATTCTCTTTAGATGCAACAATGTGTATTTTAATTAGTTAAGTTGAGATGCAGAAACATGCAATGTCATGTTTTGGTGTTAATATTGTACAGGTACTTTTATTTTGTATTTAATTTTAAATATTTTTCTATTTTGTCTCCAACCGTTTGCACACATTTCTTATTTCTATGTTTATTATTGAATCTGTTACTGTTTTATTAATATAAGAGTGTATGCTATATATTGCTAAAGTGTATTATTAATTAATTTTTTTCATGAAATAACTTTATACAGAGAGGTGTTTCACCCCTTTCTCTATGTAATTTTAAATGTATTTCTATTTTATCTCTAATTATTGACATGTTTCTTATTTTCTATTATTTTATTGAATTTGGTTTTATTTCATGTTTATTTTTTTTTAAACAAACTACATCCTGCACTCATACTTTTCAGCAGTTTCACATTAAAGTACATGTTTACTTCTTTACACAGCGTGTGTTTTCTGTCGCAGTCTGCAAAAAAATTCACACTTCAAGGGTTCAATAAGCCAGAAGAGCAGCTACGTCACGTATGAAATAAAAAGATTTACCAGCAGCAAAATAATAATAATAGCTGACCTTGATGACCTTTGCTCAGACATGCGGTTTCAGTCTTACATCCTGCCAAAAAGAAGAAGTGTCTCAGCTTTGGTTTCTCGGTCGTTCTGTAAAACACCGACTTGGACAAACCGCCATTAAAACTCTCGGTGGTTTGACTTTAAGGATTCCGCCTTTGAGAAAAACCCCAAAAGATCATGGACGAAGAACTAAATTACGCCTCGGTGACTTTCTACACGAATGTTACTTCTGTGTCCGGTGAGTCGTGTTTTTTTTCCTGAACCAGAGCTGTCTAACTGTATTTTGTATTTCACATCTGATAGTGATGCTTTTGTTATTTGCAGTATCCCCCTTTGCTGCTGTGACCCTGTAAATGTCCCCACTGTGGGACAATTAAAGAATTATCTTATCTTAACTTGACAGTGTTTCCACTTGCTCTATATATTTTTCCAACATTGGTATCAGAAGAGAAACTGTAGCTGTGGATGATGTAGAAATGACAAAATACACACCAGGAAGTGACTTTTGATCATTGCCAAGTTCTCCTTTCCTTTAAAACTCAGAGAAACCAAGCGACCAGACGATCTACGATGAGGTGAAGCCTCGGCATCCACATCCTCACATACCAGGTTATTTATAAAAGTGGAATTAAATCAATTAAATACGGCTGGTGGGGATGAATTTTTGCTCAAACGTGTTGTTGTTGTTGTTGTTGTTGTTGTTGGTAGAAAAAGAGAAGAAACCTCCACTGTGCTCTCTGCTTCATCTGGCGGCGGCAGGTTTGGGGATTATCTGCATCATCCTGGTGTCGGTCGTCATCGCAGGCGTCAGCCACTGTGAGTCTGTCTGACATCTGAGGAAGCTCAATATTGACAAGTGAGTAACCACGGTAACCGTTTCCTCCCCTGACTGCAGTCAACACGGTCGTGTCAGAGCTGCACAGAGACAACGTCAACTTAACGGCACAGAATCTGCAGCTGTGGACGAGAAAGAGCGACTTGGAGCGCCAGACGGCGGCGCTGACCCGAGAGAGAGACGGACTCAGCTGGACCATGGACTTCATCCTGGACTACGACTACTTCCCGGTGATTAATTACTGCCACAAGAAAGGTGAACACAAGCACATTGATTATTGGAAAAGTAAAAAGTATCTCACATGACGTCAATCAAGCTGATATGATAAACTTCACAATATTTATCATGTTATAAACGCCAAGCCAAGAGGGGTTTCCCTACATCCAGTCCAGGGGCTGCTAAGTAGCCACAGCTACACCACAGTAACCCCGACAGACATTCACTGTGAAGTTACAAGAGTAGTTGCAATTTGACAGTAATTTCCTTCCAAATGATGGGTGTCGCTGACGATGACCCCCGTAGAGGTCACTTGGTGCTGTCTGGCCCGCCAACATAGTGAATTTGAGCCCCTTAACTTATAAAGCAGGGTGGTCCAGTCTTATCCAAAGAGGGCCTGGTTTTTGTTTTAGCCCAGCAGACACCTGATCCATCTCATTAACTAACCATGGGGATGAGTTGGATCAGGTGAGGTAGCGCTGGGTTTAAACAAAAACCTGGACCCACACCGGCCCTCCTCGGATCAGATTGGACACCCGTTTTATAGCTTTTGAAACTTTTTTTTTTTCTTACCATGATTCACCGATCAGAGTTTAAACGTTCTGGCACAGACATGATCTTACAGAAAACATGATATCGTTAGCCTAATAGCATAATTGCCTAAGTCATTTTTTGGCCAAATTGAGATATCTGCCTAACCTTCCTCTCCTACCACTGCTGCATCACCTTGCCTTATTGGCTATGTCCTCAACCTATCAGAACACTTTTTAGAGTCCAAAATCACTATCTGCCCAAGTCATCTTTTTGACTTAGGCATGTTTGCCGGTATAAACAAACATGGCTGATCGCATAAGAAAGTTTAACAGAAGTGAAGCATTAGATCTTCTCTTCAATTCATTTGGTAAGCTGGTTTATTCCTTCAACTTTCTAGACAGTAAATGTACTCTCAGTCAATCAAGGAGATTAGGAACTGTGTGTTTAAACTTTTAATCACAATTCTGCAACAAGATATGATGTAGTGTAAGAGCTAGCTTATGCTAGCAAAGCTTAATTTGAAGTGTTGATTTTAAGTGTTTTGACAAGAAATACAAGAAGTATTCTTGGTAATATGGTCTTTTTCAAGTCTGAGTCTTTTTCACTTTAAGAATGTGGCTGCATTATTTGATTTAATCATCAATCATCATATTTGCATTTTCATTCTCATGATCTGCAAAATAGTGCACATAATTCAAAATGCCTTGTCAATGCACTTTGTTTGTTTTCATTATGGCATAAAATATGCAGTCATGAAGAAGAAAATGCAACTATGGTTGTTGATTAATTATATTTATCAGTCAAATGATGCGGTTGCAAATGATGAGGTTAAAAGAACTTAGTTAAGGTTAAAAGAACTGAGGTAAGGTTAAAACAACTTAGTTAAGGTTAAAAGAACTTAGTTAAGGTGAAAACAACTTAGGCAAGGTTAAACTTTAAAACAACTTTGTTAAGATTATACTTTAAAACACCTTAGATAAGGTTAGACTTGGTTATGTTATCATTATATACATATACTGTAAGAGAAAAAAATGCCTAAGTCATGACATATTCTGCCTAAGTCACTTTTATTTGTTATGGAGTTGATGTTGTGTCTTTTTTTTTTTTTCAAACTTGTTCACAGGTCTGGTTGAACTTGCTGTTACATTATCAATAAAAAATACCAATCTGCTTGCTAGAAATTGTGTTTTTTCTCTTTTTCCGAAAACGTTCAAATATGACTTAGGCAATTATGCTATTAGGCTAACGATATGTAACGTAGTAGAAAATTATTTTGTTGTCTCTTTCCTGTTTCAGAGTGTCAACCTTGTCTGAAGGGCTGGGTGCTGTTTCAGTCAAACTGTTACCTGTTTTCAACATCTAACCATCACTCATATTGGAGGAATTGGGAGCAAAGCCAGGATCAATGCAGACAAAAGAATGCAGATCTGGTGGTGATTGAAAGCCAAGAAGAACAGGCAAGACATGATTTCATTGTCATTTCAGGCTCCTTGTGCATCGTACTATGTAATATAACCACATATTTTAAAAAAGTCACACCTCAGCTTCACAGCTACATAAATTACTAATTTCTTCTTTGTCTCTTTCTGCTGTTTCTTAATATTAAGATTTCACACATCTGTATTTTCATGTTTTGCATCCTTGTGAAGCACAATGTATTATATATAAAACATGCTAGAAATCTATCTCATCTATCTATATGTTATATATTGTAATTTATTTTGTATTATTATATTGTAGCAGAGAAAAAGAGATGCATTTTTGTCAATAAACACACACTCTCATGAATGTAGGAATTCATCAATAACCACACAGAAGCCTACGACGACGACAGGCGCGGCTATTGGATCGGCTTGAGGAAGACGGACACGTGGACGTGGGTGGACGGACGCAACTTCACTGTGACGTAAGAGCAGAACTGTGCGAGTGTAGTAAGACATGTGATTATCTAAACAGACCAGAGGTCACGGCACCACGGATGTTGCATTTTAGACGTTTCGTGGAAAAAAATCTGAGCAAATTAAGCAAAAATCATCCAGATTCTTTAAGCAATAGATGGTGAAATGTGTAAAAAGCAAAGAGGGAGGAAAGAGGGAGGAAGCAACAAACTCGTGGACACGTTATCAACGGTTAACTCTACGATAAGATTCAGCGTTAAAGGAAAAGATTTCGGAACATTTTGGGGAAAGATGCTCATTTGCGTTCTTGTTGTTGTTGAGTAAGGCTACGTTAACACAATGGTCATTTTCAAAAAGTTCCCAAAATTGTTCTGAAAACATCCACGCAGATCCGCGAAATCAAACCTAAAGCACTGTAGTGCGTATGCCAGGCCACTAGGTGGCGGTGACAGTTTGTAGTTGGGGGTTGACCCTGCTCACAAACGCTTTGTTTTGTGACCAACCTCGTGGTGAGTATACGAAGAACACAAGGACAAGTTAGCTTGTTGTTAATGTCGCCTTCTTACTTGCTGTTTGACTGCAAACGTAATGCAGGAAGTGGAGCCGTGACGTCACCGTTTCCACGGCGACCAGAGTTGCGTATTCAAATGATTTCACTCTGGAACCCGGTTTGTAAAGGTTTCGTGGGCAGTGAACTCATGGTCAGATGGTAGTATTTATGTAGTATCAATGCTTTCATCTTACTCTGCAAGAAAGGAACTATTTCCCAAAACAATTATCACGTCTGATGTAGATTTTTTCTTTTTATTCTTTCCCAGATACTGGAAAACACAGCAAGCCGGCTACAGAGGATCTTGTGCTCTAAGTCAGCCGCAAGCAGATCCTCTGGCCAACTGGCAAAAAGAATCCTGTGACATGTGGAACCGCTGGATCTGTGAACAAAGAACAATGATCAAACCCGATCAGGAATCAGCTGAATTTTCAAAATAGGTTATCCAACATTTAAAAAGATAAATCTATATCCACTATGCTGTCAAAAATGAGTGTTTGCCCTGCTTGTTAAATTTTTACTAAACTTTTTCTAATTTACAGCGAGTATCTATTTGTACAGTTATTGCAGAGTATACCATCACCTTTGAAGTTATAAATGCTTGAGTATGTATTTATAGGGTGGCAAGGCTCAGGTGCTCAAAAGTGAAGCCAAAGCTGATGCGCCTTAAACTTGCATTCTCTCCACTGGCCACAAGGGGGCGACTCCTCTCTGGTTGTATAGAAGTCTATGAGAAAATGGTCCTACTTCTCTCTTGATGTATTATCTCAGTAAACATTGTAAACATGAGTTCATGGTCTCAATCTCTAGTTTCAAGTCTTCTTCAATCCAGCATGATGTTCATTTAGTACATTATGGTCCATTTAGAGTCCACCAGACCAGAAAGCAGGGGATGCTTTAGGGGGCGGGGCTTACCTGCTGATTGACAGGTTGCTACCACGCTACTAATGCTAGTTAGCAACTAAGACTTTAACACTTAGCTGTAAAGTTGACCTTGAATTATAGAAGCTAACTTTGTTAGCAGCTTCACACCAGAATCCAGATGGATCCAGATCCAGTTAGGGCGCCGCTCTGCCGCTTGCGTTCGTCAGATCCACCCGTCGCTCCTCCACAGTCCAAATATGGTCACATCCGTCCACTGGTTGCAAAAGGATGGCGACTCTCAAAATGCTGAACCTGGCTTCTAAACCAATAGTAATAGTCCACAAACCAACGGGTATGACGGATATGAACACTTCTTACATACAGTCTATGGTCAGAACTCATATCAGGATATGGACGAACAAATTGTAATTTTCATGGGATTTTTTAGACAACAACAATATACTATATGTTGTCAACCCCACCCTTTGGAGACAACACAAAGCTGTCCCTCCGCCACACAAACTGCTATGCAAATGAAAGTCAACCAAGTAGAACGTGATACCGAAGTGTGTCAACTTCTTCTTTTGCAACCGCGTGAGAGCACACAATACAGACACTTTGTGTAATCAATGGCCACAGTGCAATTTGCAAACCAAAAAACCAATGTGTCAAATTACAAAACTGAGAGGCCGCCGTCGTCCATGTGTAAGAGGGAAGAACCTCCTCCGTGAGGTAGCGTTGCATGATTGTGTTCAGTCCCACCATCGGCACTGAAACACGCACAGCGATCGACATCAAGGATGGAAGAAGAAATCAATTATTCTACGGTGGTGTTTAAAAATGGTGGGAAAGCTCCAGAAGGTAAGTGACCTTAATTCTGCATAGTTTAGACTATTTAACATCTTTATCAGCACTTAAAATGTGAAAAAAAGTGGATACAGCCAAGAAATAGGAATTCCACAAATATGTTTTTTAAATCAAAGACTACATCTTGTGAGGAGCACTCACTTAAAAAATATTCCTCTTCCATTTTTCAATGTAAATAAAAGTGATACAGACTGAACTACCTATAAATTATCATTTAAAAAAAGTCAGATTAAACCTGGCAACCTTCGAGGAGTTACTCATGATGACGTACGGGATCATAGATTTGGCATTTTAGAAATTACACTTTGCTGGCGTATTTGAATGAGGCGATCCAAAGTCGAGTAATCCGATTACACGTTTTCTCTTTCAAATGTAATGGATGCTGATCATAAAGACTTCTTTCGTTGTTTAAAGCTGATGACGTGTGATCCGTTTCCAACCAAACCCTGGTGATCGGAAGGTTAGGTTACTTCAAGAGGAAGTCAATTAAGGCTTTGACGCTAACTAATCCCTTCTCCTTTATTATTTCCTCTTGCTCTTATCTCGGTCACGCAGAGAAAAAAGAGGACCCAACCATCTATTCGGAAGTGAAACCTAAAGTTGCTCCTACGACTGTACCGAGTAAGTTAGAAAATCTGTTCACTGTCCTGTTTTCATTCCCCTAAAAAGTACAAATTGTGACTTTGACCTTATGCCGATGATGATTTGTTATTCGTTCAAAAAGAAATCCTCAAATAAAACCCAAAAAGCACCTATTCTGCACCTTTTCTTGGTGCATACTTGTATTTCACTGGTCATAAGGAATAAAGTCACAGTTGTAAAGTATATTGAATACATTTTTCCGTGCAACCTTTATATCAACAATGATTGAAGTTGATCTCAAACGTGATTGGAGTTTTTCTCAGTTCAAGCAGAAGGCGACGCAGATGCACGCCCTCGGTTTGGTGCGTTGGTGGTGTGTTTGGGGATACTCTCCATCCTCCTGGTGGTGACCATCAGCGTCATCATCTACAGTGAGTTTTTCATGTTATATTTACTTTCGCTTTGATTGATACGTTTTGTGATCCGGTTTGACATGTTGGGTAGGAAGTCAGTCGGGAAAAAGGTCATTAAGAACTAAGACTTCTCTGTTGACGAGATGCAGCAATTATTTGATTGCCTCACTGATGCCTCATTCTGATTCTCACCAACAGTCAGCGTGGCAATGACGGAACAGAAAACCACCCTCACGGCAGCAAACCAGCTGATGATCGCGGAGAGGACTCTCTTAGAGCAAAATGCGACTCTCTTAAAGCGAGAGTACGAGGAGATGAGCAAAGTCACCGACAACCTCAACTGGACCCTGGGAGTCATCCTGAGGTTCAACACCTTTCCTGTAAACGGCTACTGCCCAGATAAAAGTAAGGGTGCCGCCACATTATCTCACCTTTAATCTGTTTTAAAGACGTACACGTTAATGCTCAGCTACGCAACGATACAGACCTGAAGACGTTTTTACCAGAAGCAATAATGAAAGTAAAACTTGTTGGAGGAACAAAAAAAAAGAACAAAATAGTAAAAAGAAAACTGAATTTACGAAAGTGCAGATTAGCTGAAAAAAAAGATGCACACATGAGAAGTACAAAAAGTACGAAAAGAAGAGTAAAATGCACAAGTTAGAGTGAATGAACAGTTACTTAGATTGCTGTATTCACACATCACATTATAGCTTCAGGCTTGTAGCAACTAATTGCTAGCTTGGTTGGCAGTAAATTCTGCTCAGTCACAAACCAATTATTACAAAGCAGTTACAATTAAAAATGCTCCAGTCGCTTTCTTCATTAGTCTAGATATACAGTTACAAGCCATCTTGGGTTTCTTAGTTTGACATCACTCTCCAAAATCCCCACCACATAAAGTCAGAGTGAAGGTTTAATTAGGGCAACGATATTAATGTCTCAATGATATTAATGCCCCCCCCCCCCCCCCTTTAATTCAGAATGCCAGCCTTGTAGGAGCGGCTGGATTCCCTTCCAGGATAAGTGCTACCTGTTTGACTATCGACGCTCTCCTTGGAAGACCTGGGATCAGAGCCGAAGGATCTGCCAAGAAACAGATCTGGCGGATCTGGTTGTCATCGATAATCTGCAGGAACAGGTGAGCTCTAACGCCACGAAGCTGCGGTAACTCATTGTTACGGGGTTCCAATGGAGATTTGGAGATTACAAGGGAATTCTACGACAGCGTATCAGGGCCACTGTAGGAAAAAACAACAACAACAAAAACAGAGCCGAGAGAGAGGGGGGGGCAATATTACAAGAAAAATTGTCACAAATATTCCATTCTATAAATACATATAGCCGATATTGGTTGCTTGGTTCCGAAGACTGCCGTTGCTATGACAACAAGTGAAAGCTACCGCTTGCATCTAATCGCCCCGATCAATAAAACACCCATAAGATGACAATTTGGCCTCATATGAATAAAACCAACAATAACCATCAACATCATCACCCTAAGGACCTTAACGAGGCGATTCATTAGAACAATAAATGCGTTTATTCATGGGAAGTTAGCTAGCATAAATGCCGGTTGTTAGTCATCTGCCACTTTATAAAGTATCAAATCTGCGACTTTGTAAAGTATCAAATTTGCAAGTTTATAAAGTGGCAAATTTGCAACTATTATTTATTTTTGTACAGTGGCACTAATACGCCGAAGCAAAAAAAAAAAAAAAAAAAAAAATTGAAATTCAATTTCAACCATAACTTCTTACAGGAATTCATCAGTAATCACACCAGATACTACTTCGACAGATTTCATGGATATTGGCTGGGCTTAACGAGAACCTCAGACCAAACCTGGGTCTGGGTTGATGGACGTAATGACACTCTGGGGTAAGAACAGTTATTTATTTGAATAAACATACCTCAACATCAAAGTGAAAGCTGATATTCAGGTTGTGTCTGAAGGTACTGGATGGATCGGGCGGGTGAGGAGTCTCGGAGATGTGGGCTGATGATTCCCCGGAACAATCTCACAGCCAGCTGGAGTCAAGCAAAATGTACAATGTTAAACAGATTCATCTGTGAGAGCGACGCTCTGATAAGGACAAGTGAGAGCGATGTTTAGTTGTTTTTTAACTCTTGGAGTTAAAAAAAAAACAACCAAGAAAATTCTAAAATATGAACAAAAAAATCACGTTTACTTTGCAACTGTCATTTTAATCTACCGGTACTTTTCCTTTGTGATGTTATGAATGTATTTTATTAGCTGGTGTTGAGTGTCAGATAACACACAAATATCAGATTCTCACTGTATCATTGTAACCAGTTTTGAATTATTGCCACTTTATCAGTCACTTTACTGGGAACACACTGTTTATTATGTCCAAATATCAAAGCTATTCAATGTAGAAACACTGACATGATGCACGTTTTGACCAGTTTTACTACATATGGAAGTTTCTGGTGTTACATAAGAGTGTCATCATATCCTGTACAACCAGCTTCCTGTTCCACACGGAGGACCTTTAAGCTTCTGCTGACCTTTTATTTTGTATCGTTGCATGTTGGGTATTACAGTTTGTTTAGTCACTTCTGTTGCCCCACATTAATTAAACTGTTTTCATTATGCTTTTTAATGGTGTCCCTCTTTCCTCTAATTCTTTTTAATATTTGTCCACATTCCTTCGGTACCACCGTGTCGGACTAATTAGAACCAGAGCCGCAGAACAAAGAGAGGTTTTTTAAAGGAAAAAGAAAAGAAGGGAAATCTGATGCTGTGAAACAATACCGCTAATGTCCACAAGGTGCGCCAAAATCAGCACAAAAATCCAAGTGGCAATACCACAGTGTAGAAATGTGATGAAGTCCTGCATTAAAAAAAAATCTGTAAAAGTACAAAAGTATTAGCATCCGTATTTACTTGAAAGTATAAAAAGATCTACTCTATCACAGGGCTGACACCTCAACTCCATAACTATATTATTAAATAAATGGAATGGACTAAAGAGAATAATATTTCAGGCTGAATTGTAGTGAAAACTAGCAACAAAAAAAAAGTTGTGTATCTGTTGCTACACGACATCTTGTCCTTCCCGTCTCAAATGTCACAATTTCTCCATTTCTAGAATTCATGCAAATTGGGTGAAAGTACAAAAGGTTTTTGTACAAAAAAAAAGAAAAAAGAACAGAAGAAAATGATCTGATCAGAATTATTTGGGGCATAAAAGTCTGATTTTTGATTAAACTTAAAAAGGGCAGAGTTACAAAAAGCATATTAGGAATATTTTTGGTAACACAACAAAAGAAGTTGTTTTTGGTAACAGAGTTTTATGCTTATTCACAAAGATTAATCAAGTTTGAGAACAAAAGAAAAATACTTTCTGTAAATCTGAAGAAAAATAAATCATACAACTGTAGTTTGATTTGTTTTGCATTATTTAATTTGCATATAAGAGATCCCGTAGTTTCATCATAATAAGAGTTATTTAGGATGCAAAAAACTTTAAATTTCATATGATTTTTCCACCAAATTGCATATTTTACATTAAATGAATCCAGATATAATTATTTGACAAAATGTCCCAAACTACAGAAGTCAACACGGATCTGAGTTTCTCAGTTTGGAAACGTTTGGGTTATCTAGAAAAACTGTTGTGTATGTATCACCAGCAAACCTGCAGCCGACCTGATTCCTGCAGCAGCCTATCAGATAATATCATTAATATAATTATTGATTTGATGGTTGTTTGACAGGCAGTGCTGCCGGTCTGAATCAATAATCAGAGATATTCTCCAGTCAAATCAGCGAGCACTGTCTCCTTAAATCCACACTTCCAGATCCGATTCAACAGAAGTCTTCTCCAAGTGTCCAAACATTAAAAACACACTATTCTCTGGACTTCTTCTTCTTCTTCTTCTTTGGAGGAGGCGCCTCCTCGTTTGAAAGGTCATCTACGGATGATTTGTCCTTTTTACACTTTTTCCTTTTCTGCTTCGCCGTCGTCTCTCCCTCTGATGGAACTGCAGCTTTTTTCTCCTCGGCTTTCGGAGCAGAGTCCTGGTCCGGCTCCGATTCTGCACCGTTGGCCTCCTCTTCATCAGCGGGTTCACTGTGGCGTTTGGAGGATTTCTTCTTCTTCTTCACTTTTGTGTGCAGCTCGGCCGTCTCCTCTGAACTCTTGTTCTCTGCTGCAGGTGAAGGCGTTTCTTCTTCTTCGTTCTGCCCTGCACTGTGTTTCTTCTTTTTATGTTTCCTCTTTGCTTTATGAGCGTCGTCTGCTTCGTCGTTTTCCACGTGGATCACCGCATCAGTTATTTCCTCAGTATCCTCACTGGCTTTCTTCGTCTTTTTCTTCTTCTTCTTCTTCTTGGGTTCAGCATCTGTTTCAGGACTTACAGACACTCTCCCAATCTCCGTTTTCCTCTTTTTCTTCTGAGAGTCCTCGGCCGCCGCCGCCGCCTCCTCCGGTGTCTCGCCTCGCTGCTCGGCCGGTGGAGCGCTCACCGGTTGGCTCTTCTTGCCGTACTTTGCCATGAACTCGGCCTCCTGCTGCTCGAGCCTGGCTAACTTGGCGCTCATGGTCAAGCCGTGCCTGGCTCCTCTAGAAAAAACACAAAAGGAAATGCATCAGATATTAGATCCTTTTTATTAAAAATTAACTTATTCTGAAGTTTTACAAAGTGCATAATTCCAAATAATTTTATGAACTTACTTGTGAGCCGTTCGTCCTCCACAAGCCTTCATCAGATCAGCGTCAGAAAGCCTGTCGAGCATCAAAGAATAACTTGAAAACATGTAGAAGTGTCCTAAAAACTTGATTTTGCAGATAAATGTTAACATTAAATATCAAATAAAAGCTGAGAGCGATAATGATACTCGATGAGACGGGAGCAGCGAGAAGGAAAAGAAGCAATCTGTGATCACGTAACAGATGACGTTCTCACTTGGTGGTGCTGGAGAGATCTAGTTTGCGGTCGTCCTCCTCGTCCGAGCTGCTGCTGCTGTCGTCTGAGCTGCAAGCCTTCGTCTCCGGCTGCTCCTGACCTGAGAGCAGCGTGGCCGACTGAAGGTAAAAACAGTGATGTCATCATGAGGTCGGAAGCACCGTAAAAAGGACAGAAATGTGTCTCCTGTGTAACTTATTCTTCGATACTTTTTCAGTACTTTGTTTGAGTGAAAACCTCGTAGTCTAACACGCAAACTGACTGTTTCTATAAATGACATCTCGTAATATTCTTACACTTTCAGCATGACTCCATTAAAATTCACCACCTTGTTCTCAAATTTAAAACTTTACACTTTTATCGGTTTATTTGCAAATATTATATTCTCAGTCCCTTTTTAATCCAAATGATCCTTTCTTCACATCGGCATAAATGACATCCACCACACAGCACTTCAATGTTATAAGCAGGTTATCATTATCAGAATAATACTATGGCTCCCTCATGTGGCTGAAAAGGTGAACTGCAGATATATACATGTCAAATAAAAGCCTGTGGAACAAATAAATTACCTTGACGAAGCATCCGTAGAGTTTGGCTTTAGCCAGCGCAGCTTTCCGTGGCTTTTTATTGGAGATCATCCCTTCCTCTTCATCCTCCGCCACCGTCTTCTTCAGCTGAATGCCGTCCTGGACCAAACAGAAAACCAGAAAACACTTGACCTTCCGTCACAACCGGCTGGCTTCACTCGTTCACAAGAGAGGAAGTAATCAGCTGCCGAAGCATTGGAACTGGAAAGTTTGTTCCAAGGTTTCTCCGCTGCATTTGAAGGGGTCTTAAAGGTCATGTGTCGATCCGACGGGAGGACTCACCTGATCGGATTCCACCTGCAGACTGGAAGAGGCCTTATTGAAGACGTGATCCCACCAGTGGAAGGTGAACTGCTCCCCTTCCTTGTGACCGACCTGTTGGAGAAGAGCGACGCGTGAGCAGACTTTCGACATCATCAGTGGAAAAAGACGCGATGCAGAAACGCCTCACTCACCCCTCCTTTGTCACATTTCACTTTGACCCTGATGGCTTCCGATATGCCGTTCTCGCCGCGGCCCAGTCCTTTACCTGAGGAGAGAGCGGGTAAGATGGATAGACGCACACACATGGGTGGTTGAACATGTCGGACATCAGAGGATCTCACCGTGTTCCCAGCCGTGACGCAGCAGCTGCTGCTCTGCAAACTTCAGGCCACGACTTTTCTCCGGTACAACGTCTGCCATCTGTGTGAAAAAGGACAGTTTGGAGAATATTAAGCAAACTTGAATAAATTCTAATCCAAAACAAGAAATATCGTTAAATCAAATTATTTACAAGGTCACGGAAATAGTCGCATCCTGTTAGTTTGCAACCAAAATAACAGCCAGTACAAAATGTCCTTCATAGGGACACTTCCTATTTCCGACTTCCTACTTTGAGAACATTTCAGTCTGTACTGTTTCACTTTTACTCTATTAGAGAAGTTGAACTGAGTACTTCTACTTTTACCTTTGGGCCTAGTATTTTGTGTGTTCTTTGTGTGTACGACTGTCTGGTTATTTGTCCCTCCTCCCATAATGTAAAGTGACCTTGGGTTGCTTGAAGGGAATTTAGAAGTTCCATTTATTATGATTATTATTAGTCTTTTTGAACACAAGTTCTAAATAAAGTTATGAGATCCCCCCCCCCCCCCCAAACCTAACCAGCATGCATGCAGGTCTATTTCTAAACTATGACACTATGTGATTTATTAATTAGTTATTTATTCTGTCCGCTGCCAAAATTCAAATCCTTCATTAACATGTTTTTAATGTCAATAAACTAAACTGCAAACATATGATGAACTTTAGAAAATGATGCATTGCTGGAGATGAAATGGCCCAACGCGGAGAAATGCATCCTAAGACATTAATTAGCATTAATATTAACCAAGTATCATCATATATAATAGAGAAGCACAAATAGTACGTTTACATTCAGATCAAGTTAAATACATTTAGCTGATAACACACTTTAACTTCAGTAAAAGACTTGAGTATTTCACTACAACAGTGTAGTACTTTTACGTGACTGAAGTGTGAATACTTCTGTGTGTGTACTAATTAAACTCATATGTCTCATTAGTTGTACAGTAACTCATGAAAATAAACACGCTGCTCATGTAAACAGTAGCGGGTTTTCGTGACCAAAATGCTAACATGATAGCAGCACGCTAACATGATAGCAACACGCTAACATGATAGCGTGACGCTGAACGCGTCATAACGAGAAGTCGCTCAGGTTCAACACACAACGCGAACGCGTCAGAATTTAACACAACTCGTTACCTTTGTGTCGTCTTGTTTCGGTAAAGCTGCGTCACTAAAACCGAAACATACGGCCGGCGCTAGCCATGAGGACTCAACAGGAGGCTGACATGACCGGAAACGCGTCACCACAGCCACCGACTTCGGTTTCTTCTTCGTCTTCTCGGTGTCATTTTACAGCAGCCACGCGTCCAGCGGGAGAACTGGCGGCGCCAAGCGGCAACATCCGGTTCTGCACGGTAACGCCAATTAAACCTGCATTCTGTCCGCTGGCCACCAGAGGGCGATACCTCTGGTTGTAAAAATAAGTCGGATTGTATGGAAGTCTACGAGACTTCTTCTCTCTTGATGTATTATCTCAGTAAACATTGTAAAGATGAGTTTATGGTCTCAATAAAGTCTTCTTCAATCCAGCATGATGTTCATTTAGTACATTATATTCCATTTATTAAAAATTTACCGTTCACTGCTGTCATAATTCTAACATGTATCTTTAGTGCCTAAAAATAAATCACATTTCTTTCTTAAAATCATGTTTATTTAATCGCTTTGTTTGTTTCAAATCCCTTAAAAAGCAAACAGACCCAAAAGTGTCTGCGAGGTACTTGAGTACATTTATATTCCACCACTGTAATAATAAAAAATATATATGAAAGTAATAATAACAAGAGCTGGAATATTTCCATAATGTGTCTAAACAACACACTTACTTTCTATGACATGAATAAGCTTATTTAAAAGTGATATTTGAACCAGCAGGTATTTCATCATATTTCAGGACAATGGAGGGAAGTAACAAAGTACATTTACTCAAATCTTTTCATGTCACTTTCTACTTCTACTCCACTTTCACCTCAGAAGGAAATATTGTACATTTATCTGACAGCTTCAGTTACTTTACTAATAAAGATTTCTGCAAACAAAACGTGGAAAAGTGTAAGAACTGAAAATACGGAAATCAGTCCATTAATAGTTTGATAGAAAATTAATTGGACGACTGGTTGCAAATACTGCTTTTTCATTCAATTATTTAAATTTTTAATTTTTGAAGGTTTTTTTCAAATATAATTTTGATTTGTTGGTTGCTCAAAACAAACATTTTGCAGAAGTAACATTTATTAATGTAAAACTTTTACTTGAAACTGTTTTTTACACTATTACTTAAGTAAATTATCTTAATTGGCCTGCACCTCAGGATGAAGAACATCAGGGTTATTGGTTTCAGTGTAACGGTTCCATCCAGTAGTAGTAAAATAATATATATAAGTGAAGTGATGACACGTCCTCCTCTCAGCATGGGGCTGCGTGGCCAACAGGAAATGATCTGATTTCCCCTGCTCTCTGTTTCCGCTGCAGTGAGGATGTTTGCTCCACCAGACCTTGTTTATCTGTGTCAACACTCACCGGGGGGGGGGGGCTTACCCATCATACACATATATATACAGTGGTGTAGTGGTAGTTGATGAGGTGGGTGTACTGCTAGGTAGATGGGTAGGTTACAGAGGAGGAAGTGGGTATACTCTCCCATATATTCCAATGGCTTTCTGGCTGATAGGTGGGTATACTGTAAACCACCAGAAAAAGAAGTGGGTATACCCCGTATACCTGCGTATACCCTCCACTACACCACTACACCACTGTATATATATATATATATATATATATATATATATATATATATGTATGACCTTGCCAACCCTCCTGAATGGGAGTCGCAGCAAACATGTGGTCCAAGTTGTGAATTCAAACAAAACCACTTAGATTTAAAAAAAACATCATTATTGATTATCTATCTATCTATCTATCTATCTATCTATCTATCTATCTATCTATCTATCTATCTATCTATCTATCTATCTATCTATCTATTATTCATCGATCTATCGCTGCAGGCCTGCTAAAGACAAAAACAACTCTCTGACTCCCCCTTTGACCCCCCCCCCCCCCCGGTCCCCTCGCTGTCACAGTTTTCCAGTTTCTTCAGGACCCTCCCCCGTTAGATGCGACTCTCTCTCTCCCTCTCTCTCTCTCATTTGCTTCCAGATTTCTTAGAAGTGGATGAGACCTGAAACACAAACGACTCGTTTTTTCCTCCCTCTTTTTTCTTTCTCTTCTTCTTCTTCTTTTTTGGTTAAAGAAAAAGAAAGATGCCGGTTCGGTCCATGGAAGTTGGTTTGTAACGACATCAGAGCGACTCAATAATCCGGGAGTTCGAGTCCGGCAAAGGTGAGTCAAATACCGTCAATGACTGAAAACCCGCATCGCGACGAGGCTTTCATGTTGTTAGAGGATTATAACGAAGTGTTAACAGACTCCACGGATACCAGTTTAACTGTGCCTGCGCGTTCACGCGACGGGAGCGCGCTGTTGTGGAGAAATGAAGCAGAATCCTGCAAAGTATAGAAATGTACTTTATATGTTTCTAGTTCTGTATGAATGCGGTTTTCTTTTCTCTGATAAACTTCAGACATTCGAGCGCATTTTGAGTGACATCATCTGGTATTTGTACATGTTGGATATTTGTTAACAATACTGGAATAAGCAAGTCAAAGTATAAATACTGCAATGTGAAATCTACTCCAGTGGTAGTAGAAAGTCTTACAGTCATGTTGTTTAAATCAGTTTTATTTATTCATGTACTGTAAATATACTTCATTGTTTCCATTCGAGAGTACTTTATACTTCTACTGGACTACAATACAGCAGGAAATACTTTGACAAATGATGTACTTATAGCCAGAATAAGGAGTACTTTTTTGCTGTTGAACCTTCTTAACGTGTTTTCCTTGTGTGACATTCAATGACCTCAGGCAGAGTTTGTATATTACAGTATGTCTGCTTTTACTTAAATGATCTGAATACTCACTTCTTCTGTAAAAGTGCAGTAAAAGTACACGTTATCAGATGCCGTTATAGAATTGTATTGTTATATTACTCTTTCATAAATCAACAGATGTGCAGTAGAAGTACTACGTTGCATAAAGTTAAATTACTCACGTAAAGTACAACTACCATTAAATTGGGTACAGTACTTGTGGTAAATGTACTTTACTTTCTGCCACAGCTTTGAGTGGATCACACTTCTTTTTCATCTTTGGTTTTATTGATGCTATATGAATATAAGTGAAGTCAGACTAATAATAAAACCATCTGCTGCTCAAAGAGTTATATCACAGTTTTCTTTGTGTGATTGCTTTCGACACTTGTTGTGTAATTTGGCTCATTGTGTCAAACTGTGTCACAATGATCCAAATAAAACTCAACACTTGGAGATAAACATCTTCACGTCTGCATCAAAATTAAAGCAAAATGTCATTTTTTTGGCAACAAAATGATTCATCAAGTCATTTTAATTGGCCTTCGCAAAACAAAACAAAAAACACAAAGAAAAGTAGAATTACATGACAGTTATTGATACAATATGTTACTTTAAACTCACGAAAACAAGTTATTACAGTCAAATTAAAGTGTAACGGTGAAGCGAGCATTGTGAAGGATGGATGGTTTCTCCTCCTCCTCCTCCTCCTCCTGGTGTCGGTGAGCTTACCTGAGGTCTGTTTTAGTGCTCTGGCTCAGACTGTCTGCTCCTCAATTAGCAAGCAAAGTGTTTTCACGTGTGTTTGCGTGTTCGTTGCCAGTTCGCGGTATGTTTTGCATTCTGAATAGAAGCGTTTTCCTCCAGCGGTGATTTCATTCCTCAACGTGGGGGTCTGATGTCAGAAACAGGGTGGAGTTTGTAACAAACGTGTCGCAAACAAGTGCAAAAGCAAGAAAATGTGTTTTGGTGGGTTTTTATTAAAAGGAGTGGTTCCAAAAATGAAGGTTTTTGATGCTTTTTGTTTGTGCACTTTTGCAAAAAGGTGCATGAAACCACCTGTTCTGGTGAACTCCTGGCAAACGTGTCATTTAATGCACTTGCTGCACTTCTTTCGGCATCTCTGGCTTTGAAAACGTCTCCAGCTTCTATCAGATTCTCTCCATCCATCCATCAGAGAGGAAGATGCTCCTCCTCCTCCTCCTCCTCTTTGTGTTTTTGAGTTCCATCGGTCTTAATCCGAGTCCTGGATTCATCTCCTCCGGTGACTCAAGCCGATGAAACGTGGCGATGAAGGCGGCCGAGAAACAACTGTGCGACATCCTGCGTGACTCAGCGTCCGGGTCAGTGAAGTTAATCGGGCGAAGCAGACGGAGATACCAGCGGGTTTCCTTTCTTCTCTGCAGATGTGAGAGGATGCTGTGGGTTGCCGATTCATTCGGGCAGTGAAAGCTCTGCAGTTTGGGTAAAAATAGAATAGAAAGTACTGCACTTCACCAGGTTTTTACAGTCACTTGTTGACTAATACAATTAGGATTTTACAGCCTTGCTCCTTTGTAGGTTTAGTTATTAAAATGCTGCAGATTGCTGTAAATTTGCACCCTTATCGTCTGTGATTTATGAATGAAGGCGTTTGGATTAAGGCGATGAGATATATGATTAACTATCAGAGTAAATCTCAGCCACCTGGTTTGGACTCCACTGACCTCACATCTGCTCTGGCAACTGAAAATCGCCAGGAAGTCTCTCTGACTGCAGTCTGAACTTCCCTTTGTCCGTCTCCAACTCTTCCTAAAAAAACGCGGTGCCATTTTTTGAAACGTGCCATGTTTCCCCCCCCCCCACACGTGTTGGCGTCGTGTCTTTGAATTCTGGACGTGAGAAGTAACACAACGGTGCCTCCCTGAAATCTTTGTTTTTCTTGAGCGTGTCTTGATCCTCTGTTTGAATGTGTCTGCCCTCCTCCAGACAGCTATCAGTGGAGCTTTCCTCTTCAAAACCACTAACTCTTCTCAGGTCCGACAGCTGGAGGCCTGGCTCACTTACCGTCTGTTTGTCCAGGGGAGGACTCGGGCTCAGGCGGGCTATCGGATATGTTTTGGTTGGAGATGACACCGGCCAGAGACACAAAGAAGAAATAGAATTAAGTAGAACTGAGGGAAGAGGCGTTAGTGCCTGGACAGCTTTCAGATTCATCGTTACAACGTTAAGGTTACGCACCGTCTCTTCTTGTTGTCTTTTGAAAAGCAACTATTTTTCTTGACAAGTTTATATCCGATGGCCACGCACCATTCATGTGTTATTTAAGTGAGATCACAGTGTTTCACCCATTCGTTCGTGGCCTTCGGTTATGAAGCCTTGAGTTTTGCCATTTTGGGAATTTTGCAACCAGTGAAGGAAGTGACCATATTTGGACTGCGGAGGAGCGACGGGTGGATCTGATGAACACAAGCGTCAGAGCGGCACCCTTACTGGATCTGGATCCATGTGGATTCTGGTGTGAAGCTTCATAATAATTCAAGGTCAACTTTACAGCTAAGTGTTAAAGTCATCTTAGTAGCTAACTAGCATTGGTAGAGACCTGTCAATCAGCAGGTAAGCCCCGCCCCCTAAAGCATCCCCTGCTTTCTGGTCTGGTGGACTCTAAATGGACCATAATGTACTAAATGAACATCATGCTGGATTGAAGAAGACTTGAAACTAGAGATTGAGACCATAAACTCATGTTTACAATGTTTACTGAGATAATACATCAAGAGAGAAGTAGGACCATTTTCTCATAGACTTCTATACAACCAGAGAGGAGTCGCCCCCTGGTGGCCAGCAGAGAGAAGTAGGACCATTTTCTCATAGACTTCTATACAACCAGAGAGGAGTCGCCCCCTGGTGGTCAGCAGAGAGAAGTAGGACCATTTTCTCATAGACTTCTATACAACCAGAGAGGAGTCGCCCCCTGGTGGCCAGCAGGGAGAATGACAGTTTAAGGCACTTCAGATTCGGCTTCACTCTTCAGAACCGCCTGGTCCACATAGTCGTTCGGTGTGTTTATTTAACTTTAAAATGTAGCCCACAACATTCAGGGTGAATATTCCCATATTTATTTCATAACAAAATACATATCGGAGAAAATGTCAGGTTTTTTCTTCAGTATTGATCAGCGTGATTGTGCTGGTCTCTGTGTTCGGCAGCAAACAAACAGATCAATGAAGAGAAGTGGGCTCAACTAACCTGCTGCAAATCCTTTCCTGTGTCTCCGGCTACAAGCGGCTGTATTGAGCTGCATGGTGAGATATCGGCAGGTGGACAGCAGCGAAGGTAGCGGATGGTTTACGTCTTCAGACTAGAAGGAGCTGCAGACACCGCTCCCTGTCTGAGAGCATCTCTGGGTCCTTGGTGGTTTTTGGTGGGTGGTGCTATTTTTCCTTATGTTGTGCATATATTTTTTTTTCTCTCACTGTTAAGACTTTTATTTATGTGTAAAACGCTAGCCGCTGGAAAATTCTGTTTGTCCACAGCACACTTTTTACACATCAGTGACAAAGCTCTCCTCGTGATGTTCGTCTCGAACTTCTATTTTTGACGGCGAAACAAAAAAAAAAAAGGACAAAAGAGCATCGGGAACTGAAAAGAAGGTGACACGGGTTGAATATTCCTACCGCAGGCTTATATAAGTCTTTCAACCCCATGTGCTCTGCAGCCGTGCAAGTAATTTGGAGCAGATTCGACTGCAGCCCTCCAGCTCGGGGGGCTGGTGGGGGCTGGTGGGGGGGGGGGGGCATGTACAGTTTCATCGGGCTCTGGCTCAAATAACCAATCATAAAAAAGCAGAGGTCGGGGGGTTTGGGACTGGAACAGGAGGAGGAGCCAGCGGCGGCGGCCTGATGAAGTGACCACAGACTACTTGTACTGTGGCGAGGGTCTTTCCTGAAGTTGCTTATGTTGGTGGTTGGTGGGTGGTGTTCGGGGTGGTGGGTGGAGCAGCGGTGGAGACATTGTTCATTAAAGATTTCAGGGCCTTTCATTGGTGTCTACGTCTCACTGTGGTGTCTGTGCAGGAAGCCTGGAACCGAGTGAAACCTGAGACGTAGAATTAGAGAGAAACACGGCACCGAGCTCGAGGCCCGGAGGGCTTCTCGCTTTCTGTTTTCCATCCCCGTGATGAATACGTGGGGCTCGTGTCTGTTTGTTTGTTTTTTTAAATACTTGACCGTGCATATGGAGCACCGAAAGGCCTGTCAGTTATGAGGCCATATATCATGTGAGCTTCGCATGTGAAAAACAAATGGCCTTTGTGTCATGCTTGGCACCGGGCGGACACGAACTGCAAGAACTCTTGATGTTTTTCTTGAGCTCATACCCAGATCCACTCCACCAGCTGCGTTCAGCTATGACTCTCGCAGTCGTCCATCTTGCTTTTTATGAGACTTTTCTCTTGTTTTTTGTATTCCATTTTCCAGGCCACTTCTGAGAGACAAACCTCGGCTCAGGAAAGGCAGATTGTCACTGTTTGTCATCATCCACGTTACTCAAAACAACTCATTCTTTGTATAAATGGACACAGAAGCCAAAAACTAAGGTTAGCTGTCGGAAAAAAGAAAAAAGAGTGGGAGCCGGTAAAAAGGTCCGATGGCAACGTTCAAGGACTTTTCCTTTCACGCGCTCCACTTTTCCCAACTCTCCTCTATTTACATGTCAGAGGAAGAGCGTGTTGCGATGCATACCTGGATGTACATGCAAGATGTTTCCTATCGGCTTCCTATCGTTTGTCCCGGCTCTCGTCCCTCCTGCTGTAGACCGGAGACCCGGCTGGACCTGAGGGTCTGCGGGGACGAGGGCTCTCACTTTGTTCAAGAAACTCGGCTGAAAAAGATGAAATTATTAGTCGGAGACAGATGACAACGAACAAAGGGTGTTGTAGTCAATTAAAGAGTAATGAGAAAAGCATGCTAGCTTCAAAAGACAGTCAGTAAAAGTGCTGACAAGATACTCTGTGGTGACTCGTGTTAACAACTAAATTGCTTACTTGCTCATTAACTTGTAAATAGTTTGAAGTCATTTGTAGCACTTTGTTTTTAAAAAAAAAGAATCCTCACTGCCTCCGTTTGCCTCTGGGCATCCAGAAGAGTGTTAACAAGTCTTCTAAAGACAATGACAGGCTCCTGGACCCCCCCCCCCCCCCCCCCCCCCCCACCGCGTTGCCCTCCCACCACGTTGCCCAGGATGTCCTGTGTGGCGGCTCGTCTCTGGCTCTCGTCTCCTCTTCCTGTTTTGTCGGACAGATGTGCAGGTATCACACCAACGGAGCCCGTCGGAGCACGAAATGACCGCGCCGAGGCTTTCAATTAAGCTCGAGTCCCGGCTTTCATCTCGTCTTTTAACCGCGAGGCGTTTCCTACCGAGGGAATTAACGACACCACCTGTCGGCTTTTTAAAACCAGTCCGGTGACACCGAGACTCGGTAGAGGAACACCTCGGAGGGTTCACCTTCAGGGTAGCACACGTGGCTGAAGGCTTTTGGAGTGAAGAAAATAAGGCTTTAACTTCCAGATGCCTGCAGGATGAGGCCCATCTGGAGAGAGAGAGAGAGAGAGAGAGAGAGAGGGAGAGAGAGAGAGAGAGGGAGAGAGAGAAGGAGCTTTTTTTTGGGGCAAAAAAAGAAAAAAGCTCTAAAATGATCACTTTAATAAGTTGCAGGTTTCCACCTTGTCCTCCAGAAAAGCAGCACACCATGTGCGTGAGGTAGGCCTGTAAATCAACGGGGTTTTACTTTTCGGTATTTACTGGCCCAGACTGGACTTCCTGGAAACAGAGATAGAGAAGGAAAGAGATAACGAGTGATAACTACTCCGGTGAACTCTACCTGCCTTGATGGGAGTCTGCTGCTGCTGCTGCTGTGTGTGTTTTGTCAAACCTTTCCTACAGACCTCAGATGTCTTGACCACATGGCGTTTTATTGCCAAAAGCACCTCGTAGATGAAACGGCACTATAAATGAATCCTGTAAACAAAGTTGCACAAGAACATCGTCAACAGCAGAGAAATACGGCCACAGCAGCTCCGGTGGTTCCCGGCTCACAGCAGCTGCAACGAGAGAGGGAGACGGGGAAAAAAAGAAAGAAAAGCTGCCATCCAGTCACATTAGAAGTGTTGTCTTAATCGAAGCCAGATGTGGCGTGGTTAAAGTCTCTTACTGTAAATTGCTCTCTCTCATACAACCATGACTCAGAGACTCGTATTAAATCTGCTGCATGGGAACGCCGTGAAATACGTCGCCCTAAAACATGGCGTCTCTGTGAAGGACGATGCTTCCCGGGATGTCATTCAGACGCCGCAGACACTCAGGGGAATCCACATAATCCCGTCGGCCGCCGTAGACCCCCCAGGAAGTCCGTATTTTACATAAAGTATGTAAACAAAACGATCGATTCAGAAGGGAAAAAAAACACTCATTTAAAATATGTTTATGATTGCAGACGCAATTCAGCTTCTGTGCTCGTGGTGGGTTTTTTTTTCCAAAAGCAGATGGGCTTCGATTTCACACCTCAGTTTGGACAGCAGCTCCCCCACCACGACGTCCAAACCACACGAGTAAGCAATCTGCACGACGCCGAGCCAAAGAGGCTAAAGGTCGCAGTGGAAACCAGCGAGGAGGCCCGTGCCTGCACATCTGTGTTTATGTCGATATGTTCGATACACAGTTTTGTGATGACTCGGCAGTTTTTGGCTGCTTGCATGTGGTCCAGTGTTTTCCTAATGGCGGCTTCAGACTGGTCTCTGTGCACACCGGCGAGCGACCAGCGTCTGTGGAATAGATTCAGTTTAATCCAGATGTGCACAATGAATATGTGACACCCTGGAGTCGGTGTGTAAGCATCGTGTGACTAAATGATTCTCTACTTCTCAGAATTGAAGGATGTTTTCACTGTGAATAGCGAGACACGCGTCAGCTGGTTCGCTACAGCGGCCCAAAATAAACTATTCTGTTGTGATTTAATTGCAATAAACTGACGCCGAAGAAACCGCACAATAACGGCAATTTGTTTAAAGGCTAAAGTCATGTTTTGTTAGATCTGACTGCAGGACAACAAGCAAAAAAACGTTAAAATGCTAATTTTCTGTAAGGAGTTTGCTTGATGGGAGGCTACGATATGTTTTGTCTCCATTTTCTGATTCCGTGATGACGAAGAGGAGAAGCTGACAAGCTTTCAAATCACAACGTTGCACATTTTCTTTAACCTTATTCTCCCAAGTTGAAATGAGAATTTCACGTATTCACCTCATTCATGCAAACCATTTGGCTTCACGTTTAAACCTTTATTTCGTCTTTAAATACTGTCTGACTTCTCTGTCGGTTCATAGCTTCCTACCAAAGAAATACATCTTTAAAAAAACGAAGTAATTTCCAAAACAGCTGGGCACTTTTCAGCAAATGCATTTTTTTTGGGTTCGGACTATTTTCAGCTGCTGATTAATTATTATTTATATGATTTAATTACTATTTACTGCTGCCGGATTGGTGTTTGTAGTATTGACTGTGAATAAACCACAGTGCTCGTGTTCGTCGTCATAAAGCAACATGCATGTCGCCCACGGCAACAGCGTAGCTCATTGATGTGTACACCCCCCCCCCGTCGTCAAAAACAGATGGTTTCTGGATCAATTTGAGACCAAAGCCAGAACTACTCGAGCCGACTCGACGTATTCCCACTGAAGAAAACAAATAGTAAAGAAAGACAAAGAACAAACCACAGTTACAGCTGCTGCTGGAACCGTTTGTTTAACGGTTTTAAAAAGAAGTACCGCAGTGTTTTTTCTTCAGCCGGTTCAGAGACGTGCTGCTTCTACCTGCTGGCTGCAGACGGAGGTTACAGGTGTGCATTCTGGGTAGAAAGCACTCGATTCTCTTGCTCAATGCAATTAAAATAAGAGTTATTTTTGTTCGGAGACTCTAACGTGATTGTTGTAAGAGTTCAGCCGAGGTCGTTTCTGCTGTCTTGAGCTCCTCTGAAGATTTTCAAAGGCTCTTGACCTCGTGGCCTCGTTCTGTATATGTTGAAGGAACTTTGCGTACTAATAAATATGGATGAAGAAGTGTTGGCCTTTGCATAGTTTTATCATGGGAAGATCAGCTGAAGACGCAGCGACTGAAGTTCCTTATGATTTTTTTTCTAAAGAAGCTTTTCCCACAACTTTCTGACCCCGAAAGGAGGAGGACAGAAATAATTTGTTTTTGAGGGGATATTAACAGAGAAAAGACTGATTATTAAAGAAATGAGGTCGCTGTGGTGGGAAAATATCACAGGGGTCAATAAAAGTTTGTTTGTTATACTATTGTATTAATGTTTAGTGTGAAGATCTTACTAATATTACATCCACAATATCCAGATTAGATGGACTGTCTCTACATGTCAGCCCTGTGATTAATTAATTAATCAAGAGAATTATGAACTCATTATTTTAAAATCATTTTTAGTAGCAGCCCCAATTAATTTCTAAACCATCCAAAATATTTGCTTTTTGAGAAATTAACTAATTACTATATTAAACTGAGGTGAGTTTGACTCGTTATTAATCAATTAGCAACAACTTGGACGGACAAAACGTAATATTTTAGCATTACGCATTATAATAGTTCACCGATTAATCGAGAAATAAGCTGCAAAATGAATTAATGATGAAGATAATTACCCTGAAATTGAGCCTTAACTTCCATATGGAAAACACAGCACAGCAGAATATCATCTCAATACCATTGAAGCGTTCCGATTTGCCGAAGTAATAAAACTCACACAAACACCCGCAGGCGGAGAACAGAGAGCTTCCTGAACGGCGGGGGAGTCAGTTGGACAGCACAGGAAGAGATGAGGAGGAAGTGTGTCTGAATCAACAGCTCGTCTGTGATACACGCTGCAACAATGGCACACAGGACATTCCAGCTGATCAATCGGCCGTCGCTGCCATTAGAAATATCCTGCTCGTAGGATCGTTACACCTCAGACCTTCTCATGACTCAGCAAAGTTTGGAACTCTCCTGCTTTTCTATCCTAACGTTTTCATTCAAGGATGCAGGCGGCTCATTGTGGCAAGGCTCTCAGCTTTAGACTTTTCATGGTGCCCAGAGGATGGACCTCAGTGATTTTGATGATCCAGTTGGCTTTTCACGTTGTGTCACCCACAGACTGAACATATAAGTGGATGTAGTCACGTTTTGAAGTATAACCAGAAGCTGAACGAGACATTTTCTGGTGACCAAAATGTTACCATCGCCTTTCTTTCTGGTCTGGTGGACTCTAAATGGACCTGTCAATCACCAGGTAAGCCCCGCCCCCTAAATCATCCCCTGCTTTCTGGTCTGGTGGACTCTAAATGGACCATAATGTACTAAATGAACATCATGCTGGATTGAAGAAGACTTGAAACTAGAGATTGAGACCATAAACTCATGTTTACAATGTTTACTGAGATAATACATCAAGAGAGAAGTAGGACCATTTTCTCATAGACTTCTATACAACCAGAGAGGAGTCGCCCCCTGGTGGCCAGCAGAGAGAAGTAGGACCATTTTCTCATAGACTTCTATACAACCAGAGAGGAGTCGCCCCCTGGTGGCCAGCAGAGAGAAGTAGGACCATTTTCTCATAGACTTCTATACAACCAGAGAGGAGTTGCCCCCTGGTGGCCAGCAGAGAGACTGCATATTCATGGCACTTCAGCGTTGGCTTCTCTTCTCAGACCCGTACGCCACATTTTTTTTCTTATCGAGTTAAATGTCTCAACATCTGCGAGGTGGACCGGCACAACACCTTGTCAAGACATTCATGGTCCCCAGATGACTTAACCTACTGATTCTGGTCATCCACTGACTTTTCCCTGAGAATTACCACCAGGTTGACATTTGAGTTTTTTTTACTTTTAGAGTAATTGCCATAAATTCAACACAGGCATTGATCCCCGGCATGTGGGAATTTCTATTTGTTCAATACAGTGATTTATGACAAAATCTCAAAAAACTACTGTACTGTGTGAAGTGCTAATGTGTTGTTGCAATAAAGCATAGGAATTGAATTAAGTCGCTACAACCCGTCTAACACATGTGCATGCAATATGACAACATATTTCTGAATTTTCAGAACACTTTGAAACACGTTTTTGTCATTGTGAAGAGGGATCTGCTACAACTGAACATGAAAATGACAGAAACGCTGATTTCCTGATAGATGTCTTAATCCTTCTCCCTATTAAAGTTCATTTTTCATATTTACACACGTGGTTGCAAATAAAGTGAATTCCCTGCACATCACAAGCATTAGTGACATCCACAACGTTTGACCATCCTCTCGCTGTGATGAAGCCACACAGACGGTCATGTGACATACGAGTATAACATGTGTGGATCTCGTCATGCGTCTTACGAGCGGCGCCGGCCCCGTGTTGAGGACAGCGAGGTTTTTCGCCTGTGTTCTTTGCCGTGACAGTTTACAACGCGACGCTGTGTTTTCTGGTCACGGTTTGTGGGGGAAAAAAAAAAGAGCAGCGTTTTCTTTACAAGGACTCCGTGTGTGTCTGCGCCTGTACGATCCACAGAGCATTACTGCACATATAATTACAACTCTGTATGGTCATGTCCTTCTCAAACCTCAGCCAGAGCCTCCATTTTGGTGTTTTCCACCATTTCACTGAGCAAAGTTTGGATGAAAAACACTCTGTTTGATGAGACCAGACATGATTTCAACCCAAAAAGGTGTGCGAGTCTGTGTTTTTGTTTATTCGGCTCCATCGAGGTGAGCCGGTGTATTTATGAGAGTGTGTTTAAGTTCGTTTTTTTGTGGACCCTCTGCTTTTCCCTGACCAGTGCGGCCACAGTCATCCTGCCTGTGGTTTTGGTCTGGAGTGTGGAGGCCCAGGCGGCAGTTTACACTGTGGGTCTGTGTAGGAGAGTGCACGAGCCTCAAACGTGTCGCAGTAATGCAACGGGGAGCGCAACGGCCTCAAACTGGCACGAAGCCCAGCTCAAAAAACAACAACAAGCAGGATTTCAGTGTACAGTAAACCACATCAGATCACACACACACGTCTCCACTAAGTAAATATTACACGAATGAGTAAAAACCAGCGTTATTTATTTGCTTTCTCATCGAAGTCCCCGAAGACTGAGGTCACACTTGTTTTAATGTTTAGTCTGCAGTTACACTGTTGTACAGAGTTAAATATTTGATCATAGGGATCAATAAATAACATTGTTCTGGACAATCAATGAGTAAAAAAATCATATCATCATCAAAACATGGTGAGACCAGATGCAGATGAGCTGAAGTGCCTTAAACTTGCATTCTCTCTGCTGGCCATCAGGGGGCGACTCTTCTGGTTGCAAAAAGAAGTCTGAATACATGGAAGTCAGTGACAAATTACCCTACTTCTCTCTGGATGTATTATTATTACATTATCAAACATTGTAAACATGAGTTTATGGTCTCAATCTCTAGTTTAAAGTCTTCTTCAATCCAGCATGATGTTCATTTAGTACATTATGGTCCATTTAGAGTCAAGTAGACCTCACTACCACGCTACAAATACAATCATCCACTAAGATGACTTTAGCTGTAAAGAGCTAACTTTGTTAGCAGCTTCACACCAGAATCCAGATGGATCCAGATCCAGGAAGGTTGCTGCTCCGGGCACCCAAAGTTCTCCCAGGATTATAAGCCTGGTTCTTGGATTGATCATCCGACCATAGGGCTCCTCATCAGTGATAGGCATCGGCCTACCAGCTGGAGGAAGGTCTGCGTGGTGATCCGGGGGTCCTGTCGGCTCCATTGAAGCCCCAAGAGAAAAAGCCATGTGTACCGGATTCTGCTGGTATGGTCCTTGTAAAGGCCCATAATTAGATACAAAGAAAAGACTACAACAAACAAAAGAAGGATCACCAGTGATCTCACAACAACAAACATTTGGGACTTTCACACAACAGTCTGAAACACTGACACATGTAACGCCTGCTTCTGGTCGCCACATGAGTAGAGCTGTTGTGTCACACGAGATATTTTTCGTGACAAATCCAAGAAGAGCTAAACCCAAACCAGCCCACTAATTTTTCTTCTGTCACTGCGGTCTCTCATGGATCCGTTGGCACTTCTCTGGGGAGGGGGACTGAGAGCCATCGGATCAGGTTTTAGGTAATTGCGAGATGATTGCAAAGGGATCAGCGTGAACCCTTTCTGCATCTGATTGGAGTAACACCAGTCACATTCCTGCCCTTTGGTTTTAAGTCAATTAAGTCAAATCCTGCAGCTCTTAGGGGAACATTGTCAAACTTAAACTACATTATTCACCAAAAACAACAACATTAGACTTTACCGCAGGAGACTGCTGTTCGTTTTCCCGTTTCCCACTAAAAGGTTTTTTTTTTTAATAAACCACAACAGCGATTGTCTCCAAACCATAACAAGGTAGTCGTCTTAAATCATGAAGTTACCGTAACTATAACCGAGCCGTTTCTGACTATTTTGCAACAGAAACATTTATCATTTTAAGCAACGCTGTAGCAGTACCTACCACAATAAATGTATCTGACAAATCAAATTAAATGTATATTTAATGGGTACGTTGAGATAGGAGTAAAAAAAATCCAGCGAAACCAGCCCCGGACTCTGCTGAGCCCATGTTGATATCCTCATGTACTCCAAAACAACAGCGTTACCACGGTGACCTTATCACTCCAACCACTGATATACGCGGCTCTGGTCTCCTTCATCACGGAGAGCGATGCTGTCACATGACCACCAGTACCTTCTGACCTCACTCATAAAGACACCCGCCAACATAAACACACACACACACACACACACACACGCTTATCGTACTACTAGCCTTTTAGCACTACAGGAAAGGTGTAGGTCACCACTTTGCATCCTCTTGGATGGAGTCATCTCAAATTGGTTTCTGCTCTCATTTCCACGCAGTTAGAGTTTGTTTTTATGTAAAAAAAAAAAACAATTCTCTTCCCCGGTCTTTGGTCTGGGGTTATTTTGGGGAGTATACATATAGAAATATACATTTTGCATATAGATTACACATCTTTAGTTTTGCTTTTATTAGCAGCTGCGAGGCGCTGTGAAGCGAGGTGATGATTAAGAGAGCGAACTGACCTCAGATCTGCTGCCTGATGAATCTGTCATTAGTTCCCGCTGGAACCTAACTTCAATGGGGGGGGGGCACACATACTGCATCCTGTTTTTGTCAGTAAAATATGAGGATCCTGGACCACTACGACCTGAGATTTGCCAAATGACAGCTGCCCCCGACGTTGCCGTAGAGACGACGGAGTTGACCTGAGGTGCTTTCGTTAGTTTTTCCACCGCAGCTCAAACTAATTAACAGAGTTTTAAAATGATTCAAAAGCCATGGACAGATTGGCAGGCGGCACGAGGCATCTGTCGTTGTATTTAAGTGTTGTGTTGGGAACGAGTCTATTGTTGAGGAGGATCCAAATTATTTATTTCCATGCTATGACTGGAAATCCCAGCAAAGTTTTGGCGCAGATCAGGTGACATAATTATACAGAATTAGGGGTCAAATTGAGAGAATTAAACCGGATGAAAAATCAGCAAGTTCAATAGTTCAAGAATTCTGACTTGACTCGCTCCAGATAGAAAACACTGCAGAGCTCATTCGGCTAAATTCAGACTAGATCTGTAGTTGGCCTCCCCCCCCCCCCTCCTCCTCCAGATCATGCTTTTGTCACGCAACTCCCCCGAGAACCATCCACTGCGTTTAAGCTGCCAAGATTTTTTCCACTGAAAAGCGTTTTTTTCCCACTGTGGGGGTTCAGCTCTTGTGGCAGAATACCACCTTTTACCGTATTTGATGTCTTTACTGTAAGCAGAGGGGAACGTGTTGATGTAGGCGTCGTGGATTTTCACTGGATTGAAGGTTGATAATGCAGGAAAATTGATGATCACTGTGAAATATTTTGTGTGTGTGTGTGTGTGTGTGTGTGTGTGTGTTCTCACGTTACATTTGGGCGTGGCATGTAATTGTTTCTCAGGGTCTGTGCCCTCCCCCCCCATCCCCCAACTCACAACCAGCCACCCACCCAACATGAGGCGTACTGGGGAGCGTGTGCCAGCCTCACTGCGGTCTTGCAGCCGAAAAACGTCCAGCGCGCCAAGACGAGATCCCAGATGCAATGGATTATGGGTTTTATATGCAGTTTACAGTAACTCTGGTTTAATGCGAGGGTGGGATGGGTGAGGACGGGGGAGAGGGGGACTGTGGTCGGTGTGTCACACTGAGGACTCTGGGTAATATATTCCAGTGTCTGTCAGTTTCTGCCCTCGAGGGCCATTTAGAGATTTGTTTGTCTAAGAGCCGAAATGTAAATTCACGATGCACCGGCTTATTTGTGTTGATACACGTGATGATCACAATCAGAGGGCGATCGTTTAAATCTCCTTCAGGCTGCGAAACACACCGCGGCTTTAAAAGGCCGACTTCTCAGTGTAATTGTGCACAGCAGTGCTTTGATCACGCAGAGTGTGACCATCTTGCTGGCAGCAACAATTTGAGAAGATTTTTTCTCTCTCTCCTTTTGTGGTTCTCTTTCTTTCTTTGTTGTTGGAGGTTTTGTAAATGTATAATGCATGCAATTTTGCAGAGTGCACTGGTTTCCCCATCTAGTTTCTCATGTCAAGGACCCTTTAAGGGCCCCCGATGACGGCCACAGACTCCCGTTCACTCGTGTCTCAGGGAATTAAATTAGATTTGACTTTGTGCAGAGCTCAGGTTGGGTGAGCGGAGCATTTGGGAGTAAAGTAAAGTCTGATATGAGAGCGATGATTCTTCATTTAATGGCATTATAATAGAGTTTAACCACTCCCTCTGCTTCCCTTTGGGATCTAAACGGTCGATAACATCACTCCCTCGGCCGTTCACTGATGGGCTGAGCTGCTTTTATTTTGAAAATGTCCATCGCATTGACTGTTTACATCATCAAAACTGTAATCAGTAATCCACTGGATTACACAAACTCAAGAATGCCTTCAGATTAGTGTCATTTTCTTTGGAGTTTTTCCCTTTTTCAATTTGCACCGCTTGGATAAGTTCTGGACATTTATACCTCGTTTAAAATACATCTTTACAAAGAACACCTGCCTTCACTTAAATGTCCTTCCAAGTTCTTTTTTGAAAGTATTCCCAGAAGTAATCCTTTAATGTTTTTCAGATCATTTATAATTGAACGCATCTTATTTAACATTAAACAACAATATCCAGTTCTGGTTTCTATTATTATCTGATACCCTCAATGGAAAACACACTTCGTTTGCTCGAACCTCGCATGCATCACGGTCAAGTTACTTTTATTAGTGACCTTTTTATGAACTTCTTTTTACATCAAACATCAAACTGCGTTGGTGCTGATATTAGAGTGACTTATTGCCGGGATAGCAAGAAACAAGACGTACATTATCTGCACTTTGATTCACACTTCGGAGCCACACAAGAAAGCACCTGCGGGACCGCGTGTCAGGAAAACCTGCAGGATTTCACCACGCTGCCTTCCTTTTTACAGCCTCGTTGACCTCGGCTGGAAAGCTGCAATGCCAAGAGAAGCTCACAAAGCTTTGGAGAAGAAAAAAGAGTGAAAGATGGGAGCCATATTGTGTCGTTTCTCTGTCTGACATCAATGAGCACCTCCACATGAAGATTTACTTGTGTTCAACAGGACTTTCTCTCTCTCTGTCTCACTCTCTCTGGCTGTCTCACTCTCTCTGGCTGTCTCACTCAACGTCCCTTTTTATTTTTCTTTCCCCCGTGGCGTTCCCTTCCAGCGGGTGACTAATATTTTCTACCGCAATTAATGCTGCAAGTGCATAGAAATACAGAGAGACAGAAATCTGGAGGTTAGAAGGAAAGGAAACGGTCTGATCAGAGCCATGCTTCGCTTCAAAGTCCACCGGAATGAACCATTATTAGTTTTACTCAAGACCATGAAAACATTTTGGATAAAAAGAGCAGTATCATTTATTTTGGGTTGCTCCACCACTCTTGTATCGATTGCCATGCAGGACTTCATGGTCCCCAGAGGATGAATCACAACGACTTTCCCCATCCACCGACTTTATCAAGAAAAACCAGCAGGTCTAAATACTCATTTATCCAGTGAAAAATCTCATCACATCCGCGTTGGATTTGCACAAATTCCCACAGATTCCCAGAGGATTAATCCTAATGACTTAAGTAATCCCGGGACTTTTCATCCAAGGACACCATGAGGTTGAAATTTGAGGTTTACAGTGAGATTTCACAACAACTCTCCGAAGCATTCTCATGAAATCTGTTGCATTCAGGCATCCAGATGAATCATAATAAGTTTGATCCCCTGGTTTTTCCATCAGTTTCATTGGTCCAATCCTTTTGTTAATGAGCAAACATCTTCAAAACGAATGGCATTTACATTCTTTGCAGCGAACACATTTTATTAACAGCTGAAAAACGTTTTCAAATTGTCTAAAGCGTCAATCATGGCTGCTGAAAGAAGTGGTTATTGCAGATGGTTTCATTTTACTACTTTGTGTTTTCTAGATTCATAGCTATCATAAACTGCTGCTGAAATACTGAAAGTGACTGCTGGTTAAACTATTGTTATTAAAGGAGACATTTGACATCATGGATTAATTATTTATGGATATTCTCATATGTGTCAAATTTCAATATGAAACTGGAGTCACTGGTCCGGTTAGCTTAGCTTAGCATGCGGCAAACAGGAAGTTTGTGGTTCGGGAAGTCACTGTGATTGGCCAAGAAACAGTCCCACATGCAACGCCCTGTAAAACCACTATTTATAACGTTTTAATAAGTGGACATTAGAGATGCTGGTAGGCAGGTATTACTACCCTTGGACACAACGAGGCTAGCAGTTTCCCCCTGTGTCCAGTCTTTAAGCTAAGCTAAGCTAACATTTAAGTTTCCTGGCTCCAGCTACATATTTCATTGACAGACATGAGAGTGGCATCAAATAGGGTTGTTCCAATAGATGATGACCTTGGGTATCGACGATCATCAGCCAATAGCCGACACCTTTACCAAAATCAAGACAATATTCTTGAAAAAAGTACTACTTAGTGCATACACATCCTGCTCTGGATGTAAATATGTTATAACTAATAACTAGGGCTGTACCAAACAGTCCAAAGCTTTTGAACGTTAATATTGAAAATATTATTATTAATAACTTACAGAAACATTCAAACAGTCCGCCTTCTTTTCCCCTCTTTCTGTCACTCTTTCAAACACACAAAGCTCCCTCGTCATCACATTCCAAAAAGTCAAAATGTATCGAAAAAAAACCCAATATGATTTTGTCGATAAACTCTCCTGAATGCACCTTTATAAACCGAGTCCCCTCAACTAAAATCAATGGTCAACAAACACCGTTGTTTTCTTCCCTAAAAACTCCCGGAAGACGGAGTGATTGGATGACAGAATGTTCACTCGATTCCCAGAAACAAAACCACAAATTACATTTACCCAACCGCAATAACACGCTACTGTTATTCCAACTACTATTGTTGAAGTGTACGAAATGTCAAACAATTCCCGTAGCAGGTTCTTGTAACTTCATGCTATCGATAATGACATTAGAGTTGGAGGTCCCGTCTCTAAATGGGTGTAGCCGCCGTCCTGACTGTTTGACTAATGCGAACATGCGGCCCGATGGGGATAGTCATCCGTCAAGAAAACGGCTCCCTCGCATAAAATCAAATTAAAAATCATTCTGTAGCTGTCAGCGCTTATGCGTCCTGAAGGGCCTCCTCGTTGAAGCAGAATACGGTAATCACATCGGTGCGAGTCTAGCGAGATTAATATGAAAACCGACGCATCTGTTTTCGTTTGGGCTTTGTTTTCACTGAAGCCCCTGTGCGGTTCCGTTAAGAGCGTCGCGGGGCCCTTAAACGGCTCGCAGCATTCCTCGGTTGGTACGATGGGTGAACGCGTGGGCTGCTCTTTCTGGGCCTCGACAGAATGAGTCAGTCAAGAGAAGCTCGGTGAATTAGCAAAATGTTCTCAGAGGCTAAAAATAGTTTCCCTCTGAACTGGTGCCTGCGTATGGGACTCATTTCATGTGTGTGTGTTTGTAATGTCTCCAGAACATGACAACACACGATCGGTTATTTGAGAGCGTTACAAACAGTGTAGTGGAAGCGTGTGTGTGTGTGTGTGGGTGTGTGTGTGGTGTTTTCCCTATTTATTCTGGTTTGTAAAGCCACATCAAAAGTTTCTTTGCACTGGATGAGATTGTCTGTGTTTCTTTTTATTACAAACAAGATCAAACCTCTGCTATTGTGGTGCGTCCCTGATGTGGATCCAGACTCCACATTAGACCAGTATTGTGTGAAGTGTGCATACATTAATAGCCGCTTGCTAAATGCGTCAAAACTGAATGGGGGAGGAAAAAATGGTATTCATCACGCAACTTGTGTGCTTTCTGCAGCTGAGCTGAGTTTTGTCCAAGTGCAAAGGTTCAAAGCTGCAGTTTGGAAAAAGCTCAAAAAGGAAATAGTGAGTGCTTTAGGCTGAATGTGATGGAGGAGAAGGCTATTATGTAAAAAGGAGGAGAATCAATCAAAACATAGTGGTGCAGTTTCTTGTAAAACCTTTTTTAGAGTACCTGCCCTCTTTTATTCCATAAAAAAAGGTAAAAAAAAAAGAAGCAGGGCAGCCTCCTTGAAGAGTCGTTTCCAGATGATGACACTACCACATGGAGCTCCAGACGTCTACCTGCCTTCCCCTCCCCAAACTGTAGGTGAACCCAAACACACAAACGCCAACATCGCCTCAGCCCCGACTTCAAAACAACTCCGGCTGCACTCGTTAAGCGCTCTCTCTCAGTGTTTAAGAATTCCCATGCGGTTTGGAGCCTTTCTCTAATGAAGCACAATTAAAATGAAAAAGAAGGTAATGAAAAATATTTACCCCCAGTCCAATGAAGTGGCTGGTGAAGTTGATGGCCCCTCCTAATAAAAGCCATATGCCTGTTTCTCATAAAATTCTGTTTTTGTGGCACAACATTTCTGAGGCGTTAGCGTTTGCGCCAGCGGGTGAATTAACTCCTGGCGGTGGGAAGGGGAGTCGTAAGAGGCAGTTTATCAGAAGCAGAAAGATCCGTGCACTCACGCTGATTCACGCCGCGGCCCTCGCCGTGCCAAATCTCCAGCAGCGATAACCAGCCACTGGATAGAGTCAACGTACAAGTCAGTCTGTTAAATAAGCCTCTGACTGATTGTGGAGGTATTTATGATGGACTGCTTCTCAGGAAGGCTTCAGACAATCCATGTTCGAAGCACCATACACAACATACATGAACTGGCTCTGATGGGAACCGAACTGGTGACCTTGGCACTGTTAGAAGCGTGTATTATTCACCAAGCCACAGGCAGATCTTTTACTCATCTTGGGAAATTTCCCGATATCCCCCCCCTCCCCCCTCCCCCGAGCACAGTGACTTAAAATGCAAATATGTGCGTGAAAAGTGGGAACGAGCGAAGGAGACGGGGCTGGAAAGCAGTTTGACAGGGAAACGCTACAGTGGAAACAACTGCACTAAGGTCAGATTTCTAAATCATACATGGATTTACTTTGGAGTTGATCTTACTTAACCTTTACCAAAGTCTTACCCCGGTTTGTCTGCCGAAGCTTAACTCTTCATAACCACTTCGTGTGACAGGTCAGGTAGAAAAAAAGGTCATGCTATTCTCAAAAGACACATTGTTTCAAGAATCAAGAAAAAGGCAAATCTTATTCTTGCACGTGTGCAACAGCTTTCCCCCTAAAACGAGTACAATTGCTTAAAATACAAATATATGTGTTAAATCAAATGTGTCCAGTCGGACTTATCCAACTATTGGATGGTTTGCCATTAAATTGTGGACAGACATTCATGGTCCCCAGCAGATGAATCTTAATCTTTGTAGAGGATAACTAATGACACATGTGTGTTTTGTGTCAATTAGCAAACGTTAGCATGCCAACACACTTAACACAGCTGTCAATCATGGTGAACGTTACCTGCTAAACATCAGTGTTAGCATGCAGATGCTAAGTGAAGCACACAGAGCTGCAGACGGTTTAAATTTATCTTATTTTACACCCATTCTTAGGGCAGAGAAACATTTTGCTGAACTATTTATGAGTTTTAACAGTAAGAGAGACATTTGTTTTCACTCCTCCTGAGATCTGAGGTGTTTTTTTCTCCGAGGAACATAATCTTGATCGGTGGCTGCGATGTCACCGTCCCAACGTATCAGAAACCTCCCCACGGCATTCAGCGGACCACATGAGACGCCGCGGTACAGTCATTCTGTCAGACGCCACTTGTTGAGCAAATAAAGGGGGACAGGCCTGACTGGTCCTGTGTCAACACCACGTCCCCCCCCCCCATTTTCTAGAAATGCCGTCGCATTCCCACGATGCTTTTAGCAGAAGGCTCACACCATTGGCCTGCTGAACTTCTGTTCATTTACATGGGATGTTTGTGAGGAGAAAAAAGGGTGGTGGTGGTGGTGGTGGTGGGGGGGTGTGCCTCCCTTTTGCTCCCTGAGAGCCCAACAGGGTCCCCGTCCCGAGGCTCTCTGTGGACCGAGGCACTGATGGGATCCAGATGCTGCCGGAGTGTGGAGGCACTTGGCTGTAGCGCTGATTGATCGGGGTCAGGATGAAGTTGGGAGTCACATTTCCCCCCGACTCTCGTATTCTTTCTCACTTATGCATCTCCCTCTATCCCCCCCCGATCCATCCATCCCGTCTGCTGTCAGGTCGTCTCCTGACGGCTGTGTTTTATGAACCCTGTTGAGACGGTGTGGAGCTCGGCAGGGCAGCAGACAGCGTTTTTTTTTTATTTAATCTGGCTCTCTGCCTCACCTCTGCTGAGCATTTAACAAACTCTTTAATAGGCAGAGGATAAATCTTAACCGCGGAAGAACCAGCGTTCAATGAATCCATCTATCCGCCACACCGTGAAACGTTAATTATAGTAAATGAAAAACAAAAACAACAAATCTAAATCTCTAGTTGAGAGCAGGAGTGGAACTTTTTTTTTCTTTTCCATCTGTGCGTGCAACATTTTCCAGCGTACGTTTGCCTCACAGAGAGCTGCTGACTTATTGCTGTGTTTCCAGGCTGCTCAGATTTGTCACTCGATTCTTCTTTTTTTTTTTTGCATTGCACAAATGTTGTTTTCTTCGTGTCCGCCTTAGTTTTTTTTTTTTTACATCCATCTGTAAATGTGTGTCCTTCTCTTTCCCCCCTCAGGACCATGTCGACTCTGCAGAGCTCCGCCGCCCTGCTGCTTCTGAGCTTCATGATTGGCCTGAGCTACTCTTTGAACCCCAGAGACCCTAATGTGTGCAGCCTGTGGGAGAGGTGAGGCCTGCTTCACTGCCACAAACACACACATGTCACTGTTGTTATGAGAATTAAACAGCGCTGTATAAATAATGCTGAACGTTTACTTTATGGTTTCCGATCACTATCATACCCACAAAAATCTAAATTAAAAACCGCCTAGAGGCCATTGCTCTTCTCCCCAACAAGAGATATGTAGCTTTTTACACGAGTAAAAGTGCTTTTGTAACACAGATAAGGACCCAACAGCAGTCTACACAGGCAACGAGGTAACTGGAAGAAAGGCTTAAAAAAGACAATAAACTTCCAGAGAACAGGCCAGAAACAGAGGCAGGCAATGAGGGAAAATCCAGGATCAATCAGGAACACATGGAAAACACGAAAGCAGGTAGTAAAATAAACAGGCTGGATCTGATAAAGACACAGGGAAAACACACACACACACACACACACACACACACACACACACACACACACACACACACACACACACACACACACACACACTCTAAATAAACCAGGGGCCGACTGGGAAAGTGTATAAACATGAGGGCAGGCTGGAGGCTGGCAGGACTAATATCACACAGGTGATTCACAGAAAAAAAGGGGGGAACCCGCAACAACAGGAAGTAAAGCCAAAGGTGTGAGTGGATTATGAAAGTACAATTGATATCTTTTGTTTTAAAACCCATTAGAAAAGTGTTGGACCAAATCAAACCCCCGTTTTCAGACGAATAACGCGCTCCTCGTTTCTTCTGACTTGCAGCTTCACCACCTCGGTGAAAGAGTCCTACTCGCATCCCTACGACCACATGACGGAGGAGCCCTGCTCCGACCCTCGGACCTCCTACAGATGCATGCGCCACAGGTAGGCGGTGATGACTCACTTCCTGTCGTGGGGCTGACTTCCTGTTCCTGTCAGCGGCCTGACAGCTTCCTGTCTGACTGTGTTATTCTTTCAGGATCACCTACAAGACGGCGTACAGGCAGGCTGTGAAGATGGACTACCGCAAGAGATACCAGTGCTGCCCGGGATACTACGAGAGCAGAGACAAGTGTGTCCGTAAGTAACCATGGAAACCTTCTTTACCTTTAATTACAGAAACAAAGAGTGGAGGAGAAGACGATTGAGTCAGAGTTCGGGGAGGTTTCAGTCTTTGTTTTTTAATTTACTCCGCAGGTTTTTTAATTTTCCTCCACAGGCCCTCACTTGTTCACTAGATGTACATATACTTTATTAATCTAACTAATTCAATTTCTTTTCAATAGTTTAATGTTTGATTTCAGCCTAACAAATGCCGACTCCTTAATTAACTTATTGGTTAAATGAACAGGGACGGTGCAACAGAGGCTATTTTAAGAATATAATATTACATTTACAAAGTTATTTAGGTCACTTCTAAGCATGCAGTTAATTCATCTATTATTGTTGACAGAAAAGTAGTCAAATCTAAATATAGAGTTAAAAAAAATAAAACTGGATGTAAGCCTGTGAAATATCCACACAATGTATAATATGTACTCATCTCCTTGGTTGCTAAAAAGCCAAAAAATCCCAGAAAAATTATGACGAAATGAGCTCAGCTTCCTCAAGGGGAGCTACGCCCCTCGTCCCACCCATGATTGGGCAACATCACGCTGCAAACTAACGTTAGACAGATCTATGAAGAGCTGCCTCAAAATCAATACTTTCAAATTATATTTTTAGATACTTCTGTATTTAATGAGACTTGAAATATTGTTGTAATGTTATAAAAGGGAAGTATTTGAGGTATAACTATGAGTGCACACGTGGCTGGCCTAACAAAGAAGTTATAGCACAATACCACGATTATATGTTCCCCTGTGCAACACACACACACACACACACACACACACACACACACACACACACACACACACACACACACACACACACACACACACACACACACACACACACTATGAGTAGCTCATGACACTGGAATTACCACAATTATGGGTTGTGTTTCCACTGGAGTGTCTCCGTCGATGCTGGCTGCACCGACTGGAAGCTTCAACTAAACTGTGTGTTGCTGACACGATAACAACCCTCCTCACGTTTTTCCCCTTTCACTTCAACCATTGCACATCTTTTCAAACGACTGTTATTTCATCAACTGAGCATCTGCTGCTGATGAACTCAGGGGTGTGGCACGACTCACGATGACGCCGAGGCCAGAGAGCCTCGAGGTCGATTGCATAAATGATCGTTCATAAAGTTACAAGTTTATGAAACTCTTTTTCAGCGTTTTATGGTGAGGATTATCATTTAGTTTGTGCTGATTTTATACTTAAATGCACTTTAACGTGCTATCCTGTGAATTCAGTGTGTTTTGTAGATCTATAAATGAATGAAAGCATGGTTCTTTGTGTGATTTAAGTCATTTTAAACCTATGACCTCATCTTAACTTCAAAGCCGAGGTGAAATTTAACCATAAGATTAAATCCCTGGTCAAATTGTGCATCGATTTGAGGATAAGAGCTGAAAAAATCACCAAAACAAATCAATTTCTTTGCATTTTTATACCAAAATACAGTATGTTTTCTGCCTGGAACACAAATTGTCCTTACCTTAACTAGTACCAACCGATTTCAACCAGTAATATCACAATATCTATCTTTTGAATGATCGAATCAGATCCTTCCCAACGTTGCCTCCCGTCTGCCTCCTGTTTCCCATCACCATTCTCAAAATGCCATTTCAGCTGGACTTTATCTACCCTAAAAGTTCACTGTCACTTTAAGGTGGTTGTATTTCACAATAATAAATGTTTGGATGCAGTAATTAGAATAAACATCATCGTTCACGGTCGTCGTCAGTCAGCGGTGACGTATACAAACGGAGTGAAACCCATACGCGGCCGCGGCGCTTTGAGAAAATGCTACCTTGGCTTTCACGAGCCTTCTCATCACCGTGGCGATAATAACACGCTTTCCTCGCTTTGTGCTCCAAAAATCTGACATTTTTGGAGATAAATGTTTTCACTCAGAGGAGATAATGTGCATTTTCGGTTGCTTGTAGAGTTTTCTTTTGTAGCCAAACACAAAAGCCTTTGATGTTACTGACCGACATCAGGAAAGCAAAGATTGGAGCCGACTGATTGCTGTTTTTAGGCTTTATAATTGAAATATCTACGTGGCGTACAGGACTCCTCCTACACCCACCCTCTGTACAAAGTGTTTTTCTTCTTCTACACACATATAATTACACATAATTACACTTACCTTCTTCTTTGATGAGATGTGAGCGTTTTCTTAGATCCCTCAAATCGTCGGCCTCCAGTTTTCACACCTTTAGCTGGAGAGGAGAAAATAATCAGTTAAATGACTATTTATTGAAAAGAACGCCACCACAAAACAGGATGTGGTTAGAAAACATTTGTCTGGTGTGAGAGACACTAATTTGGTATAATTAGCAGGACTTAATTAATAGCACAGTCATTTATGATGCAGGCAGGAGCACGGATCAAAGACCGACTCTGAGACGAAGCGACGGTGCTTCCTGTTGTACAGCTCACACACTCTTTATGAACTCATTCAACACACTGGGAAAAAGTGCACTTTTCAAATGGATTCATTCAAAAATAATAATTTCTTCTCTCACAGAATAGACAGACGCACATTACACAAACAGAGCACACAAAGTTACAAAAAGTAAATATAGTGACATCACACTTATTATAATATTACAGTTTAAACGGGTAGTAACACATCTGGGATAATACCCACAGTTTTATATGCCCTATACCTCCGGTTCTGAAGAGTGAAGCCGAAGCTGAAGTGCCTTAAACTGTCATTCTCTCTGCTGGCCACGAGGGGGCGACTCCTCTCTGGTTGTATGGAAGTCTATGAGAAAATGGTCCTACTTCTCTCTGCTGGCCATCAGGGGGCGACTCCTCTCTGGTTGTATAGAAGTCTATGAGAAAATGGTCCTACTTCTCTCTGCTGGCCACCAGGGGGCGACTCCTCTCTGGTTGTATAGAAGTCTAAGAGAAAATGGTCCTACTTCTCTCTGCTGGCCACCAGGGGGCGACTCCTCTCTGGTTGTATAGAAGTCTATGAGAAAATGGTCCTACTTCTCTCTTGATGTATTATCTCAGTAAACATTGTAAACATGAGTTTATGGTCTCAATCTCTAGTTTCAAGTCTTCTTCAATCCAGCATGAAGTTCATTTAGTACATTATGGTCCATTTAGAGTCCACCAGACCAGGAAGCAGGGGATGCTTTAGGGGGCGGGGCTACTCAGCTGTATCGTTGACCTTGAATTATGAAGCTAAATCTCCAGATCCGGTAAGGTTGCAGCTCAAGGTGCTGATCTAGGACATTTTCCCAAAGTAGTCAGGAAAATACTTCATTTGTTTGACTTTTCGACCGTGTTGTGTGGAAAACATGAATAATATCCACTTTAATATAATTAATAGCTATAAATGATGTCCAGGTTGAACACGATGGGAGCTATTGATGAACGGGGTCTTATTGGTCTCTGGGAGGGTCATGTGATCTGATCACACAAAGCCGGGTCTGACATAAATCACGTCTCTCGTCAACAGCTCGCTGCACCAAGGAGTGTGTCCACGGCCGATGCGTCGCTCCAGACCGCTGCCAGTGTGAGGGAGGCTGGCGAGGCGACGACTGCTCCAGCGGTACGCATCAGACTTTTTCCCCTTTTCCTTTCTCCTAACAGACATTTCCTCACTCCCTTCACTCGTTGGTGTCGTCTCCCATCACATGCTCTCATTTCCCCCTTCGCTTCAGGTGCAGACACACACACACTCCACAGAACACAACAGGAAATGACCACTGACCATTACTCAAGTGGCTGATCCTCACACACACCCCTCCATCACACACACACACACACACACACACACACACACACACACACACACACACACACACACACACACACACACACACACACACACACACACACACACACACACACACACACACACACACACACACACAAGGCCGTTCCAATGGAAACAGCGAGGGAGCATTACCGCATCCACGGCCATGAGTCATTAATGTCAGCCTCGGTCCAGAAACCAGCTCGCTACACCAGAAGGAGCTGCAGCTGATTGTTCAAAATGAATAATAATAACTCCAACAAACGGAGTAAAATAGCATGAAAGCGATAAGTTATGTGTTTAAATACTGTGCGGGATACTGAAAGGAGCTATAGTCCATTAAAAAAAACAGTTAAGAGAGACATTAAATCTGCTGTTCTACCCATTATGACTTCTCTTACAAAACTCAAGTCAGCAGAAATGCTTATATAATAAGTTATTCAAGGCACCGACTCAGAACGGTGAGTCAAACCCGCTTTTTCTCGTCTGAAATCTCCTTAAATTCGATCGGGGAGTGTGAAACCAGAACCGCAATTTCGCGGGGCTGCTGTCCCCCCTTTTGCTGAAATGAAGTTTTCCACTACTTTCAACACAGTCAGCTGGGTCAATAGTACACAGGCCTCCTCCATTTACCCCTCCTATTCCTCTGCAGAGAGAGGGAATTAGCTTTAACGGGTAGCGGTTGATGTCTTGACAGGGGGATGATGGGAAGGGGAAATGGAAAATGTTACCCCTCTCTCTCCCCCTCTCTATTGCATGGCCCAGTTCCCTCCATCTCTCCTTACACTCCCTACCCTCCTCTAACCCTCACTCAAATGCTCTTTCTTTGCCTTCACTATGCTCTCCTCCTCCTCCTCCTCATCCTGCTCCTCCTCTCTCCAGCCTTGGCAACGCTCTATCGCCGCTCTAACGGAGTCTTTTTGGCAGAATGAGCCCGGACACTTCCTGGATGCCTGTGTGTTGAGATATCCGAGTATGGGAAAGAGGAGAGGGGGACTGAGGTTTTCATACGGAGCCCTTTCAGGACTGTTTGGAAGAAATGTACTATGAAAGGAAGCAGTGGAAGAAGTATTCAGATCCTTTAATTTAGTAAAAATTCCAATATTCCACTACTGAGTGAAAGTCCTGATTTCAAAAGCTTAAGAAAAAATTCACCACCTTGACGTTTCTCTTATTGTCTTGTGTTAAAACCTGGAATAAAAATGTATTGATTTAAATATTTATTCGTAATTTGTTTGTAACCTACCTAGAAATAAAAAAATGAAACAAAAACAACACAAAGTGGTTTGTCCCTAAATAATATCTGGTGCTATAATAACCTTCAGAAGTCACATTAAGTTAAATTATGTGTGTAATCTAACGGAACCCCATTTAATACGTTATTGCAAACTGTAAAGAATATGGCACCTTGAACAAACCTGCCAACAGGGGTCCAGGACTCGGTCCAGGCATGAGGACTTTAAATCAAAGAGGCAACAAAGAGACCCTGAAGGAGCCGGACAACTTTAAGCCATACTCTCCACAGAGCCGGGCTTTACTTAAAGAAAATATAAGAATACTGTTGCAAGGTACTCTAAATGATCTGAATAATAACTATAAAAAGGAAAAGGTTCCCCGTCAGTGTGATTAGACATGACCTTTTTACTTGTATGTTGCATTTTACTGCTGTAGATCATTAAGGTTGTGCTAATTTTACCTCCTTTATATTCTGTTGGGTACTTTAAACCCACAGTCATGCATCATATTGCACCAGATCACCATAGCTCGGCTGTCCTGTGAGAACCACGTTTCTCTATAAAGTCAACTCTTCATGAGATCGGAAAAACAACAGCCCTGTTTTTCAGCTTTGTGACGATGTGTTTTCCAGCTGAGCTGAGAGGCTTTTTAAAGACTTGATTTAGCTCAAGAAGTAGGAAGAATGTTCTCAAGGAAAGGATGGTTATTAAAAGAAAAGTAACTCAAACTGTCTGCCTCGGAGATGGAGTGTAAATTGTACTTCACTTGAGTACAGTATACTTGAGTAAACGTACTCAGTTACATTCCACCCCGGCCAGAGAGAAGGGAGGCGTGGGAGGGAATGGAAGATGAATAATGTGGTAATGACACTGATTGAGGTGAGAGAAAAAGCAGGAATGTGGCTCACTGGGAGCTATAAAATGTCATGTCAAAAATATCCAGCGCTTTACGTAAGCCTCGTTTCAGGGCAGATTCTGATAGAGGCACGCAGAGAGCTGGAATCGAGAACGCACAGCGGCGGCTCGTTGAGATATTCAGGAGATTATGTGGACTTTGTACGCAGGCAAAACCCAAACCGCCGCTTGGACAAGTCTCGGGGGAGGGGGAAGAATTTTCCCACCGCACCAGTATGCATTCCTAATGGAGGACAGTGGAGAGATCCCAGTTCTGATGTGCTTGTCAATCAGTGGGTTTACATGCAGGCAGTGATATCTCTGGTCGTGTTAATGATAATCTGTGTTCACATCTCCCCTCCTGGAGATCAACAACTGAGAGTACAAACATCTAACCTTCTGGCAATTTGGGGCGGATCGGCACTCGTTGTTAAGGTGTGTTCACAACTAACACTGTTATTGCTATTGTTGCAACTGTTCACGTGGCGCTATTCCAGAGTCAACGCAAAGAGGGGAATAGACGCAAACTGGCAGTGGGCGGTGTGAATGAGTGTTGCTGTTTGACTTCAAGTGATATTTTTCTGAGTAGATACATTTTAAACAATGAGGAGGTGCCCAATTCCAATTAAGGTGGTTATCTTTGATTTTCATAGGATAAATTTTTCCCATCAAACAGAATCATGAAGTGTATAAAACTTTTCCGGTGGCGTGAATGAGGCAAATACACGACATTCGCGTTGAGAAATTTCAACGAAAGCGAGAAATTTGCATGACGCTGTGACGCGAAAGCCTATCAGCGTTGAGATTCAGGTACTATGATAGCGGTCTGTGGTCTTCTGGAGGTCTACGATAGACCCTCACATTAGCTCAGAGTAGGAACCAGACTATGTGGAGGAACCAGAGACTGTCTGTGGTGCATCAACAAGGTTGTTGCCGTATTTATGTCTAAATGAAGTTATTTAAAGTGTTGATGGAGCAGCTACAGTGTCACCATAGCCCACCGCCAATCCATCAGAACTCCATTCAGAAAACAAGCATTTTAAAAGTTGTTTGCTCACCGTCTTGCAGACAGACCTAACAAACCACTATTTCTGATTTTTTACAAATTCTCATCATTATGTAGATACTTCGGCATCCTTTTCATCTGTGTAGTGCAAATAAATCACAATTCAATTGTTTATTTATGGTTCATACCGACAAGCACCTCTGAGTGATGTGATGAACTCAGAGTCGAAGGCGTTTCCCAGAACATATCTGGGACTTCACAACATGTAAAGCAGCAAAAGTGGTTATTTCGGCCATGATGGATGAAACCGTGTCGACATGGAGGTAAGGCCCTCCCTCCCCCCCGGCTCATCCAGCCCGGGTGACGCGAATAAACACCAATGATCCCGCCGTCAAACCCGTGATGCAAAAAAATGCACTTCATGTTTGGTGTGAACACAGCATCCCAAGGATTTAAATCAGAGTTAGACACGCTTGAGTTAGGTTAAGTGTATTTGCTGAAGGTAAACAGACTCTGTTAAGTGAAAGCTTTGCACTCGAGGCCGTATGTTTACATGCGGATACACAAACACATGGGAAGAGTTTTCATCACCGGAGTGGCTTTGGATTCTGCCAGCTGGTTGCTCCAAAGAGCGCACGTCCAATCTGGTACGTTTCAGCCCATCACTAAATCTAGCGTCTGGCTGTATCCGCCCCTCAGTTCTTTTTTCTGTGACGCCGGCAGACCTGCAGACGCTTCAGTAAACCTCCCCTGCTGTCCTGGAGAATGTCTGTGTAAACACAATGGCTGCTCCAGCTGAGTTTCTCATTAGTCAACGTGACACAGAACCCCTCTCCAATGCCCACACGGAGAACAAGCCAACGCATGATTCCTCTAAACAAAAAAAAAGGAGGCGAGGGTCCTGCTCCACGTTACAGCAATAAACACTGCAGACCGTGGCAGCACGCTTTTGCTCCAGGCCAAATTTGGCTCTACTCTCCCCCTCTGTGTAATTATTGTCAAAGTTAGTGGTTTTCAAAGCTGTTGCGGGGCAGAAGAGGCAAAAGGTGGAAGACGGGGAGCGAGGACACGTATGATGTGCAGCTCAGGCCTCGGTGGATGTCTGCTGCACAAGCCTCGCAGAGGTCAGCATGAAATTGTTGGAATTGTTTTCGGCTCCAGGGGAAGATAACGGACACCCATCCACGCGTTACGTCAGCGCTATTATATATCACGATGATGTCCAAGCCGGTCGAAAAGTATTTATGAGGAAATGTGAAGAAGGCAGCCCTTGACCAATCCGGATTTCTCATAACGCGAGCCCGTTTAGACCCCAGATCTCTTCATTTGAAATCCAAACCTTGTGTGAATCTCTGCAAACTCCCCACCCCCCTAAAAACCGGAGCCGATCCTCAGGCTTCTGTAAAGTTAACCGTTTAAAACTTGTCCGTCTTTTGAGCTCCATGCAAATCTCCCTGCCAATTCCAAATTATTTGTTGGTAATGTAACACTGCGGGGCTAAAGGGGGAGATTTGGATGTGGAAGCATGAAGGAGATCTACACTAATGTGTGGAAGAGTGAGTACTTTATGTCAACCCCCCCCCTCCAAGCTCTTCATTTTGTTTCTGTTATTCATCTCTATGCTGCTGAATTTAATCAGATTTGTTTTTCATGACATCATAAATGACTCAGTGTACGCCACAGTGGATGGGAGGAAAAACTGAAAATAGTCATACATGCATAAGTTACAATAATCATCGGAAATCTTATTTTGCTTCTGTTGTTTTGAATTCATCTGGAGCATCGCAGAGTCGTGGGACTGGATGTTTAGAGTAGGAGGGGTGTTACTGGAAGCTGACTGCTTTCAACTGTTGGAAAATACGGGCAATGAAAGTTAGAACCTCCGTTTGACTTAGTGGGAGAACTGGAAAAATAAAGAAAAAACAGCCGACGTGTGGCGTGCTATACGGTGAATACAGCTCAGAAATCCTCCTCTGGGCGATATTACCAACTCAGACAATTCACTGTTTTGTTTCCCAGCGTACCCGAGACTTCCACAACATGTACAAAGCAGCAATAATGGTTATTTTAGCCATGATTTATGAAAGAATCTGCATGGAGGTAAGCCCTCTCCCTCTGATGTGAAGTGATGCAAACTTCCCATCGGAGGGAAAGAAAGTCTGGGTTGTTACACTCCAAAAACCCAGACTTTCTTTTTTATTGTTTATTTTTGGTCTAATATTTGTAATATGCTGTGCACTTTATCTCACCGTGGGACGGGGAAAACGTTGTTTCGGTTTCTTTTGTGTGGTACATGGAAGAAATTGACAAAAGTTGAAGTGTTTCAATATCTTTGCATTCTGGATAATCAATAAATAATAGTTTGTCCCGTTACCTTTCAGCCTGTGATGATAAACACTGGGGGGCGGGCTGCAGCCAGCAGTGCAAGTGTGAGAACGGAGCTCTCTGCGATCCGGCCAGGGGGACGTGTCAGTGTCGCCCGGGGTTCAACGGACTTCACTGCGAGGACTCGTGTGAGGCCGGCTACTTCGGGAACCGATGTGTGCAGAGGTGCAAGTGTGGGACCGGAGGGACCTGCGATCAGACAACCGGAGAGTGTTTATGTCGAGACGGATTCACCGGGACTTTGTAAGTGTTATTCCACGCCTCAGCAGCGAGACTGGTTGCTTTGGAAATAGAGACAAACTGGAAAACAATAGCATTTAGAATATTTCTTAAAATGAGATTCCATGCTGATTATTTTCAATTGAGGTCAAAATACTTGATTCATCCCACAATGAGCAATCGGAGGCAAGCAGGGTTCCTAACACATGAAGAGTCATCAGCACCTCTCGTGCTTTGAGCTGAATGCTAACAAAGTGACAGTATAACATGCTAACGTAGAGCAGGTATGAGGTTGGCTGAGATGCTAATCAGCACTAAATGTCATCACTTCTTTCCAGTATTTGGTTACGAAGCAAACCATTGGAAAAAAAGTATATTTTGACCTGATGATGGCGCTAAAGGAAAAGTCAGGGGGTTCCTCTGAGGAGCATGAATATGTGAACAATCATCTTCCTGAAGACTGAACCAAATGTTCAGCAATTTATTGACGAAATCAACGTTTTTCTAAAAGCATCTTTTTGGTGATTGTGGGAAAAGTCAAGGCATCATCAGTAGGATTCATCCTCTGGGAACAATGAATGTTCACAATTTTACTGCCATCTCTAGAGTCATATGCTTTTTTGATACGAGCCCATTATACCATGCACAGTTAATTACACCGACACTTAATTCTTCACTTCATTCCACCTGATTTCACTACATTAATGTTCTCATGAGATCCGTCTCACACAGACCTTCTGTCACTTATTTGTTTCCACAACTTCATTCTCAGATGAAAAAAAGGACTCATCACTCCAAGATGAGTCATGTGTCCAACCCCATTTTTTAGATGCCCCTGAGGATGAGTCAGCCATGAACATTCTTCCTCACTTAATATGAGTGGAAAACCCTGACACTGCCAATGTGAACACACAACACACTGAGCTAAATAAGAACGGGGGGGGGGGGGGGGGTCATATTTGAAGTCTGTCCATATTATTTCACCTCATGGGTTTTATTGAATCATACAATATCCCAAAACTGTATTGTACAAGAGGCAGTCTGAGCCAAGCCCTCTGATTGGTCGCAGACACGTTCCAGCCGTGCTGATGATTCCCACAATGCTGTGTGAAATGCCAAGACTTTTAGTAATCAGAGCTACTGTTATTCTTTTATTGCCCTTTCCCTTTTCTACTTTTTCCTACTGCTTCCCTTCAAAGTAGTTTAAGGGAATAATAACAGGGCAGTTTGAACTGCTGAGAAGCTGTTTCTAAAAGGTCACCATGTCTCTATAAAACCGCTATAGAGTTACAGGATTTACAATTCTAGTGCTCAAGCTTTTTACTTGAGTAATATTATCATCAAAATATACTTTAAGTATGACGATTAAAAGTACTCCTTTTGCAAAAATGGTCCATTTGAGAATATGTACATTATATTGTCACTTTAATGTTTAATTTGGGATTATTAATATGAATCTGCAATCATTATCAAGCAAAAAAGGTAGTAAAAATCTTATAAAGACAATATTTACTTTTTAATCGTAGTGGAGTTAATGTATTAAGTAGTAGAAAAAAAACCCCTCAAAACTGCACTTTAGTACAATACTTGAGTACTTGTACTTGGTTACTTTAGGTAGGTAAGGTACGTTTATAAAGCACATTTCAGACACAAAGGCAACTCAAAGGGCATAAACCTACAAAATGCATAAAAATATTTCCATTTTTATGCTGATTCTTGAAAAGAAAAATCCATAAAAACACTCTTTTGTTCATTTTTATGCGACAAAACATTTACACAAGTGTTTTAGGAATGTCCCGGGTGAATACAAAGATTGTTTTTGACCCATGAAGCTGTTTTTAAGCATCACTCCATCCTCCCCCCTCCAGCTGTGAGAAGTCGTGTCCCAGAAAGTGTCAGGCACGCTGCCCCTGTCAGAACGGCGGGATCTGCAAAGGCAAAGGGATCTGCGACTGCCCGCCTGGATGGACGGTACGTGTTTCAGGTTAAAGCTCATATATTAACCCTCATGTCATCCGCAGAGTATCGCTGATGTTGGGACGAATCCCAGCTGGCTCCCACTTTTGGACAAACAGTCTCTGACTTATTTCTAAAGACATATTGAAGGAAACTTGTCATCTCTTTCCACTAATGTAAAAAAAATCCTACTGGGGTTTCTTTGTCTTTGGAATGAGGAGAGAAGTCGCTGTAATCTCACCAGAGAGCAATCTAATATGGAGCTAGAACAGTCTCATAATTCATAAATGCACACAGAAATTCATAAATGCACAAAAAAGATTTACAAATGTATTTGGGGATTTGTATATACATGTGACTCAAAACACAAATACATTTTCAATGCAGACACAAATATGTTTCATTTCATATGTAAGTAAAAAATATTCACATATAAAAAACAAGATTCATAAACATATTTCCAATGCACACACAAATCTAAAAAAAAATCACAAATACATGAATGTTAAAGTATTTGCAATCTTCATCAAATACGCATTTGGGGCTTGTTACATTCATATATGAACTGTTGGACCTGTATTTACGAAGTGCTTTTAATTTGTAAACCTCCCTGCATTTGTGTGTGAAACTTTTGAGACTCCCCTGACGTGACTCTGATCCACAAATGCGTTTTTTCTAAGAGGAGGTTGTCTGGAGCCAATCAGATGTCTCCCTCCTTTACAGCCAATCACGTGAGTGTCTCCCCCAAAAGTCTAAAACACAACTCCGCCCGCACCGGTTCATCTTCCCCAGAATGAGGGAATAAATTACTTCCATAAAATGCTTCTTTATAAAAGAAAAATAGATATTTATATAACTGTACACCTAATCTATACAGCATAAAGACAGGGAGCACAGGAAGAAGGGAAATTATCTCCAGAAATAAGGTTGATTCTGGCTCTAGCACCCATATCCCTCCAACGCAACGCACTCACGTGATTGGCTGTAAAGGAGGGAGACATCTGATTGGCTCCAGACAACCTCCTCTTAGAAAAAACGCATTTGTGGATCAGAGTCACGTCAGGGGAGTCTCAAAAGTTTCACACACAAATGCAGGGAGGTTTACAAATTAAAAGCACTTCGTAAATACAGGTCCAACAGTTCATATATGAATGTAACAAGCCCCAAATGCGTATTTGATGAAGATTGCAAATACTTTAACATTCATGTATTTGTGATTTTTTTTTAGATTTGTGTGTGCATTGGAAATATGTTTATGAATCTTGTTTTTTATATGTGAATATTTTTTACTTACATATGAAATGAAACATATTTGTGTGTGCATTGAAAATGTATTTGTGTTTTGAGTCACATGTATATACAAATCCCCAAATACATTTGTAAATCTTTTTTGTGCATTTATGAATTTCTGTGTGCATTTATGAATTATGAGACTGTTCTAGCTCCATAATCTAATGCTGTATTTTCTGAATAATAAATGTGTTGTTTTTGTTTTATGGGACTCCGCAGGGCGCGGTTTGCACAGAGCGATGTTCAGAGGGAAGGTTCGGACAAAACTGCGCTGACGAGTGTGTCTGCCACAACAGGGGCAAATGTGACCCTGAAACTGGACAGTGCCAGTGTGCAAAAGGATTCACTGGCAACAGGTGTGTGTGTGTGTGTGTGTGTGTGTGTGTGTGTGTGTGTGTGTGTGTGTGTGTGTGTGTGTGTGTGTGTGTGTATGTGTGTGTGTGACTGGCCTTTCACAAAAAGCATTTCTAAAGGTCCATTCATGCCAAGGGACAAATTCAGAAAAACACTACTGACTTATGACTAAAGTTTTGAGAACAGCGATGGGACAATATACAGGGTTCCTACACCTTTTCCAAAGTCAAATTCAAGCACTTTTCAAGCATTTCAAGGTGCATTTCAATGCTTTTCCAACCCCTTCCAGCTGTGGTAAACTCCATCTTTGTATCAATCCAATGGTCAGTATTCAGTCTACTTATTATGTCACTTGTTCATCACATTAAATGAGATGTTCTTGTCCTCTAAACAACCAACATGATGTTTGGAGACAGCTTTTTACAGAAGGACCACAAATGAAAGGAAAACTAATTCCACTAACAGATCCACAGAAATATAATCACCAACTATTTTCATCATCTGTTCATCATTAGGGCTGCAACGATTCATCGAGTTACTCGATTAACTCGATTATGAAAATTCCTCGAGGCAAAACATCTGCCTCGAAGCCTCGTTAAATTCCTATGACGCGCCTATGTGCAGGGATCTGATTGTTCCACACGGACCGTTGTTCAGGAAGCACCAGCGCGTCATACACGGTCATTCATTCTGAATTTAGTTGGCGCGATGGCGGAAAGTCAGCCTCAGAATGTCCGTAAACGACAGAGAGTATCGGGGCTAAACAACGGTATCCTGCTTGCCCATGTGAGCGATTTATTTCTGACAACAAAACGAATGCGTAAAGTTGTAAAATATGTGACTAGATGTCTCCTCGTCTCCGTGGCGCATTTCTCCGTTTTGTTTATGTATATCGATCACTTCTCATCCGCCATCTTGCGAGTGACGTATAGAGTTACGTTTATGCATCGGACGCTCGTATTGGCTCCCGTAGCAGCTTTTACAGCCAATCGGAAAGCCTGATTTACGCTTGGCTGTGAGTTGTTGTGTTTGCCCAAACGGACGGAGGAGTTCAAAGCAGAGAAAAGAACGGTCAAACAGTTACTGTAGTGATAGAGAAAGCTAAATACATAAATGGCACAGAAGAAGTACACTATATACACACATATTTAGGGCAGGGAGAGGAAAGGGCCATTGCTGGCAAAACAAAACGTAAATTAAATGTTATCCATGTTTTATCCAAGTTGATTTAACTGTATTGTTGTTAAATTCTCACTGGCACTTAATAAATGGGCTTAGTTTTGGAGCCAAATTTTGTAGTTGGAATGAATACCTCTGTTTATTTTTTTTAGAAATGCTTGATCATTTTACAGCCACGTCATTTTCGTTATGCATTATTTGTTTTGGTTGTTTAAAAACGCAATTTTTTTTTATCCGATTCCTCGATTAATCGATCGATAAAGTGCTAAATTAATCGATTACAAAAAGAATCGATAGCTGCAGCCCTATTCATCATCAAAAGTCATTTTTCATAAAGAAATGTCAGAAAATGCTGTTTTCAGTCCCTCAGATATGGAGATCTTCTTTTCTCTGTTCTATCATATATATCATCACATAGAACACACATTTCAAGACCTTTATTCTAAATCCAAGCACTTTTCAAATCTTGAAAACACCACACTAAAATTCAAGGATTTCCAGCACCCGTACAAACCCTGAATATAAGATTTTATCACCTAGCAGGGTAAAAAAAACACACACACACACACACACACAATAAGATGATAGTGGTGAATGTTCATTAACGGGATGATCATAAATATTTTTTGTATTTAATTTATGCAGGGAGACCTTATGATTTATGATCATCTTATTAAAGATTATGTGTGCATTTCCATGTTGTCCAGCTCTTCTGTGTTTCGGCCCTCAGGTGTAACGAGGAGTGCGCTGCAGGAAGCTACGGTCAGGACTGTAAAGGCGTGTGCGACTGCGCTAACGGCGCTCGCTGCTACAACATAGACGGCGGCTGCCTGTGCGAGCCGGGCTTCAGCGGTCCACACTGCAGGGACAGGATGTGTGCGCCCGGCAAATACGGCATGCACTGTGAACGCACCTGTCTCTGCCAGGACAAACAGACACTCAGGTGAGTGGATGTTGTCAGAAGAGGAAGAAGAACGGGTTTGAGCTCAGCAAACATTTCTCCGGAAGCAGAAAGAAATCTCATTTTGTTGGCGTGAAACCGCAGGGAGCGTTGGCAAAGACACACAATTTGAGTTTGGTAGCTACTGGAAGTAGCCCCATATAAACCAACCACTCCTTAAAAAGGTGAGCTGGAAATAAAAATGTGTTTTTGACCCTTTTAGATCACATCCCCGGCCATATTGTGCACCTATTTACCAATAAATGCCCCCAAAATGTGCAATGAATGAATCAGAGTCTAGAGTGGGCCTTTTTTAAATATCAAAATCTGATTCTTTTTCCTTCCTGGAAAACAAAATATGACTCATGATTACATCAGCTTCCAACCAATTTTAAGCGATAATATCATGACAGCCATCCATCAATCTGCAGCTATTAATAGCACAGAATTACATAAAGGTTGTGAGCTCATCTTTTCAACTCTTGTCCCGAACTACGTCACCACACGGCAGCTTGATACCCTAGAAAAGCCGTTTAAACGTGACTTTAAGGAGATATAACATGTCGGGTTTCACATTGGTGCAGCTTTGAATGTGGTGCCACCTACACTGTCCAGTCCAGTATTTACAGGGACCACCAACAGTCATCCCCCATTCACGAGGCCCGACATTGTCCATTGCTGGTGCAAACCCTCGGTGCACGATCTAGATCTCCATACAAGTCCATTCAAACCTCTCCTGGCAGCATCCAGCATCATCTTAATCACTTCCAACTCCCCCGCTGTATTTCATCTGCACAATTCATAACCACACAAGTTTCCTTTCAAGCTCTGATCTTCCTCACTTCGACTTCCTTCATTCTTCTCTGACACTGTGCTGAGCCAGCGTGGTGATTTAGATCACCCTCACATTGCTTGCCCTTATTTTGCACTCTTCGTCACAGCAACTGTGACATATTGCAGCAACACGGTGGCCATATTCCTCACAGCAGAGACATCTGAGAGGAGCCCTCCCTCTCTTCCTCTAACACACATGCTGCACGGTTTCCAGCAATTCCCTTTTTAGAAGTCACACACACACACACACGCCACATGTGTGAGGAATGTGTGTGTGAGAGACGCTTGATTGACGTCTTCCTAACTCTCCGGTTGCACCTGTGTACGACCTAATCGTCTAATCCACCAGAATAATTGAAAACACCCGTGTGGGTGTGCGTGTTCGCTAATTAGCTCGTCTGAACTGTCATCGCATTCATTGGCTCCATGTTTTCTTCAACCAATGAGATTATTACTGATTTCAGAACAGCAGAAGTACTGTATGGATTAAAAGAAATGTGGTAGGAGTAAATACACAGTATAATAGTAAAGAAACTAGCAGCATACTATTAGAAATGTCCAGTAAATGTGCAAACAAACAGTTATTTTCAAACGGACCACAAAGCAGTGCAGCTCCTCGGTGGTTTCTTTGGCACGTTTCTTCACGGTTTCTTCTACTTTAATTTGCCCAGTTGCCACCCGATGAAAGGCGAGTGCACATGCCAGCCGGGATGGGCCGGACTGTTCTGCAACGAGACCTGCGCTCACGGTTTCTATGGCCACGGTTGCCTGGAGCCATGTCTGTGTGTGAACGGAGGGGTGTGCGATAGTGCCACGGGACGATGCCAGTGTGCCCCCGGGTACACCGTGAGTATTTATTTAGTTATTTATCTAAATCTCACTTATTTGCCCTCTAGCTTCGTTGTTTAAGTTCGTAATCGTTATTATTGCAGGGAGTTCACTGTGAGAGTCTGTGTAAAAGCGGCACCTATGGCAAGAACTGCTCCCTGGAGTGTTCCTGTGAAAACTTTGTCGACTGCTCGCCTATCGACGGGACTTGCTTCTGCAAAGAGGGTGAAAATATAATGATTGATTGCCCGACAGTCGGTGTTTGACCTATTGAACGACACAAATCGGTGAAGTTCCTTTCTAATCGAACGTGGCTGGCGGTCGTTGGTGTGTCTGCAGGCTGGCGTGGGCTGGACTGTTCCACCCCCTGCTCAGAGGGAACCTGGGGCCCGGGATGCAACGCCACCTGCCACTGCGCCAATGGGGCAAAATGTAATCCTGCAGATGGATCCTGCACCTGCACGTCCGGCTGGCAGGGGGCGCGCTGCGACCAATCGTGCCCGGTAAATGTGCCTATTTGTTTGGGAGGGTGTACGGTTGTAGGTGTGAATCAGATCATCTAGAACCAGACAAAAAAAAAGGGTCTTTATGTCTGCCAAGTTTCCCCTTTCAAAGACAATTAAATACAATAAGAGATATTTACATTAACACACTATTTCTGCTACATATATATATATATATATATATATATATATATATATCACTTAACAGAGATTAGATTATACCACCAGTTGGTTAAATGAAAAGGTCGGTAAACTATTACGACTAATGATTCTTGTAAATGCAAACAACCACCAGCTCTGACTGAGAGGAAAGTAAAATATAGATGCATCCTAAAATAAAATGAAAGTGGAAAGAATATGAAATAAACTGCAAAGTACAAACTCACGTGCAGCATTTTAGAGATCTGTTTTAAAAAGAACATCCTGGACAGCATTGCATGAAAACACATGCCACTTTGTGAAATACCTCCACCTCTGAACGATAGGAATAATGCACTGTATGTTTATTCTACGTGGGGCGGAGTGGCCAAATGAGCTGCTTATCTTTGATAAGATTAATGCACAAATCATAAGCGCGATAATTATACAGAACATGCTGGTTCCCGATTGGACGGTCTGCAGAAAAGTCGTCCAGCTTTTCATCCCTTACCTCGCCCTCTGTACGCTTTAATCTGTGTTTTGGACGGCGATCCCCCTCGTGTCGGCCGTGCCAGCCCGCCAGGCTGTCTCTACGGCGACACGTTGCCAGCGTGGTGTTTTGTCTGTCTCGGACTGAGCCGGCGCCGCGTTGAAGAGATTCCCCTGACAATTCTTTGCCCGTTGGCGTTTGCTCATATGTGCAGATGGGCACGTTTGGGCCAGGCTGCCTGAAGAGGTGCGATTGTGTCCATGCCGACGGCTGCCAGGCGACCACCGGGGAGTGCCACTGTCTGCCAGGCTGGTGGGGTAAGTGATGACGTCCTCCTGGTGTCGCTGGCAAATTGGCTTTGGTAGCAACAGAGCTGAGGGAGCCACAGGTCTTAAACCACTCGGTCTCCCTTTGTTTCGGATTGGACTCACTTATTACATTTTAACACGACACAAAGGTTTTCCACTTCCCCTGCAGATATTAGTTTTCATTTTAAAAGCTGTATAAGATAAAAAAAACATGTTTTAAAAAAGTGCACAAAAGAAGCTATCAGATTAAAGTAGTTTCTAAGTAATTCCAAATTGAATAAAACCTGCAGGTGTTTTATTATTTTGTATTGTTATTAGATTATTATTCCTTATGTATTATGTATAATTAACTGTTGTAATTTCTCAATGTTGAGCTAATTACACTACTTTGTACAGTGATGGGTGGATTTTAGTTTATAATAATTTTAAATTAAAAACAAAATAACAATTAACTCCAAATATTAAATACATTTAGTTGAGTAAATTTCAGTACATTATTTCCCTCTCATAGAGGAACATAAATATAAGTATCATTTAAATGGAAATACTAAGTATCATCAATTGTTCTTGTACAAAACTTGAGTAAATATTCTTTGTTACTTTCCATCACTAATACGACAAAGCAACTGTTGCTGCTTTCGTGAGTGTTAAATATTAAAATAAAAGTTTTTCCTGCACTTCTTACAACGAATGGAAACCAGCGTCTTTGATAATGGAAGGAAATCAAACTTCTAGTCCGTTATCTGTCAGTATAAAGTACACAATGTGAAGTAAATGGACTGAAACACACACTCGCAGAGTAATGCATCAACACTAGAAAGTCTGAAAGGAACCATTCTTCACAGTGATTATTTTTCCATTGGACAGTTGAATACATCTTACTTGTTTGCTTACTCCTACTGCAGTAAATTGATGGCTGCAGGACTTTTACTTGGATGGAGTATATCTCTCCATCGTGGTATTGCCAATTTTACTTGGACGTTCTTATAACTGCTTCTTTCCATCTATTCCCCCCCCTTAGGTTCTCGCTGTAGCGAGCCGTGTTCGGAGGGCCTGTGGGGGCGCCACTGCAACCAGACCTGCTTCAAGCATTGCCCCAACAGTGACACGTGCTTGAGGGAAAGCGGAGCGTGTGTGTGTCGCCCGGGTTACTGGGGAGTCACCTGTCAGAACAGTGAGTGCCGTCGTCCAGTGAACTGGTTTTTACCGTGCAGCATCCTGACCCCGGCTCACACTCTTTACCCACCCGTCTCCCAGAATGCAGAGCGGGGATGCATGGCGACCAGTGCAGCATGTCGTGCCCGTCCTGTGGCCAGTCGTACCGCTGCCACCATGTGACCGGAGAGTGCGACTGCCTCCCCGGACACACTGGACCCAACTGCGATCAAGGTTGGCATTAACACCAATAATGTGCAGATCTCATTTAACACAGAAGCACGTCGCAACAGAAATCTCCATTTAATCTCGATGTTATCCAGTGCTGGTAGGTTGGTAAATGGCATTGTGTGTCTTCACAGTCTGTCCAGCTGGCTACTACGGCAAACAGTGCTCTGAAGTGTGCGTTAACTGTGCCAACAACTCCACGTGCGACCACCGGGACGGCCACTGTGAATGTCTGCCTGGCTGGACCGCCACCGACTGCTCCATACGTGAGTTCACACATCGTGCAGCGACTAGAGAAGTGCTTTTTCTGCAGGAAATGTCCCAAAGACGGAAATTAAATTAGCGTGCTGACAGCACAACATCATATCCGAGAGGGACCTTTAGTGATATTAACTTAACTGTTATTACGGGTGCTTGGCCTGTTTTTATTACGGTTTACTGTTTTGTAAGGTGACCTTGAGTGTTCTGTAAATAACCTATAAATAAAATGCATATTATCATTATTATTAGTTGCACGAGTGCACGACCTATGTTGGGTTGTCCTCATTAAGCAATTCTTAGCCGACTAACACTCATTTATTTGGTTTTTTTTTTGGTCATATATTGTTAAATAGGTGCCAAACATATGACGGGGGATGTGACATAAAAAGAGTTCAAAAGGCATTTTTCATTTCACCTCGACTTGAAACCAAAATTAAATAAATACTATAATAAATATCAGTACACAAGACTCCCAACATTTATCCCAAATATGGTGGAGCCTTATTATCTTTGCACCACAGTGTGTGTCTAATGCACGGACGTGATGGTTACCTCGTGTTTTCCAGCCTGTAGTCCGGGTCGCTTTGGTCCGTTCTGCACTCAGACCTGCTCCTGTCCCGCCAACCTCATCTGCGACCGCTTCACCGGAGACTGTGTGTGTGAAAGCGAAGAAGAGGACTGTAAACAAGGTAAACAAGCAAATGTTTTTCTTAAGAAGCAGTGGCTTCACACTGCCTTGATATCCTACTAAATGCTGTCCTGGTTCATTATTGAAAGGGTTTTTCTCTTCTCCTGTCGGACAGAATCATCGGAGCAGTCAGGCAGCGTTATGGTCCCCCTTCCCCCCGGGGAGAGGGAGTCGTGGGGAGCCATCGGCGGCATCGTGGTGCTCGTCATCCTGGTGGTGTTGCTGCTGGCTCTGCTGCTGCTTTACCGCCGCAGGCAGAAGGACAAACAGAACAACACGCCGACCGTTTCCTTCTCCACCAGCCGCACCGTCAACTCTGAGTACGCCGTTCCAGGTACGTCAAAACAGCATTACATCACTACACTAAATCAAACAGCATTACATCACTACACTAAATCAAACAGCATTACCGAGTGTGACTTCACTCTCTGCTCAGGTAAACATCACTACACTAAATCTTTACATAGCAAATATCCGTTTGCTGCCAAAAAGTAATACTCTTTATCTTTAAGTAAATGTACGTCACTATTATCAGCTAAATATAGCTGTTTAGCAGAAATGCGGGCCCTGTGACTGATATGATAAATATGAAAAATGCAGCTTACATATCACATAATACAATTAATAATAGTAATCATTATAAAAACAGAACTATATAAAAGAAGAAGAGTCCATTACAAAAAAGTAATCTTTGTAATATTATCCTCATCCTTATTGTGTTTTATAAACACCTACGTTTCTGAAAAATTAAGCCTTACACTTGCATTCTCTCTACTGACCATCGGGGGGCGACTCCTCTGGTTGCAAAAATAAGTCAGATTGTATAGAAGTCTATGTGAAAATGGTCCTACTTCTCTCTTGATGTTTTATCTCAGTAAACATTGTTAACATGAGTTTATGGTCTCAATCTCTAGTTTCAAGTCTTCTTCAATCCAGCATGATGTTCATTTAGTACATTATGGTCCATTTAGAGTCCACCAGACCAGAAAGCAGGGGATGCTTTAGGGGGCGGGGCTTACCTGCTGAATGACAGGTCGCTACCAATGCTAGACTTTACTAAGACTTTAACACTTAGTTGTAAAGTTGACCTTGAATCATTATGAAGCTTCACACCAGAATCCAGATGGATCCGGATCCAGTAAGGGTCCCGCTCTGCCGCTCGTCTTAGTCAGATTCTTACCCGTCCGCTGGTTGCAAAAAAACCCCAAAACAATCCAAGATGATGACGGCAAAAAATGCCGGACTCGAGTCCACGAACCAATGGGTGACGTCACGATGACTAGCAGTTTCTGCGTTGACCGGAGCGACCGAACAACGGCGGAAAGTGCAGGTTAGCAGGCTAGGTAGCTAAGCTAGGTAGCTAATTAACGTTAGCAGGTCAGCTGCGGAACATTAAAAGTCAATTTAAACGTACGTTTTAGAAGCTAGCGCGGTCATACTAGTAGGTTGACCGTCGTAACCCGCCGATGACTTGTAAACTACGGGTAACGTAACGTTACACTACCGCCAAGTTAGCTTACTTTTGCGTCTCGTTGACTTCAACGTGAACGGCCGTTGCTCAGCTGCTGTCAATCAAAACACGGACACGCCCCCTCGGCGGAGCGGAAACGGAGCATTACTAGCATTAAAATAAATATACTTACTTTTTCATCGTATAAAACCACATTTTCACATTTTTTGACCAAATGTGATTTCAGTTTTAAGATTACGACATTGTCAAAATGTAATTTAACTGTACATGGCTGGTGAGAAACTTTATTTAACTCTTTGATTGAGACATACTGTATAGTATAATTCAAAAACTAGATTGAAGGTAGTATTTAGATTTACATTTTAGATCACAATTACTATAAATGTCATTGCTTACATTTTAAATTGATAGTAGCACCATTAAAAGGCAATATGGTGACATGCTTGCTAGATTATCAGGGTTGCATTTTCAAATTAAATTATCTTCATATTATGATGTTTTTTTATCTTTGATCTTATTGGTCATTGTGTATTTTTGAGTTATGTTTCATAGAGGTGCATTTTATTGAGCTTGAGGTAATTTAATGGCAGCAGACGTGACTCCAGCTGTTTGTTTTTGGCCTACAGATGTTCCTCACAGCTACCACCACTACTACTCCAACCCCAGCTACCACACGCTGAGCCAGAACCGGCCTCCGCTGCCGCACCTCCCCAACAACCACGACCGCATCAAGGTGAATGCCGTCACCGCCGATTTCATCACCGTGCTCAACTGATACTTCTGGTAGTTTTCAGGCAACTGTAGTACGACCTATTAGGGCCATTGAAGGAGGGGGCAATATTATGAAAAAAAATTAGATTTACTAGATTAAAATCGTACATTTACATGAAAGAAAATTAGATTTTCTGAGATTTAAGTCGTAAATAATTTCCCAGAAAAATATCACACATTTCTGAAAATGAACTTAAATCTTATTAAATCTGATTGCAAATTAGAAATTGATTAGATCCTCCACTGCAGGCAACATACACGCAAATTTACGACTTAAAAAAAAAAATCTCATAACTGTATTGATTTTTTTCTCATAATATTGCCCCAGCTCCATTTTTTTATATACATACAATGGCCTTAATACGCCGTCGTAACTGAACAAATACAGTTTGTTCACTCAACAACGTCAGGTTTTGATTTCAGGGCCATGAAATCATAAACCATAAAGTATTGACCCAGTAAGTCACAGCTCTTTAGATTATTTGCTTTAATGCATTTCTGATGGTGTCTTCCCTACAGAACACCAACAACCAGCTGTTCTGCAGTGTGAAGAACATGGAGCGGGAGAGGCGTGGCCTGTTTGGAGTCGAGAGCAACGCCACCCTCCCCGCCGACTGGAAACACCACGAGCCTCGCTGCAAAGACGCAGGTCCGTCCGGGTGACTTTCCACATTCAGGATCTCGTTTATGCTCATCTTCTTCATGCAGAGAGAATTAAGTGGATTAACAAAGTTTAGAGAAACTGACTTCGTGACCACGGCTACATAAAAAGAAAATACATCAAACCTGCTGATGATATAAAGTTCTGATAAGAAACCTCAAAGGATTTTAGCTGTTTAGTACGTTTTATCACCAGGTTGTAGACTCTGTTTAGGGGGGAATGTTTAATAATCGGACACCAGCAGTAAATATCCGCCGTTGCTTTTCAAAAGCCCAGCTGTACTAAAACCACCGGAGTGTCGATTCAAGGCAGAGAAAGTTTATCAATGATCACATTTCCTTTTGGACAGAAAATCATTTTAGTCAACAATGCACATTTGATACGAGGCCATGAAAACAATAAGGACTTCATTAAAAAGGAAAAAAAAAGTTGCAGTTGCATTGCCAGCATTCACTCACCTGTTATTGATTTTGCAGGCCTCCGAAGCAGATTATCTGTTTTTGATTAGTTTGCCATAAATGAAGATGAAGATGCCAGATTTGTCTTTTATTGCTTACAGGAGCTTTTGGGATCGATCGGAGTTACAGCTACAGCGCCAGCCTCGGAAAATATTACAACAAAGGTAGTTCACCCCCCCGATTCTCACCACTTTTTCACTCTGCTGTTGAGAAAATACCAAAAGTACATCAGCAAGAGGATGCTGCATAAATCTAGACGACATACTCACCCCGTAAATGTGTCAAAGTAAAATATCTGAGCATTTTTGTTCTTTTGTTGTACATTCATAAACTCAAAAACTTTCAATAAAGAGTATTTTACATTTTAGTGTACTTACAGACACACTAATCATCAGTGTACTTCACGTGTGTTAACTCAAAGTTTAACTTCACAATTTGAAGTGTACTTAATGCGCTAAAATGGAAAAACTTCAAGTATACTGTGTACACTTAAGTACCGTGTATGTTCTAGTACACATGCTTGATTCATGAAGTTTTGTTTGCTTTGATGCATTGTGAGTACAAAATGTATTGAATGTCATTAATACATTTTTATTTATGTAATAGAACTCTCAATTATACTTCTGGCTTATAATTAATACATTTTTAAAATATGCTGACAGTGCATTGTTAAAAAAATAACATATATAAGTACCCTTTAATTAACTTTCACTTAAAGTATGTTTTCCTATAATATATTTAAAGAAAGTATTTTAAAGTGTTAAATAAATAATTAAAGGCATGATGTTAGTATTCTATTATAATAGATTTCCAGACATGTCTTTGTCAGTATTTGTAAGTGTAAATGTATCTGTGATGCACTAAAGTATTTGTATTTCATACAGAGCTGAAGGACGCGGCGGCGGTGAGCAGCAGCTCTCTGAACAGCGAGAACCCTTACGCCACCATCAAAGACCTGCCGGGCCTGCCCTTCTGCCCCCCCGAGAGCAGCTACATGGAGATGAAGTGTGCCGTCCCCCGAGAGCGAGCGTACACCGAGATCAGCCCGCCGCCGTTCCACACGGCCACCCTACGCCGAGGTGAGCCGCACTTCACTAATGCACCAGCAGGTCGGTTGATATTCAAGTATAACGTGGGAGAATTTAAAAGATGACAAGAAGTGGAACCAGACAAAAGTAAAAAAAAAATGTACTGAATTTCCAGGTTTAAAATCATAACTTGAATAATATCACTCCTGTTGGGCTACAATTAACTATTATTAATCTATGCTACGAAAGTATTTACTCTCCATTAATCATTTGATTGATCAAAACAAAAGAAAAACATAAAAACAGCAAATCCTCACAACGTCTAGGCTGTAATAAGGGAACGTTGTAATAAGGGAACGTTGTAATAAGTGGACATTGTAATAAGGGAACATGTAATAAGTGGACATTGTAATAAGGGAACATAGTAATAGGGAACATGGTAATAAGGGAACATTGTACTAAGGGAACGTTGTAATAAGGGAACATTGTTATAGGGAACATTGTAATAAGGGAACATTGTAATAGGGAACATTGTAATAAGGGAACATTGTAATAAGGGAACATGTAATAAGGGAACATTGTAATAGGGAACATTGTAATAAGGGAACATTGTAATAAGAGAACATTGTAATAAGGGAACGTTGTAATAAGGGAACATTGTAATAGGGAACATTGTAATAAGGGAACATGTAATAAGGGAACATGTAATAAGGGAACATTGTAATAGGGAACATTGTAATAAGGGAACATTGTAATAAGGGAACATGTAATAAGGGAACATTGTAATAGGGAACATTGTAATAAGGGAACATTGTAATAAGGGAACATTGTAATAAGGGAACATTGTAATGAGGGAACATTGTAATAGGGAACATTGTAATAGGGAACATTGTAATAAGGGAACATTGTAATAGGGAACATTGCAATAGGGAACATTGTAATAAGGGAACATTGTAATAAGGGAACATTGTAACAAGAGAACATTGTAATAAGGGAACATTGTAATAGGGAACATTGTAATAAGGGTACATTGTAATAAGGGAACATTGTAATAAGGGAACATTGTAGTAAGGGAACATTGTTATAAGGGAACATTGTTATAGGGAACATTGTAATAAGGGAACGTTGTAATAAGGGAACGTTGTAATAAGGGAACGTTGTAATAAGGGAACATTGTTATAGGGAACATTGTAATAAGGGAACATTGTAATAGGGAACATGTAATAAGGGAACATTGTAATAGGGAACATGTAATAAGGGAACATTGTAATAAGGGAACATTGTAATAAGGTCGCTACGTATCTTTTCTGTTGATGGACTAAACAATCAGCTGACTGTTTGAACTCTAATCTCCTCCTCCGCCTCCTTTCATCAAAACGAAAAAGCTTGTTAAGGTGCTTCGATCCGTCAAGCGATAGAACGGGAGACAGACGGGGAGGGTGGGCTTCCCGAAGGCACAGTCTGATGAATGAACAGCTGTTTACAGGGAGGGGGGGGAGGTGTTCTTTTGCCGCCGCCGTGCGTCAACACGAAGTCAGAGGAATCAGTGTTGATGGGAAACATGTGAGAAACAAATCCAGAGATTAATGGAATTAATGGGTTTCTCCTCCGGTGAAGTGGAATAACACGTTCGCCTGGAACACTGCGGGTGAGGAGGAAAGTGAGAGAAAGTAGTTCTCCCCCTCCATCTGTGAGCGCCGTTTCCATCAGTGAGACTTCATTTAGAGTGAACGATCATTTATTCAACTAAAGACGGAGAGTCTTCGGTCGATTAGACGCCGTCGGGACATCGGAGCACATTAAAAGGAGCAGCGATGCCGCCGTTAGTTGAGGAAGTCTGGACCGGGAGGCAACCTTCTGAAGAGTGAAGCCAATGCTGAAGCGCCTTAAACTTGCATTCTCCCTGCTGGCCACCAGGGGGCGACTCATCTCTGGTTGTATAGAAGTCTATGAGAAAATGGTCTCAATCTCTAGTTTCAAGTCTTCTTCCATCTAACATGATGTTCATTTAGTACATTATGATGATGTGGAGAAGGACGGGGCCCCAGATATGATGAAGACTGGGCGCTAACGCGGTGGAGGAGGGTCAAATCGGTTCGTACTGAAATGAAAATAGCGATATGATTGGTTTAGGGAGACTGTGGCCTAATCTGGTTGGACTCTCTGAGACATGTTGAGCCCTTTATGCACATTTTACGCATTCCTGCAGACTTCTGCACAAATCATAGCGTCATGATGCGGTAAAGGCCGGAGGAAGGTTAAACATAGACAACGACATTTACATTAAAACAGAAACTTTAACATTAAGGTTTTAATATGTAAAATAAAACACTTGAAACCAGAAGAATGGGATTTATTACTCACCTGGTTTATCCTTTAAATATTCATTTTAATTCTACTTATTGACGCTGCTCTGACTAGAGGTTATGGATTATTTGACAATGACATCGTTCAAAAGGGTTTCTAACTCACTACGATGTGGCTGTAAGCAGGTGTACGGGTATTTAAAGTGTTTATTAATGTACAGGATTGGTCAACAATTCTATATAATCATATTTATATTGTTAAAGTTATTGTCAAATGCGTGAACAACTCTTAATATCTTCTTAACTTCATTATAATGTTCATATACTTAGAGGGTTTAGTAAAGTGCTCAAAAGTCTGTTTTTTTTTTGTGGATGAAATGATTTATATTTTATCGGTGTTTCAAAGGTTATTTGCTTTAACGTTCAGATCAAAGGTTAAAGAAATACTTTTGTTCTTAAAGTTCACACTTTTTGACTATTTTTACTATAAAATACAAGCTTTTTGTGAGAGCTTCAGTCACGGCTGATTCAAACATGTCGAGTCTGGATCGAGATTAGAAGCATGAAAACAAACTAACGTGGTCAGAGGTGAAGTAGATCACCTATCAGTGTGTTTATCTAAGTGTTTGTTTGTTCACCCCCCCTCCCTCCCCCCCCTCCCCCTCCAGAGCGTCAGAGCTCCCTGGGTCACGCCCCCCACGACGACCCCCAGGGCCACTACGACCTCCCCGTGAACAGCCACATCCCAGGACACTACGACCTGCCGCCTGTCCGCCGCCCCCCCTCCCCCAGGAGAACACCTCAGTGACAGTCCCAGCAGCAGGTTAATCCTCCCCCTCCTGCTCTTCCTCCTCCTCTTCATCACGTCGGGGATGACATCATGCCTGTGCTCACAAAGAGACAGTAAGTGCTGCAGACCTCCCACACAGCAGCGCCTCGCCGTCTCCCCCTCTGAGGAACCGATGCTAACTGAGGACGCTCCCCTCCCCCCCTTGTCTACTCAACACCGCCCCCGTGTGGGGGAAAGTGGTACTTGCTTCTCCGTGACAGACTTGTCATCCAGACTGGGGATCCAGCGGGCTGCTGGGAGGAAGGCTGGAGGGCTGCACCCACCTCCCACAGGAAACATACGGTTCACGGTTTAAAAGCAGCAGCAGCTGGGGATGTTTGACGGTTTTTAATTGTTGTCATTGAAGTTTCTCCAAACTTTTCATTTTCAAAAATCCAAACTTTTTTAAAACAGGCAGCTTTCATGAAATCATCACACCTGTTGATTTGTTCAACGGAGAAAAAAAACTTTCAAAAAAGGGAAAGAGACAAAGTCATTAGACTTTTTAAAAATGTTTTAGAAGAGATGTCCTCCAGTACATGAGTTTGTTTTGTACAGCAACAATCCTGCCAGTCTTTACTCTGTATGTTAAATGTTTTTATGCTGAGGTTTTAGTAATCTGGAGTCATGCCAAAGGTTTCATATCACCGTCTCACGTTTGTTTAAACAGAACGTGGCTCACTTGTCGCTGCTGTTAGATGAACACTTTGTAAATATAGAAATGAATATATTGTCAGCTTCACAGCAAAGAAAAAGCCCTTTTTAAGAAGTGTTTTAACGGGTTTGTGACTAAAGATCGCACACATTTGCTTCACCAATAGATATGTAATTATGTTGTGAATAAAAAGCCATAAAAAGGAATTACGAGCCAAATCAAAGCAGCGTTATGAATGTCAAAGCAGCGACGTTCATCTTTCCGTTCACACAAAATACCCCCAAAAAAAGAGATTTAATCGATGTAAATTGTTCTTTTCTATAATGTGTTGTTTTTGTATCAAATGCAGTTAGATAATAGAAACCCTGTGTACCATAAAGAATGTACATTGTGCTTTAAATGCTACACTTTTGTATGGACATATACTTTTGAATGTAACCACGGGAACATGTGTATATAATGTAAATAAAAATGGCTGCACTTTTGTGGTTTTCAACGCCAATTATTTATCAAGGAAATAACTACAACAGTGATCATTTTTACTCAAATTTATTTTAGAAAAGAAAAACATTCATTACAGCGACTGAAAGCCCCCCCCCCCCCAAAAAAAGAAAAGTTAACAGCATCATTATTACAGACACAAACCATATTTGAAGCAAATTACTACTTTCAGAAATCCCAGTCGGTATAATTTTAAATGGAAGTCGTTCAAAGGCCTCTGGAGACTTTTTGTCACATAAATTCAAGTCTGTGGCTCCGATCGGGTTTCTTGGTTCTTCATTAACTTGAACCAACATCGCATACAAATGTTAGAGTCGTGCGTTTCATATGAAAAACACTAAAACAAGAAGCATCGACGGGCCTCTGAAAAACCCACGACGGCGCCTTTTAAATGATCTGCTTTGGATGATTCGGTTAATAGTTGCATATATTTCATAATTATACTCCGTTATCCTCGGAGGTGGGCGTTTCTTTAACGATCATCAGCCCTTTTTAAGGCACTTTGAGCATCATACTGTCAAAATCAAAGGCAAACAAAAGAATCGTGGCAGAAATATCAACTTATAAGTACAATACAAAACAAATACAATACAAAGGCGATCAAGTATTTTCCATAAATGCTTTGATCTGCTTTCCACAGGAGTATAAATGAGTTAAGCTGCCGGACTACAGTACAAATCTACCTGCTGATATTTGCAGAGACCCCTCGATAAAAGCAGTGCATGAAGCCAAAGTCACAAAGTATAGAAAAAACCCACACAATCCCAGATCCAAAAATCATGCAAAGCCAGAGAGGAAAGAGAGAAAAAAAAAAACACCTTTTGACCAGTTATTTCAGTCACAAGACTGATTTATGAGTGATTGTCGTTTTCTATCCTCTAAAAAGGCACATTTGTTAATTCATCTGTAAAAAAAAGCATGTTAAAATGTTTCCAAAAATCTACTGTACCACCTTGTAAACAGCAGCAACAGCTCTCTATTAGGATAACGTTCATTTGGTGGAGAACAACCCACACAAATATATATATAAACTGCATATGTGGCTCCAGGAAAGAATGACAACATGGTTGCTGTTTCCCCAGGTAGGAAACAAATCACACATTCCCATATCATCCTCGACAAAACATCTTTGGTTTTACTTTTTAAAGCAACTTATTTAAATGTACATCAAACGGAGAGACACGACAGCATAACCAAATCTCTCTCTCTCTGGGGCCGAGCTGTGAATTACAGAAAAATATATATAAATATATATTCATCTCAAACAATTAACTGTGTGCGTGTAGCAGCTCGATCTAAATCCTCACACTTGAAGGCTAGACGGTGAAAAACAACCTGAGCTTTAAAGTACTTTGGCTTTTCTTTGGAGACAATTCCAACATACGTTTATGATAATAAAAAAAAAGTTAAGCATTTAGCAAAATACTGTATGAGAGAAGAAAACAAAACGACTGTAAACATGTTAAAGAAAGTTGTGGTTTGACGGATGATAAACATGATTAACGAACACCACAGGATTCATTCTGCTGTCAGCGTTCACGAGCTGCATGGCCTTTAAGTGTGTGTGTGTGTGTGTGTGTGTGTGTGTGTGTGTGTGTGTGTGAGATAGAGAGAGAGAATGTGCAAGAAGAGCAGGACAAGCGTGAGCACAGCACACATGCAATAACATAACTTGAATATACAAACTCAGAAGCGGAACGTATGAAAATCCTTTCAACTTTTGCCCCAAAAAAAACCTTGAAGCGAACTCGAACCTGCAGATTCATCTGAGTACAAAAAAAATTAGATTTTATTTAAGAAACAACAAAAAGACTAACAACCCAACTGGAAATGATGGTTGTCCTCTACGGTGGGTTCAGGTGAGGTCTGTTTTTTTCTGTTTTTGTTTTTTTTTTTACATGATGGAGCATTTTTCCGGCTTGGCCCGACCCTGAAGGAGGAAGTGACATCACAGTGTTAAATATTAACAAATAAATTGGCTTAACGATGAAATAATGAATGCGATCCATTTAGTTTATAATGTAAGAACTGTTTTAAAGGCTGAAGTTTGGGATTTTGGCCGTTACCACCTTAGAATCTTTGCAACCTGTGAAAGGAAGTGACCATATTTGGACTGCGGCGGAGCGACGGGTGGATCAGACCAACGTAAGCAGCAGAGCAGCACCCTTACTGGATCTGGATCCGACTGGATTCTGGTGTTTTTGTCATTCAAGGTCAACTTTACAGCTAAGTGTTAAAGTCATCTTAGAAGCTAACTAGCATTGGTAGCGTAGCCTGTCAATCAGCAGGTAAGCCCCGCCCCCTAAAGCATCCTCTGCTTTCTGGTCTGGTGGACTCTAAATGGACCATAATGTACTAAATGAACATCATGCTGGATTGAAGAAGACTTGAAACTAGAGATTGAGACCATAAACTCATGTTTACAATGTTTACTGAGATAATACATCAAGAGAAGTCACATTTAGTTTCTATGTGAAGATACGGACGTTTCCTGTCATTTTAAACCGTAATGCGTCTCGAGAACAGGATTCGAAGGTCACACGCAATATATTTGGGTTCATTTGCACTTTAAACTGCAAACTTATGCATGTCACACACGATTTTAACAAGTGGTTTGCGTACCTGTCTGGGCTCGTTGGTCCCCATGAATAAGGTTTGTCCCACGAGGCCTTCGGGTAGACCGCCGCCGCCGCCGCCGCACGAGCGGTCCGACGTCTGGCCGCAGGAGTCGCAGATCACCGTGCGGCTCCGGAGGTTGTACTCGTTGTCGCCACCGCTGGTGCTGTGAGCGCCCTGCCGGTGGGAAGGGGGTGGGGGAGTTAGTTAACGCCGCTGCTCAACTTGGGGAGTCGACAGAAGCGAGGACTCACCATGTCGTCGTCCTCATCGTCCACGAACAGGGTGCGGGTCACTTTCCTCATCGCCATTTCCTGATTGGTGGAGGATGAAGAGAGTTGAGTTACTGCGGTTTATAATAGAACAGAGGAGGTGACATATAAAGGAGGTCGGACCTCTCCGTTGCCGTTGATGAGGGAGGTCTGCAGGAGGTCTCCGGTGCCCCACGAGCTCTGGTTCTTCCACACCAGGTCGGAGGGGGGGTTGTGGGTTCCACCGGCAGCGGAAGACCAGATCTGCAAAAGGTCAAAAGGTCAGAGTCTTTTGAGGAGATCGGCAAATAATCTAATAATTCTTAAAGTCGTGCTGAAAAGAGAAACTACTTCTTAATCACATCCCGAGTCATGTGGTGCAGCGGTTTAACAAATGATGAAAACATGTACACAATATTCACAAAATGACCAATAACATAATGACATCTCCTTATCAATAAAGCTGCAACTTCTAATCAATTTCACTCAAATACATCACGATACGGAAGTCTGATCCTCGACTAGAAGCTGCCGTTGACATACATTTAAAACAAAAACAACTAAAGATTAAAGATTTTAAAAAGGTGTCCTGTGGAGTTCTCTTTAAAAACTTCTCTTTTTTGTGTGTCCTGAGATTGAAGGCTTTCCCTTTCACATTTTTATTAAAAGTTATATACAAGTTATATATAAGTATTCAGACGTTTATAGTCTTCTGCATTTAAGCACACGGAAACTTTCTTGGTGCATCACTGACACCTGGAGTTAGTGTTAAAAACGTATAAATATAAAATAGAAGATGAAGAAAAAGGGGCGGACGTGGGTCTGACTTACAGTGACGGTTCCTCCGGCCTTCAGGGTGAACTTGTGAGGGAACTTGTAGCTGATGGGGTTGGAGGCGTCCACCTGTCTCTTCACCTGCCAGTTGGCCAGAGATTGATCCTGGACGAGGGAGATCACATGCTATTACAGGGAACTCTGAAAGCTCTCCGGTCTGCGTGACGCGTGACCTCACTGACCTCGTCAGCCTTGTTGCTGAGACGGATGAACTTGCCCTCCATGTCGACCTCGTCCACGGTGACGCGGCCGCTGGCCGAGGCTTGCTGGCTGACGCGGACGTTAACCCCCGCCACGCTGGAGTTGTCGCTGTCGTTGAGGCGGCGCTTCTTGGCGATGGACGTGCCGGAGGAGTTGCGGCTGCTGGAGGCGGTGCCGGAGGTGAGGAGCACGCGGCTGGCGTGGGTGTGGCCCGAGCCGGAGGTCTGGGCGGTGGACCGGGTCACTGTGACCTTGGTGAGGGGTGTAGAGGTGGGTGACAGACGCAGCCTGAGGGAGGAGGGGGGAGATCCAGATGGTTTAGACCAGAGGAGTCACATGTCACGTATGTCTCAGTCAGTAACGGGACGTTTTATCTCTCTGCAGTGATTGGTCGATCGTTCTCTGTGTTCTACTTCCTGTGCTTTCAGTGAGAGAGTCGGTCTCCTCAGCCAACTCACCCAGTTAATAAATAGGTTTACATCTGAGAAAAGATGCTCAGGTGGGGCTGACATCATTCTTCATGTTTTATTTAATAAATGTAAAATCATCTTGAAGGTTTTACACACTTTATAGTCTTCTGTTCTTGAGGAAATTCATAACCCTTTTGAAATTTCCCTCGAGATCAATAAAGTATCGATCCATATGCAGGTTTTTCTTGGGATTGCTAAACAGTGAACATGTTTGGGTGATTACTTCTTTTTTAATGTGTCTCTCTGATTGGTGGAGCGGTGGAAAGACTGACAGACGGTTTTAGGGAGTTTTATTTTGTTTGTCGAATATGACTGATATCTGGGATCTTTGAGGCCTCAAACAGCCGTTTCCCTTCACATCGGTGACTCTGGTTGGTTCCTCAGCTCTGTGTTTGCGTTCCGTCTCCAGGCCCTCGGACCGGACTAACCAGCTGAATCAGATACACCTGGACTCCTTGTGCATAAAAGCACCAACAGCAGAAGTCACTCCTCTCCCAGGTCTTTGTGTTGGCTTCGTTTCTGACTTCTCAGATTCCTCCCATCGATTCCTCTCACTTATTTTAACTGAATGTTTGGTTAATAAATACATAAAACTGTGAATTCAGGCTTTGTTTTGACCAGACCCTTTATAAAGGACTCTTCCAACAGACTAATGACTAAGATTTTCATTATTTCTTTTATTTATAAATTTTATTGTCTTTCTACTGTCTTTTTACCTTCTCTTACCAACTCTCCCCATCGTTTCTCCTGCGATGTTGATGTGTATAATTTATTTCCTCTGTCAAAAGCTGCTGATTTTAAAGTTGCTACATAAATGAAGTTATTATTATTATCATATGTGATTTCTATGTAAGCCACTAATAAACCTCTATATTTAAAGGGCTTACAAGCATGTCAGCAGGAGTTATTTCCCCTGATTTCTTCGTCTGAAGCCGTCTAAAGTAATTTGTCAGTTCGTTAAGTCCATTAAAAAGTGTGCGACGGGGATCCAACAGTAATACGCCTCGTGTGTGTGTGTGTGTGTGTGTGTGTGTGTGTGTGAGAACGCTACCCGGCGTTCACATTAAGCGCTAACAGTCGCCTCAGAGTCCCGTTTCTCTGCTCATTACTCATCACAACATGCGGTCGATCCAGCAGCCTGTTAACCTCAGAACCAACACACACATCAGCGCTGACTACACTTCGGTCAGTCCCCACTATTCATTTCCCCCCACGTTGGTCCTGATGATGGAGGATGACAAATCGCTCAAAAACTGTCCAATCAGCGAGTTTCCTATCAGTCTGGTGTTTACTCCTGCCCCCCCTTGGTAAGTAAGTGAACTGCAGGTGTGAAAGCAGTCGAAGTGCTAAGCTGTACCTGCTGAAGTACCTGCTAAGCTGCTTGATTTGCATTGTGACCTTCACCAACGACCTCACCTCTCCTCCTCGCCCTCCAGCAGCTTCCTGTAGGCGTTGATCTCCATGTCCAGCGCCAGCTTGATGTCCAGCAGCTCCTGGTACTCGTCCAGCTGCTGCAGCAGCCGACTCCGGATGTCGGCCATCTCCCGCTCTTTGTCCTCCAGCCGCCGCCGCATCAGGTCCCGCTCCCTCGACAGAGCCTCCTCCAGCTCCCGCACCTTGGACTCGCTGGCCGCCAGCTGATTTAGAGAGAACACACACACACACACACACACACACACACACACACACACACACAAAGAGAGGTTAGTCAATCCGGACCAATTAAGCCGTCTCTACACTACTTGCAACAGTACAAACACGCCGAGTCGGCTTGATGACTCAGGTGAAGCTTAACGTTAAATTAATCAATGGTGCTCAGTCAGCCGTAGGCCAGTAAAGCTCGCAGGCAGATAACGTGTGTGTGTGTGTGTGTGTGTGCGTACCTGTTTCTGCAGCTGGCTGAGCTGGCCTGACATGCCCTCCAATCGGATTCGGGTCTGCTGCAGCTCTTCATGAGCGGCTCCCACCAAGTGGCTGTTCCTGTCGGCTGAATGACGGGCGTTCTCCAGCTGAGGGGGAGGGGGGAGAGAGAGAGAGAGAGAGAGAGAGAGAGAGAGAGAGAGAGAGAGAGAGAGAGAGAGAGAGAGAGAGAGAGAGAGATATCAGTGTATCATGTATTTATCCTCAACTTGGGGTTCAGTGTCTCGTTCAAGGACACTTGGACAAGCGGACAGCAGGAGCCGGGCATCAAACCGACGACCTTGTGATCAAAGGACGACCCGCTCTACACGCCGAGCCGCTGCAGTACGGATGGGATATAGGATTTTATCACGGATGTAAATAAACAAAAAAACTCACAATAAGTTGATCGTAAAAAGCCGTCGAGCTCACTGTCGTGGTCGAGGAGTGAAAATACATTTATGAAAGATTATTTTATTTTTATTTTTCTGTGAGGCAATAAAAACATTCTTAACAAAATGTTACGTTTTAGTGGCGTTTTAAGAACATTTGGATGATTATCGGGAGAATATCGTGAATATTCTGACATGAACTTTTCCTATCGTCCCACGCAAAACTCAGAGTTGTGTTCACTGTCATCCTTTAATGAACACCACAGAGAAACAACTCGTTTAGCCTCTTGCAGTCTGTGCTGTAAAGTCTGCTCATTTAGAAACAGTTAATCCCAAAATAGATTTTCTCGAGAGGTGCAGTAAAACAAAGTTAAAGCTTGACGGGTTTAGCTGTGTTGTTTCACATCCAAGAGCATCGCAATGACCAAACCTGCTGTTGTGTTTATCCACATTCCTCCCACAACACACTGATTCAATTAATTTCCCTCCTGTATGGAGACAAAAGGCAGGAGACCAACTAAAGAGGGAGAATTACACCCTGATTAAATGTTGGGGTTGTCGGACAGACAGACAACGAGAGGAACAGCCTCCGCTCGGACTCTAGGTGGCGACAGAGCTGCGTCTCCCGCGGCGACCAGCCGGTACCTTGGAGTTGTAGGTCTTCTCCACCTCCTCCTTGTAGAGGCGGACCTGCTCCTCCTGCTGGGCTCTCATGTCCACCAAGGCCTCGGCCAGCTTGCTCTCGAACTCCAGCTGCCGCCCGGAGTCCATCTCCACCACGCGAGACTCGTAGCGACGCCGGGACTCGCGCTGCTCCTACGGACACAAACAGGTCGGGGGTCTTTAGTTCACGTCTGACTTTGACTGATTTGGACTTTCTCAACTTACAGAAGAGTCATTTGTATTCATATTTGGTTTATTTTCTTTCAGGCGATTTAAAAGACTCCAAGCCGTCGTGGTCAATGAATGAGACTGCATTGATTAGTCCGTCGCTGTGCAGTAATTACTTGTTTACAAGAACAGAGGACTCGACCTCCCTGGTGACCTTTAAGCAACTCCTGATCATCCTGTTTGGATCTGCTGCCAGCTGGGGTCAGGACTCCACGAGGACATTACGGCAAGCACTTAACATCCAAGCATTTTAATACAACTTGTGTGTCTTTCTACTTCAAACACCAAAATAAAAGAGATGAGATCTATCTGAAGGGGAGATGTAAAACACACGCAGGATGTTTGGAAGTTAATCGATAGATCTCGAGGAAACGGATGACTTAAGACAGCCGTGAATAAAAATAGGAAGGTTCAGGTGAAGAGTGTCGAACCTCTTGAGTGATGTTCTTCTGGAACTCCAGCTCCTCCTTCACGGTCTGCAGGCGGTTCTCGGCGTCCACTCTCCTCAGCATCTCGTCCTGCAGCTGCCTCTTGGCGTCGGCGAGGCTAGCTTCCAACTGGGAGGGGGGGAGGAGGGGAGGGGAGGGGAGAAATGTGCTTTAATGGAGGCATGAGAGTAAATATTTCAATCAAAGAGAGAGGGAGAACACCTGTAGTTAAGCCTGAACTGTATCTACGTCGGTCCTGAGGTGAACTTCATTGACTAAACAACCTTATCAGCATCGCCACCTTCTCTTTCATAACCGACCGCCTGCAAGCTTCATCTCAAAACTACCTCTTATTATAATCAATGCACGTCCTAAGAGGTTTACAAGACAAGAAAAAACCCTTTCTGTTTACAGTTTAGAGTGATGTGTGATGGGAAAAATGAAGAAAGCTGAATAAACGTGACACATGTTTGCATGCTTTCTGAACCAGATCCAGTAAAGAGGTTGTTTTCTCACCTTGGCCAGCTGGGCCTTGAGGTCCTTGACCTCGGCCTCCAGGGTCCGCTTCTCCCCCAAGGCGGTGGAGAGGGAAGCGTCTTTAGAGTTCAGCAGGGCCTCCAGGTCCCTGAGCCGGGCCAGAGCCGCATCCAGGTCAGACTCCTTCTTGCTGTTCCTGTTAAAAAAAAAGACGAAACGACTGACGTCAGTTTGCTGTGTGACTCATCTCACTCCCTTCACACCAAACACTTTTACATTAAAGATTAACCACCTCTCAAATATCATTCTAATGCATTTCTTTGCTTCGTGCGAATCATTTTGAGTAACGTTTTCACACGACTGTTCTCCTAACTCCGGTGTCGTATCCACCGAGTTATTAACACCGACGAGAACAACTGGTTTCTTCGGCGACAGACGCCGTGGAACGAACACACACACACACACACACACACACACACACACACACACACACACACACACACACACACACACACACACACACACACACACACACACACACACACACACACACACACACACACAGACACACACAGACACACACAGACACACACACACACACACACACACACGGCCTCATTGTGCAGAGCAGCAGTTGTTGCTGCGAGCTGATCTCAGGCCAGCACATCAACGCCGCCATTAGCCGTCTGTATTAAATAAGAGCCCATTAAACTCTCGTCTCCGGGGATGGAGATCGAGCATGTGCTTGTGCTTGTGTGCACGCCGCCTCTCCCTCTTAACATCATCGCAGGAACCGATTGGTTGGAAAGAAAGAAAGAAAGAAAGAAAGAACACCAAACTTGGCTAGAGTCATGGAAAACCAATCCCAGGAGACGATGAAGAAAGAGAGTGAGGGTTGAGGGAGAGAGGGAGGGAGGTTGTTAGCACTATAGGTGGTTCATGCATGAGGAGGAAACGAGCTCCCTGTTATTCTATTTGGGCCTCCAGGCCAGACTTCATCATCACTAATAACGGCCATCTGCTGGGGGAGATGGCTTCCAGGCTCAGACCTCAGAGTCCTCCTCGGCTCACGAGATCATCACCTCAGAGGTGGAGCCGTCATTTAGGGGTTTGTCGTACGACAATATCAATTACTGCTTTCAATAAGCAGCAATTAAAATGTTTCCTCCTGGAGGAAATGCTTCTTCCAGAAAAAGAGGAAGATAAAGTGGCAGAAAAAGCAGAACTCTGATGAAGCTGAATGAGTCTTTTATGTCCAGCAACAAAACAAACGGTCTAAAATTAAATCCAGAGAGAACAAATCTGTGATGCTTTCAGATGTACAAATCAAGCTTAGAGAACTTTGATGTGTGATTATATAAAACGCTTCTCAGACGGCTCATTGTTCGGATTCAGTGTTTGAATGAGTCCAAATCAGATAACCAGGATGTACACAAGCAGCTTACAGACTTCCTCCATCGATCGTCTGTGACTCAGCATCACCCCGCGTGTGTGTGTGTGTGTGTGTGTGTGTGTGTGTGTGAGAGACATCTACACAGACTACATTCTCCAGACGTTACAGTGGGTTTATGAGGTACACGTCGTCATAACAATACTTTAACGAGGGTTATAATATTTGTGAGTGAACTGGTGATTTGTCTCGTGTTATATTGAGAAATGTTTCTGGTTTACTGGGCGTCGCTAATCAGCTGCCGATTAAAGTGTCACCTTAAACTCAAACAGTGACCTTTGACAGAACCTCTTGACCAAATTTAAATGACCAGATGCCTTATTTTTTTTTGCAGAGATGCAGCAATTCATATCAATACCCTTCTTCTCCAGCGGGTTAAAATACAGTTTTCCACCATTTAACAGCTGGTTGCACAACGTTGGGTTTGTTGAAACTTTACGATGCTGCCGTGTTCTAATCCGAGTAGATCACAGAGCGAAGAAGAAAAGACTCTTCGACTTGTAAAGACACAAGAATGTGACTTGTTACGACCCAGGTGTACCGAGGTAATAACATGTCACACAGACAGACAGACAGCATTAACACCTACAGACACACCCTCTATTCTAGTTCCCTACAAAGACACCAGCCAGTGTCAAGGCTCCTACAAGGTCAAAGGTTATAGAACAACAGTGTAGAAGCACCTCTGGTTGGTTTAATCTTGGTGTGAGAAGAACTGATTTCCCTCCCAAGGCTGCGGCTGCTTCTTTAATTGTGGACCGTTTTAAAATTCACAACAATGCTGCTCATTAAAATATTATGCACTCTGATAATCAAAACGGCTCCGAGACAAAAAAAAAAGAAGTGTTTTGTGTTTTACTTAAATGGGTTGTAAAGAGTGAATGCATTAGTGATGTGTACGCTTCCACGTTTGAGGTAAACATTTCTTTAAACAGCGACGTCGGCCTTTTTTTCCTGTAAAGTGACTGTTGTGAATGGAGGCGGCTGATTGGCCGCTCATTAGTGCTAATGGACCCGGCCATCAGTGAGCAGGAGTGGGATCGGTGTATGTGACGGCAAGACAGAGACGGTTCCAGCAGAAAGGCATGCTGGGAAACCAGGCGGCAACCTTCTGGGTCTGAGGAGTGAAGCCAAACCTTAAGAAGTGCCTTAAACTTGCATTCTTTCCACTGGCCATCGGGGGGCGACTCCTCTGGAAGTCTATGAGAAAATGACCCTACTATAATATCATCTCAGTAAACATGAGTTTATGGTCTCAATCTCTAGTTTCAAGTCTTCTTCAATCCAACATGATGTTCATTTAGTACATTATGGTCCATTTAGAGTCCACTAGAGTCTTAAGCACGTTAGTAGGAGGCGAGTGAGTCCTGATTCACACCGGAGTGATTCGGGGTTGGATGGGTCACCTGAGAGCCGTTTGACCCGTCCTGCCTAACGACTCTTCATTAGTTTATGTTTGGACATAAACGTTCTGAACAAACAAGCTGCTGATTGGAAAATGACTTTATGTGGCTGCATTTATTTTGTTGTCGTCTGTTAATGCAGATTAATGTTGGATGCGGGTCAAACCAGAAGCAACGTTTTTAACAAATGCACTAGTTTAGGACGATTTATCTCTGGTTGCCAGTGGGAGACAACTCGACACCTCGTCTGCTGGCTAAAATAAATACGTAAAAAAGGGAAATCAGCAGACGAGCAGTTCCAGGTCACACAGAGCGGGATGGCGGACTTAAACTACTTCCCTTTGCTTCTTCCAGGATGCTGGAGAACAGCGGGGGGGCGTCTGAAGACGACGGTGAGGACGTTGGAAAACCTGGCTTTGGCTTCGCTCTTAAGTGCATGTGTGTGGGTGTATTTGTGCATGTTTGAGTCTGTTCTGCACCGCGTGGGAGGGCTGGCTGCAAGAACCGGTGTGTAGCACTGAAGTGCATCCCTGTGTGTGTGTGTGTGTGTGTGTGTGTGTGTGTGTGTGTGTGTGTGTGTGTGTGTGTGTGTGTGTGTGTGTGTGTGTGAATGTATGTCCCTGTGTTACATTTACATAATCCAGTGCAGGAGTGTGCGTGAGCTCCTGATGCAGGACTACCTGTTTATATAATCCAGCATGGAGAGTAATTAGAGAGCCTCAACATAAATATCCACTGACTTCATGTTTACATTGTGTTTCCATCAAAAAGCCTCGCAGCCGGCGAACACATGTGAGTGGACTCGCTGCAGTTATTTCTTCAAGAATCACACTATTAATATTTGCAAAAAAAACAAACACAGTCGGCATGAGACTAACAAATGTGGCGCTGAGAATGGCTGCCGGCCAACAGACGAGCAAAGCAATGCAGATCACATTTGGGAAATTAGGTAAATAAAGAAAAAAAAGGAAATAAACCAGCCTGTTTTTATCCAGACAGGGGAAATGTGTTGCAAAGTAAAACAGAGTTGTTTTCAAGCTTGCAAACCGAGGAAGACCTCTGTGCCGAAGAGGGCAGCGATGCCCGAGATAAAGTCTGCTCTGAACGAAGGAATTAAAAACAGGAAAAAGAAGTGTAATTTTTTAAGTGTAGACCACTTCTTTCCACCCACACACCAATGTCTGCACTCTTTAGGGAAAAAAACATCCAACGTGTTCCTGAAAAGTAATAAAAGCAGCACACATCATTCCACCCATTTTCTCCAGCTACGATATCAGAGCTTTATAAGGCATTTAGTTCCAGAGCAAACAGAGTAAATGACACATTTTAGAAACACAAAGACAAAATGGGAGCTATTGGACGGAGACGTGTGAGATGGGGGAGTCGAGGAGAAGTGAGGCTGCTGGTGGTGGTGGTGGGGGGGCGACGGTGTGAAATGGAAATGCGAGAAAGAAACAGACAAAAAGAGTAAGAGAAAGAAGGGGAATAATGGAGACGAGAAATCTGAGGAGGAGGAGGAGGAGGAGGAGGAGGAGGAATGTGTTGGCTCGGCTCCCAGCCTCAAGGATGACTCACAGCTATCTTTGTCCACCCCAGTAACGAGAAACGAACCCCGCCTCGTGGAGTGCAAGAGAGAAAAAAGCCCTCCCTCCTCCCCTGTTTTGCTATGCCGTTGCCGTGGTAACCAAGGCCTTGTCGTCAGGCTTGCTAGTATGCCGATTCTACCACGCTGTGGACGCTAAGGGATAAAATAAAGAAAGAAATAAAAAGAGGTGTAGAGTTTTCTGTGCAGATTTTTTTCAAACATATCTTAAGACGGAGAGGACGTTCTCTCGTTTGAACGCTCCTGAAGGAAAAGTCAAACCCATAATTTCTACACGATACGGCAGCCGGATTACCGCAGCCACGAGGCCAAAAACAGAGACCGTAGCAACCCCGAAGCCAAGTAGTCAATCAGCACAAACCTCAATATGAAACGTACATTCAGCGATTTTAAAGCTGACCAACGTTTAAATTAAAATATATAGAGATGTATAGGATTTGAATGCCTGGACTTCTGGAACCATTACAGCAGAAGTTAAATGTGTGCAGAATATTGTCCAGGGCGACTTTACCAGCGTTCCAAATATAAAACACTTGAGATTACGTAAACTCTGAAGGAGCAGCCTTCAACACTTTCCCAACTTTGCAAACCAAAGCAATCCATGTTCCTGCTGAGGGTCAACGTAGTCGACCTGCCTGACCATTTCAAAAGATTAGTTCAAGTTACAATAAAACATATTCCTCACCTATAGCACAATCTCACGCTGGCTCCGGCTTCGAGTTCATTATCTCTGAGATTTGTGTTGCTGCCTCATAATTAAGGTGAAAGGAGATTTAATTTGATTTAATATCACTTTCCGGAAACGACGACCCCGTTACTCTGGATTATTCACAGACATCAACGTCAGCCGTTTTCACAACGACCAGTAAACAAGACTCTCTGGATTATCCAACGAACAAAGAGATGCTCTTTTTGTTTTGGATAATATTTGTTGGCAGAAATCTCAAATGGTTATTTGAAAACCAGCTTTATGTGAAGAGAATGTTATAAAAGGGAAGATAACAAACATGTTCCCATTTATTAGCACCCAGTCTTTACAGCGTGACTGCAGCAGTGCATTGTGGGTACAGTTTATTCGTCATTACCTGATAATTAGAGTGAAGGGGGTTAGCAACAACTAGCTGCTCCGGCTCAGACACACTTAAGGTGGACTGACCTTTAAGGTGGACCAGCGCTATTCTCCTTTAAGTGACAAGCTGCTCCTCTGTGTCTATTTGACTTTATTCATTTATTTATAATATTAGTTATTATCAGATTATTAGCATCTCTGCAAACTGCTGTTTCTCAGCATCATGTTGTATTTTTGTTACAGTCAGAAGGTGAGGATTATCTGATGAAAATAAAACTGCGATGGTATTATTATGTACTCACACATGTACTCAGCGAGTACTGAAACGTAAGTACTTGTACTGAGAAGAAGCAGCTGCAGGAGAGGCTGCCGTCGTTCCAAACAAATCATCACCTCCTTCATTTCCTGCAGCACTATTCAAATAATCAGACACGCAGGACAAATGTCCATTGTATTGTAAGTTACTATGTACACACACACACACACACACGGTGTGGGCGGAGTTTCCCCGATGACTCACAGCTAAAAACACAGAGGAGGGGGGAAAAGAAAAAAGGGGGTTCTCCCAAATTCCCTATAGATTATCTAAAAATGTTCCTTTCTCCAATTAAAGCCCCTCCTTCCCTTTTTTCCATCCTCACTACGTTCAGTTTAGTCCTAAAGCAGCTTTATGTTGCTGGAAGGAAAAGGTGACGAGGAGGAAGGTTGTTGAATAACGGGGTTTCAGCAAACAAAAATGCAGGGGCCCCGAAAAATAGAAGTGGCACCGGTCCATTACAAGAAAACACCGTCTTTTAAACCACTGATTATTACTTTCATTATTAAAACAGAATGTTAATGGTTTTGTCATATTCCGGAGCCAAAAGTGACAAATTGTTATAGTTGTCCAACCAACCGTCCGATACCTTCAGGAATATTATCATAAATAATCTGAAATGCATGCTGGGAGGAGACATTTGCCCTCGTTTTGGCAACCAGTTGAATCTACACTAAACCTTGAGATGATGCATCATTTGCACAAGATCTGAGGCAACAGAGCTGATTTCATAAAGGAACAGCTATTTTATTGAGTTGTTAGACATTTCTTTTTGCACAATAATTCAGTTATTTGAAACGGAGACCATTTCAAAAGCTGGAATTTGTGGACGTTTTCTTTCTAAATGACATTTATCGATCAAAGTTGCTGATTAATCTTCAGTCGAGCGACTAATCAGCTCATCTGCACTGATTTGCAGAAGCGTGAAAGCGACTTCAGCCTGTAAATAAAAGACGTATTGGACGAGGATCTCCAAGACCGACATATGTTGCACCATGCACCGACATGTGTGGAGCTGCAGGTGAGCCTTGATGCTCACAGATAAACCGAGATGGGAGGAGCATCTCAAAGAGGGCCTGCTGACTCCTGAGCAAAGAGTATGCAGTAAAAGAAACATTACAGGCTGGCACATGAGCGTTCCTGTGTCTCTCCAGGGTTCCAGCAACACAATACCGGGGATTGTTTAGTCTTTGCCAGGGAGGCCGGCCCATGCACATCCACATGTGGCGGACGGGAACAGAGTCGCCTGTGTTTTCAGCCTGGAAAGCAGAGCGAAAGCCCGAGCGTGTCCGATTTCAGGAAGACAAACCGGGGAGGGAGGGGGACAGGCCACGGTTTTTGTTTGAGCCGCCCTCCAAAAGCAAACTCTGCAAGCTGAAAGGAATCATATGTACTCTTTGTCCCATCCACACACATTTGCATTTACAGTTCCTCAAACACAATCAGTCAACACGTGGTGAAAGAGAGAGAGTGTGTCCCGCCTTTTAGAAAGTGTGTCCACAGTCACCAGAAGACACACGAGACATGAACGCACCGAGCCTGCAGCCACTAAGCACCGCTGTCTTAAACATTTGCTTCCGAGTTTGCAGGCTCTTCTGCAGCGTCTCCATTCACATCCTGCACATTAATTCTCATTTGCATTAACAAGAAATCTCCCCGGCGCATCGCCACCCTCACTTCTGCTCCACGTCGTAAACAACAGATTGTTCTCGCCTCCAACGAGGCGCGGAGCTCCTTCCAGCTGCAGTGTGCTGCTTATGTTAGCTGTAAGCTAAACAGAACAGCCATGTGGAGTTTATGAGACTGTGATGAGCTTTGGTCAGCGTTCTTACGAGGGAAGGAGGGGGGGGAAAAAAAGGATTCGATGCCTGGAGTATAAACCGAGTTGTGGTTGTGGGACGAGCCGGGCGTTCAGTGCTCTCACGCGACCGGCATCAAATACAGACATGCAGGCAAAAAAAATAAATAAAAAACCGCCGACACAGCACACAGGAATGTGTTCTAGCAGCTCACATCCGAGGCAAAACGGTGACGGTTCTTTTCAGCAGGAAAACTATTGCAGTAACGAATTGTTGACTTTCCTGCGATTGTCTAAACTCTGTCCTGCTCTCGGAGGCAAACCCCACCCATCTGGTGCCAGCTTCATGCAAACTATTCCCAGGTTGTGTGTGTGTGTGTGTGTGTGTGTGTGTGTGTGTGTGTGTGTGTGTGTGTGTGTGTGTGTGTGTGTGTGTGTGTGGATTAAAAAAAGTAATTATTGCCATTCATGTTTTTTTTAAACTGACGTTTTTGTTTATAGTAACGTCCTGTCAGCTGTTTTTTCCTCTTTTTAGTATTTAAATTATGGATTTATTTCTGCATTATTGTCAGTTGTGTGTTTTCTCGTCTCTCTTTCATGCGATAGAGATTTTAAATGACAATAATCAGCATTATTTTTACCAAAGCAAACTAACCGACGAGGAACCGAATCACGCTTCCTTCCTTTATACTTATATAACGTCGTTATAAATAAAGAGTTAATGCAGAACATCTGAGTTGAAAGAGCGGCCGCACAAACTCGTTGCCTCTTTTTAGATTAGAACGTGGAGCCGCTCCAAACATTCAGCTCATTTCAGAGTAAATTAACTGTTTGTTTGGGGTTTTTGGCAGATCTGGAAACAGATTGTTACATAACGAACCAGATGGGGGAGGGGGGGGGGGAGGGTAACAGTCCACCAAACTTTACCCATTGGTCTATGGACAGAAAGAGCGAGCGAGCATGAGAGACAGAGGGAGAGAGACCATGTTAAAGTGATTTATTCTGTCCATGTGCGAGTGAGTCATCGAGGGCATGGCTGCCTCCGAAGGTTTCATGGAAACTCTCACTCACACACACACACACACACACACACACACACACACACACACACACACACACACACACACACACACACACACACACACACACACACACACACACACACACACACACACACACACACACACACACACACACACACACACACACACACACACACACACACACACACACACACACACACACGTTCTCCATTATACATATTCTGTTACCGGTAGCTATTTATCCTACAGCTACATTATCTGTAGGATGCAGAAACAATTACAAAACAACATAATTAAACAAACTGTGTGGCTTTACGTGACATAATAAAGTAGCCCATAAGGGAAGAAACTCCTCGGTAAATAAGGAGAATTCTGTAAAATAAAAGGATGCGTTCCAAAGCAGATAATCCCTTTTAATTAAAAAACTAACAAAAACAAAAAGTACAAATTAATCACTTTCCAGTTTCTTAAATGAGATTTGCATATTTAATATAATAGAAAATTAAATATTTGTTTGTAACCATGGGCTCTGAGAAATTGTGATGGACATTTAAAAGAAAAATCCGTTTTGGAGAAAATCATTGCATTAAGATGATCATTAGCCATAATGTGTTGATGCAGACTTTTCAAAGTGCATTTCTCCACTTTCAGTGTTTACTGTTGCCAAACACTGCAGAGAAACGTTATCCAGCAGAAGCATTCATACAATTTACTTCTAAATCATTAATCACTCTCATTTTTTACGTACTTTTGAACGACTTATGCAACATCAATGTGTGTGATCCACATTTACATCACCGCTGGATAACAGCATGACAGGCTTCTGTCGGCGCCGTTATCTGGCCTCGCATGACTCGACGTGGCAGACGAGTGTCTGCCGTCACGAAATACAAGCTGAGATCATCGTAGGGGAAACCCCCCCACCCCCCTCGAGGCAGCCAGGAGAACAGAGGAGACACGCGATGAAAGACGGCGGCGCGAGGAAACCTGCTTTTGCAGCCTATTTCTGGCCTCGGCAGCAGCAGCAGGACCGGTGACGCTCAGCTAAGGGTTGTGGAGTTCGTTGACTGTATTATTAATATGCAGACAAAGGTCTGTAGAAAGGTGACGACTTTGTGAAGTAATAGTTTGAAAAATGTTGACCTAGATATCTAGGTAGATAGAAGACATTTATTTCCCACTTCCCACAAGCCAATAGTATCACAGCGTTGGTGTCACATGGCTGAGTTCAACGGTCACTCGGGTAATCCTTAGAATACGGGGAATATTTACTGTACAAAACAAAACCAACAACATCAACCAACAGCCTTTAAACATGAAGCTAGATTGTCAAAATGAGGTAAACAGCTAGTTAGCTTTAGCACAAACGTAAACAGACAGCTGATGTAGGACGACGATGAAAAGAGTCATCTCTTGACTCGACCATCAAATATGAAGGTTTAACACGAGGCGGTTCGGACGCTTTACTGGGATGTTTTACTCAGAGTTAATCCTTCATTAATTTGAGGATCTCTACCCGTTCCCCTCCGATACGACGAGTCAGCACGTCTGCAGAGAAAAAGGGTCGATCGGTGCAATAATTACTGGAGCTGAGGGATAAAAGATGGAGCCTTTGTGCTGCTGTTAGTCCATCAGGAATGCAGCGGGCCGACTTTGAGCCACCGGTGTTAAGAAGAGAAAAACACCTGTCAAGGAGGGGATTTGACATTTAAACAATGCTGCAGGATTATAATGAAACCTTCGCCAGCTTAATATTTCATCCTGCTAAGTACTCTGACCTAATAACGGCTCGTTACAGTCATTAATTTTTTAACCAGATCAGCATAATCAGTCTTTTAGATGTTGGAGGGAAGGTGCATCCACTACAATGAGCCATAGCTTCAAACTGAAGCTTTAAAAGAATCACATTTATCTGCTGCACGACAGAATGTTTTTATTAGTATTTCTTGAAGGTGTTTCGTCAGATAATTAATCGGCAAATGTTTTGATAATGAATTAATCCGTTATTTTTTGGGGGGCTGAAACGTTAAATATTTCCTGGTTGCAGCTTCTAAAATGTGATAATTTGCTGCTTTTTTTGTCATTTTAATGATAGAGAAATTTCATCTTTGGGTTTTGGATGAAACAGCAGGCGTCAGACAGCTTTTTATTCACTATTTAGACAAAAATAAATTGAAAAAAAAAACCCTGCAGATGAATGAATAATGAAAATTAATTGTTACTTGATCCTGGAGTATATCAATCTCTTTCTGTAACTACCAATAAAATTATTATTTATAGCATGAATACATAATTAAACCATTGGGTTTACACTACAGTTAGTTTCCTAAAAAAAAACGGTGTCAAATTCAGGTTGTGATGTGCATTAAACTGATTTCTTATTTGGTCTGATGTCAGCAGAAGGAGGAAAGTCTTTGTGTAACTGCTGCCATCAGCCTCTTGAAATAAAGCATCAATAAACATCCCGATCACAAGTGGAACGCAGACTTTTTCTTGTCCATTTTAGGGAAAAAGACTCGAAGAAGGCGAAGATTTCATCCCAACAAACTCGAGACAAGCAGCTTGAATGAGTCCTCCTGTTATCCACAACGTGGCCCAATAATATGTGTAAGATGTCTAATGCGTCACCATGGAGACGCATTTATAGTTTTCCCTCGAGTTAAATAAAGAGTTTACTCACTGACTAAAATTAGACCGTTCCCATGACGTCAGCCGCTTCGTCACGACCTCCCTGGTTTCACTTCCTGCCTTTCTCGAGGCTCCCGGGATGAAGTATGTTAGTAAGAATAAACAAAAAGCTTCTGTTGATCCCGCTGTGTGCGTTGCTAACTGTGTGAGCTCCATTTCCTTTTGCATCATTAATGTCAGCGCCCGCCGTGAAGCCCGGAGATGTAAGTTAATAAAGGTCAGAGGACAGTTTTACATCTAAATGGGCTATAAGACAATCAAAGAGGATTGTGGGTGATCATAAGCAACAAGAAACCGAAGGAACATAATATTCCAAAGACAGGAAATGGGACTGTGCTGTAGATAAGTGCACTTCCTGCCACGTTCTCCGATCGTCGGCTTCAACGTTTCATTTTGTTCTTCGCCCGGACACGTTCTAACGCATCGTGGCGACTCATCGCTTAATCCACCGTTTGTTTTTTAGAACAACATTGTTGTGGACTGGCAGCATCAGAAACGTCTGAGATCTACCTGCTGCCACACCCTAAACACACACCACACACACACACACACACACACACACACACACACACACACACACACACACACACACACACACACACACACACACACACACACACACACACACACACACACACACACACACACACACACACACACACACACACACACACACACACACACACACACACACACACACACACACACACACACACACACACACACACACACACACAGGGTGGGGTCAGACTCGGCTGAGGTAAATCCCTGCCCTGTAGTCAAAGCAGATCTGATCCAACAGAACAAAACACAGGGTTTGGCCGTTTACTTTCCAAGCCTTACAGTCGAGTCTGGTTCTTATCAGACGGACGACAAAACGGAGCAGTTCAAAGTCAAAAAGGGGCGGGGTTTCTCTCTCACATTAACACAATCAACCATGACCGTGACTAACAGGGTTATTATTTATTTAATGTCACAATACATGACGAATGCCCATCATCATTTCCTGAAGGTATAAACATAAAGTATATTTAGTTTAATATCATAGAGCCACCCAGCATATATGCATATACCTGTGAGGATGGAATATTATTTTAATTGAGTATTGCACATCTTTTGCAATAATGTAAATACGCGGAGTATTTACATTATGCCTGGTTGGAGCGTTAAAGGCTTTTAGAGAACGAGTCCTGCCAGTTCCCCTCACACACGTTTCACAGCTGGAGGGCAGACTGGGTGCGAGACGCCAGCCAGACGCCACTATTCTGGAAAAAGGAAAGACGAGGGAACCAGGTCTGGAGTTGTGTAGCTCAAGGGCTCATAGTCGGTGTCTCCTGAGGTGACTCCCAGGTTTAGATCCATTTCACAGCACCACATTCCACCCACACCTACTTCTCTGCAAAGTCTCTCTCTCTCTCTCCCTCTCTCTCTCTCGACAGTTTTGAATTATTTACAAGTCAAACAGAGCTGTAGGGAGAATGGTCGACATTCTGGTGCAACAGCCTGAGGTTTGCCTCGGATGGGGGGGGGGGGGGGGGGGGGGGGTTGCATACAAAGACGTGTGTGATGAGATGGAGTGGCATGCCTTTGGGGCTTAAACAGGTGTGTCCAGTCTCCACCTGTCACCGTTTGTTCTGTCAAACATGACGGGAACAACCGACAAAAAAAAAAAGTCTACATATGGCGAGACGCAGCCGCGTCGCCGGCCTGAAGCTCAGCTCAAAGCAGCCCGTCACCGCGTGTATTAATAAACCCCACTTCCCGTTACAGTCAGCCCATTCCAAAGGCCGTGAAAAAAAAAAAAAACCTCTGAGTCACCACCCCGTCACTCCGAGCCAAGACTCCCAGAGCTCCATGGCAACCGGACACCAAACACTAAAAGTCTCACAGATAAAGCCGGCCCCGGCTGGGTGGAGGGATTCTTATCCCACCACACACGCCTCACAAGATCGGCCTCCTTTGGAAAACAGTGTTGCTACCAAATGAGCACAATGACAAAGCAAATATAGAAAATATAGAACAATAGTCCACATCCATCCCACCGACAGCATATTTCCAAACCACAGATTGGTGAGCTGGAGATCGTGACAATTGACAGGATAAGCATGAATACCGTAACTTTAAATAAACGGTTTGTGATGGTAGAGAAGAGAAAAATACAGCCTACAAAAATAAAAATAAATAATATAATTAAATAATAAAAAAGAAAAGGTATCCTCCGTCTTATCTGTGATGGAATGCTAATATTTGTTGAAGTTATTCCAGAGTGATAATCGGTATATTATCATGAATCACACTATATTTGTCCAGTATAATCTCCTAGTGCTGAACATTTCCACCTCTCTGATCCGTCACTCTCTAAACAACAACAACATGCACTGAGGGTGTGTTTTATTTTCTAAAAAAGGCCCTCTGACCCGAGGTGCACTTTGCCAAGACGTCGTCACATTCCTGGAGAGCCACAAACGGCCGAGGGCCGACAAAAACACAGACGGCAAAACTCCCGACTAACACCGCACTTTAAGATCACTTTTAGATCACTGCTATGTGCCTTTTGATGATCCTGATCCTGTTAATGTTAATGATCCGGCTCCTTGCAACCGAGTTGTGTAAAAAAAAAAAAAAAAATTAACTAATGAAAGACATGCTGGCAGCCTGTTCTGGGGTGGAGGTGTGTCGCTTCCAACTTCCCCCCCCTGCAGGCTTAATGTGCAACTAGCTGTAGTCTGCCAGCCGACGAGTCACACGGAGTCAACCAGCAGGAATGTAATCTACGGTGATGCTTAATGTCCGGGTGCATTCCTGCTGGGAGAATCAGAGTGTTGCACCACCGCGGCCGTACTGTAACGACGAGGTGGGAACCGAAGCCACAAAAAGGTGAAATTACAACATGTTCAGTTGCTTCTGGAACAACAGTGTTTCCCAATAAGTTGCCCTTAAAAAGGAAGTGAATTCCTCCATGAAGTAAAAAATGTAAAGTCATGAATCCTGAGTTCAGCTGCATGAAAGTCTGTTATATTCTGATATTAAAGTGTATGAAGATAAATGAGATGCATGATAAATATCTTAAAAACGTGTACCATGTGACTACTTCTCTAACAAAGCCCCTCCCCCTCATCCACATGCCCCGCCTACCTGGCTTTGAGCTCCTTGTGCTCCTGCCTGATCTTGCTCAGCTCCAGCTGCATGCGCGCCCGCTCCTTGGCCACCTGGTCCAGGGTCTTGCGGGCGTCGGCCAGCTCCGCCTCGTAGGCCCCCTTCATGCCCGACATGTCGCGGGTGATGGACGACTCCGACTCGGTGATGCGCAGCCGCAGCCCGGCGTTCTCCGACTCCAGCGAGCGCACCTTATCGATGTAGACGGCCAGCCGGTCGTTGAGGTTGCACAGGTCCTCCTTCTCCTGGAGCCGGGTGATGCGGGCCGGGGAGATGGTGGCGCTGCCGCCGCCGCCGCCGCTGCGGCTGATGCGTTTCACACTCGGGGTTTCCATGGCGATAATGGCTCAGCAAAAGGAGGTGCAGAGAGGGGTGAGTCACTGGCTGTGGGGGAGGAGAAGAGAGGGCAAGGCGAGAAGAGTTAATGAAAAGTGTGTGAGCTGGAAGTCTGGAAACGCAGTGCAGCAAATCAAGTTCAATCACACATTAAACTTTGATGCACACTGAAGAAACGTTCCAGTCTTGTGTGATCCTGATCCTGGTCTGGGCAGCCTGCCTTCAGTGCTGGGTCGGATCTGAATGATAATTTACTCCAGGATCCTCCCCCCCCACACACACACACACACAGCCAGTAAGCACATCTATAAAACTTTATTCAACACCCTCCATTGTATTTGAATTATTAAAGTTTTTGGAGGCAGAGCTCCTTCACAGGAATGTTTGGGTGTTTTTTTTGGACACAAAACCTCTATTGTTTTAAAAGAGAGTGTGCAACTGTTTTCCTGCCCTTAGTGCCTCCTGATAACATCCCTTCTTCACGCTGGCATTTCCCCCATTAGAGTGCAACACCCTGTGATAGCACATGCTTGGCTCTCCTCTCTCCTCCGGCTCCATTTAAAAAAAATAGTGGTAGGAGCGGTTCAGCCACTTTGAGCAGGTCACTCCTGAGAAAACATATTTCCCACGAACACCAACCTCGACATTGGCTCACTCACGAGCCAATTAAAACACTTTTATAATGACTCTTAAAATCTGCAGCCGGAGCCGGGGACACCAAACTAAAAATCCAAAGACTGTTAAAATGGAGGCAAACCACACACACAAAAAAAACTTCTGAATTCCACAGCGATCATCTTAACAACCAGTTGCAGCAGCAAGGATCGCAATACCAAAGTGTTGACTCATAATATAAGGAAAGGCTGCAAGATGCCCTCAAAAGGACATAAACCTGCTATATTGTGTGCTAGCAAGGATAATAAATAAGAGAGCCCAGGGGTGTGTTGGAGGATTAGTATCCTCTGAAATCCTCGATGGATGCAAATTTAAACATTTCAAGCTGTAAATCCGACACTACAGAATTAAATATGCACTATGATTACTTTCCCCCCCCATCAGTCGGCTCAATACAGCAATTATGGCCTTCAACAACATTAATGAATGTGCCAGTAATGTTATGATGAGCTGTGGCGAAGCAGGTGTGACCAGCAGCGAACCACTTACAACCTTTTTTCTACTGGATGGCGGGAAAAGCCTGAGCAGTGGGTGGACTCCACCATCCCAACATCCCTTTACCACTACCGAAAGTGCAGCCGAGGACGTGCACTCCCATCCGTGTGTGTGTGTGTGTGTGTGTGTGTGTGTGTGTGTGTGTGTGTGTGTGTGTGTGTGTGCACGCCCACAGGAGTGAACCCACGCGCTCACAAGTACACTCTGGCCTAACTTTGAATAAATGAAGCGTCCACTCACAGGTGTCGCCCGATGTTTTTATATTATTAATATTTTAAAAATAAATAAAGTTATTTCCACACCACCGTCTGACAAGACAAGCTATAACTTTAACTACTAAGTTAGAAGATAAACAAGCCCTGTACCATGAATATTTGCACAACAGTAGCACTACTGTCTCCCAGTGGTGCACACACACATATACACCCACACCCACACACACACACACACACGGAATAAAAAATAACTAAAAGTGTGAAGAGGCAGAGAGGAATCGGTGCAGACTCTCTGAACCTTACCTCGGCGGTGTGTGGGAACCTCTCGACTTCAGCCTGCTGAAGGGACTAAAAGTGAGGACCTTTCTAGAAGTTTGTCTGGCTGCTGTGTGTGTGTGTGTGTGTGTGTGTGTGTGTGTGTGTGTGTGTGTGAGAGAGTGTGTGTGTGTGTCATACCCCAGAGGAGCGTAGAGAAGAGGTATCCGTTGAATAATGCAGTCCTGCTCTCTTGCTAGTGGGTGTGTGCGCCTTTGGCTCGTGCCCTGAACTGCTCTCCTCGCTGTCGCTCACCGCACATGTACCTACTGCTGAGGAGGGAGAGAGGAGGGAGGGAGGGAGGAGGGAGGGGGGAGGGAGAGAGAGACGGGAGGGTGGGGCATCAAGGAGGAGTCAGACTAGACAGTCTGTGTACACTCAACACAGAGAGATAGAGAGAGCAGCTGCTCTATCTCGCCCTGCACAGGCCCTATCACTTCCTTTCTCATTTCACTCTCACAGATCCTCTCGCAGACGCAGTGACCTCATCACGGCTGCAAGAGGCAAGTTAATATTAAAAAAACAAAATAAATAAAAACCCTTACCGGTGACACAGACAGACTCCCGGCAAGTGAAACCACTCTGCTCCTCGATCAAACAAATCCAAAGTACATGAAAATCATTCATTACCCGTCCGTGTCATCGTCATCCGGGGCAGAAAAATATTAACCTGTCGAGGGATAAAGTCCACAGATCTTGTGTGCCGTTTCCCCGGCGAGTGTCAGAAGAATTCCCACAAGTCATCTTGAAAAGTCTCGACGCTCAAAAAAAACCCAAAGTTGATGCTGGTCTTATATTTACTCCACTCGGGGTGGAGTTAATGGAGTCACAGGTCCAATCAAGTTCTGATGCAGAGGAAAAGTAGGACGTTTTCTGCGTGTGTGTGTGTGTGTGTGTGTGTGAATCTCCTCACCATGGAAATGGAGGTTTGTGTCTATTTGTGTGCGCGTGGTTAAACAAGGGGGCAAGACAGCGCCTCTGTTTTTGGGCATGGGGCCGGCCCGGTGGCTGAAGGGAGTATCCTGGCTTCAGCCTCGGCCTTCCAGTGGAAAGCAGCCGTCAGCCTCCGAAGCTGCTTCAGCTCTCTGAGTCACACGTCTATACAAACAAAGCTCGCTTGTTCACCACCTCTCTCTCCCTCTCTCTGCCTTCATCTAGCCTTTGACCTCCAGTCGGCCCGTCAGTCGTACCACTGAAGCCAGCACGGTGAAACAGGGATGACCGATCATAAGTTTGGGTTAGATGCCTGAAGCAGAAGAGCCAATGATTCCCCCATGATTATGGATCATCTGCAGGGGCTTGATCAATAATTAACATTGTTATTTTACTATTTTAGTAGCTTCTAACAGAACAAAACATGTCAGGGCTAAAAAATAAAAAAAAACACCATGAAGGCAAAATGAGAGGAAAGGGTTGACTCTTATAATTTTGTTGTCAGGAAATTGCAGCCAAATATATTCAGTAAAGAATTGAGGAAAGTACTAATTACTTCCTTTGCTCTCATTACTTCCCTGCGTACACTGGTTGGGTAAAACGTGAGAGAAAGCTTTCAAAATGAATACAACAAGTTAATTACTGCTGTATATTATTTGGATGCTGCTTTGGAAGTTTGAAAAAACCACCACTCTTCAACTCCCAGCAGCATTCAAGTCTGGGCCGCCTGTCTCACACACTGGAGTCTCAGACTCCCTCATTAAGGGGAGACGGGAGCAGACAGACAGGCCGATGTAACTCACGATATAAAAGTAGTGAGAAGCGTTCGCAGGCCACTCTCTCTCTTCCTGACTTTTTTTTTTTTTTTGGCTCCTCGTCTCTCTTTCGGGCCTCATGGCATTTAAAGTGGGCAGCCGCGAAGAAAAACAAGGCGTGCCCGTTGTGCAATCTAGTTTTGATTTTTCCATTATGAGCCACTGACTTGCTGCTCTCCCTGGAGGAGGAGAAAAAAAGAGCGATGACAAACGAAGCATGAGAATATTTGGAGTGGGAGGGGAACTCTTAAAGAAGCAAGTAAGCTAGTATAAACAATGCAACCCCATTCCTGTTAAAACCTGAGGAGCGGCTCCTCCTCTTCATCTCCTGCCCAGTACAGCACATCTATATATGACATTTATATGGTCAGGAAAACTATTTACAACAACATATTAATTCCTTAATTGTAGGCAACAAAGTCAAGCTGGAAAAAGAGAACCGTCTAGACCACATCCACTGGTCGGATTGTGTTCTATTTAACAGGGGGGGAAAAAATGAGGGGAAAAAATCAATATCTTCATATTTTTATATCAAAATCCAATATTTTGTTTCTTCCTGGAAAACAAAATATACCACTAGCTGGTCCCAACCAAATATCAACCAATAACATAACATCCATCCATCTGAAACATTTAGCAGCACTGAGCCATTTTGTAATTTTTGCAGCCAGTGAAGGAAGTGACCATATTTGGACTGTGGAGGAGCGACGGGTGGATCTGATGAACACCAGCATCAGAGCAGCAACCTTACTGGATCTGGATCCATGTGGATTCTGGTGTGAAGCTGCTAACTAAGTTAGCTTCATTAATTCAAGGTCAACTTTACAGCTAAGTGTTAAAGTCATCTTAGTAGCTAGCTAGCATTGGTAGCGACCTGTCAATCAGCAGGAAGCCCCGCCCCCGCCCGTCTGGTGGACTCTAAATGGACCATAATGTACTAAATGAACATCATGCTGGATTGAAGAAGACTTGAAACTAGAGATTGAGACCATAAACTCATGTTTATTAATCACAATCGCTTCCGCATTGGCTTCACTTTTTTAAGAGGTCAGCTGCTACCTAACAGTAAAACTTGTTTGATCATATATTTGAATGTTCCGAGTCTTTTTTTGCAGCACAGAAAGTCATTTAAATCCAGATTGAGATTTCCTGTCGAGGACATTTTGAGTCCCGGATACGTGTTCAATGTCAGCGGAGTGAAAACCTCTGCTTGTTATCAGCCACAATGTGCATTAACCATTAACAAAAGACTCCGATATGAAACACAGTACAAGAGCTTTTCTCTTCACACCTTCTGTTCCTTCTCTGTTTGCTTTTCAAAGAAAAGCTAAACACTTGTTTGATATCCCCGAGCCTCCCTTCGCTTTCCATGCAAATCCCTCTTTAACGTGATCACGTCAGCCTTTTACATTCATGCAAATTCATTTCTATATTTTTTCCAGGATGCGTATAAAACATTGCTGAGACCGGCAACACAATGCACACATCCTTTTTCCAGGAAGATCAGGAACTCTTCTCGTTAGCTCAATCAGCAGCGGGAGGAAGTGGCAGTCCCAGGAGGGAATAAGAGGGAATTATACACGGGGTAGAATCCACCCACACCGGGCCGAACCACCCACACCGGGCCGAACCACCCACACCGGCCGAGTTTCACCGCCTCATTAGTGTGAACACGGCTGTTTCCACCGGCTACGTTGTCTCATCCACTCTGCATTTACAGTCGTCAATAAAAACTAAAAACACTACTGGGAGTGAGCTCAGAGGTCAAATCTCTGAAGCACTCAAATATATGGAATTCATATCACTTCATATTTCTACTTCACTACACGAAAATGCTGCTTTAATTTGACAGCTCTGATACTTTTCAGATCAAGATTTTTTTTAAACATAGTATAGTATAAATAGTTAGAATAAGCACAATGTGTTTATTCTGTTTTTATATTTCAGAATATTTATTTCTGTGCATGCATCTCCAGCAGAGTTGGGTAAGTAATGAAGTACAAATACGTATGTTGATGTACTTAAGTAGAATTATTAGGTATCTGTACTAGAGTATTTATTTGTCTCACATCTTTTTACTTTATTTCAACTCCTTCATGTACTATTTGGTGGTTTAAATCTGAAGCAAAGCATCACATTCTATAAGAATTATACTTCCACAGCGTGGTATAAGTACTTTTATTAAGTAAAGTATCTGAATACGTCTTGCACCCCTGGGTGCAGCCTGCCTGGGTGTCTCATCTAACCCCCGCAGGTCTCCTCTGCTCATGAATGACGCTGCAGCTCTCCCTCTCTCAATGCGCGCCTCTCTGGCGCCCCCTGCTGGCCGCGTGGCCACCTCGAGTCATTCACAACAACAAGCACATGGAAAGTTAGCTGAATGGAAACTTGTGCTTCTCTCTCTCAGTCATTGAGTTCAGGGTTAGAACAACACAGGGAAATAAATAACATAAAAAACCTCAACAGAGAAGCAGCTTAGAGGTATTTATACTGCGACACGTACTCGACAGTCTTTACCGTGTTTCTCTCTCTCTCTTCACGTCTCCTTCCTTCCCACCGTCACTAGTGACCTTTCAAAATGTCGACAGTCCAGTTAATCATGACATTATTCGCCGGGGCCGAGTTTTTCCTTCAACAAGTCGTGGAGAAGCAAAGAGTTCACAGCCGAGCAAGAAGCCGCCTGCGAATCAACACACCTGATTAAAGCTGAACCAGACGCTGCTAATTACAAGGCAGCTCACAGGCGCCACCTGGCGGCCGTCTTCGAACGCGTCGTGATTGAGATCATCGTTTTATTTGTGGTGTATGAGCCTCAAAACCCCATAATAACCCAGACCCATGTCTTCTTAAAGGAAAACACATTGTATCCATAATTTAATTAATTAATTTGCATTTGTTTAAATGGACTTTGAAATAAACAACAGAAAATATAGTAAATTTAAAAGAAAGTAATATACATAATTTAATTATTTGAGCAGCTTTTTACATTTATGTTCACAACTTATTACATATAAATGTGTCCTAAGAAATGCTGACAGAGCAGTTTAAATGTAACATAGGAAGTGTTAATAAAGCATTGCGATCGTTAGATGGCTTGAGATTCATTGTTAACGGACAAAAACAAGCTTTTAAATGAGTTAATTCTGTTTAATGCAAATTTTTGTGACGCTTTGGGACTTTTTTGAGTTAAAGTCCAGGATGAAGCTGTAGAATGATATTTAAAATTGTTGAAAACTGTCACTGTGGATTATTAAGGGTTAAAACAGGAATTAGGTGTATAATAAAGCTAGAATACCTCTTTCTAAATGCACATGAGCATTTGAGTCAGTGAATTTAAAGGATATGCTTACATACATGCTGATGTGTACTTCTATACTGTTATATAATATTTAATATTATACCTGTTATCACACATTATCACGACACATGGACCCCACTTTGGCAGTGACTGAAAAACTGACCTGAATTGATAATTTAATTAAAGCAGCTGCCAGGAAGCGTCATACAACTATTCCTCAAGGCGGGCTATCCCAGCATGACTGCCACTATCGAGCTGTACAGATGGCCCTGGTTGAATAGTGCTGTCGGTTTTTAATTCCTCCTGATTCCCAAACTCATTCTAAACACACACCACAAAAAAACCCAACACAAATTAAAACCAACTCAAGTGTGCCGCTGGAGATATTTTACAGAGCTCTGCTTATCATTATGTAACAGCTGAACATGAATTTTACATGACCTATGTTACAGAGCTGTAAAATGGCTTTGTTTACATTCATAATGTTCATGAATGATGGAAGTGGGACTGCGGGTCACTTGGAGGCATCGTGACGGGGAAAGGAAAACAAGAATCGCTGTGATTGTGGCCTTTACTCCGCAGCTTCGGGGCAGTCGGTCATTAGCTCGGCATCTGTAACTCGCGGTTGCGTAACCCGACTAGCAAAGACGTTCATGCGTTTGACGCTGTTGAACAAACAACCGCACCCTTCCAACGTTGGGCAGACCGAACCCAGGAAAAGTACCTCACCAACCACAGTCACCAGTGTAGCTTTCCAACAGTGAACGTGATCATGACAGCGTGATCAAAAAGACCAATCCCTGAGTACAGTTGTGGAAGAAGTACTCGGATCAAGACGTACTCAAAAAGTGCCCCAAGTGTACTTAACGTGTCCAAATTAAAAGTACTCATTATCCTGTTATGCATTAACAGCATTTATATCAATATTGCATGTAGTCACGCTGGAGATAATTGGGTTCCTATAGTTGGCTCAATTTAATTCAATTTACTTAAGTTAAGTTTATTCAAGGCGGGGTTAGGCAACTGCCAGTTCTGAAAAGTGAAGTCAAAAAGCTGAAGTGCCTTAAACTGTCATTCTCTCTGCTGACCATCAGGGGGCGACTCCTCTCTGGTTGTATAGAAGTCTATGAGAAAATGGTCCTACTTCTCTCTGCTGACCATCAGGGGGCGACTCCTCTCTGGTTGTATAGAAGTCTATGAGAAAATGGTCCTACTTCTCTCTGCTGACCACCAGGGTGCGACTCCTCTCTGGTTGTATAGAAGTCTATGAGAAAATGGTCCTACTTCTCTCTGCTGGCCACCAGGGGGCGACTCCTCTCTGGTTGTATAGAAGTCTATGACAAAATGGTCCTACTTCTCTCTGCTGGCCACCAGGGGGAGACTCCTCTCTGGTTGTATAGAAGTCTATGAGAAAATGGTCCTACTTCTCTCTTGATGTATTATCTCAGTAAACATTGTAAACATGAGTTTATGGTCTCAATCTCTAGTTTCAAGTCTTCTTCAATCCAGCATGATGTTCATTTAGTACATTATGGTCCATTTAGAGTCCACCAGACCAGGAAGCAGGGGATGCTTTAGGGGGCGGGGCTTACCTGCTGATTGACAGGTCGCTACCACGCTACCAATGCTAGTTAGCTACTAAGACTTTAACACAGCTGTAAAGTTGACCTTGAATTATTATGAAGCTTCACACCAGAATCCAGATGGATCCAGATCCAGTAAGGTTGTTGCTCCTCCACAGTCCAAATATGGTCACTTCCTTTACTGAGTGCAAAAATCCAAGATGGCATCGGTCAAAAAGCCGAACTTGAGGGTCCACAAACAGATGGGTGACGTCATCATGACGACGTCCACGTCTTCTACAGTCTATGTACTGGAGCCGATGTCTGGGATTTCCCTTTAAGCATTTTTTTTCATATTGGCAAGAGAAATAATAAAAAAAAAAAATCATGAAATAGAGCTTGATTGTTCTTTTGTTAAGTTATACCTGGACAAAGTCCCAGACCAAGTCTGAAGATGAATATCTCTTTAAAATACTAGAAAGCCATCACATGGAAACGGCTGCAGCCAAAACCCGCCATCAAAGGATTTATAGTAACTGAAATAACCTGTATGGAGAAATTGACCTTTACCTCAAGTCTATGCATGTTGAATAAAAACATTTAAAAAAGGGAAAAAAACAATACAACAAAGACAACACATTCACACTGTAAACCAATACACACTGAAAACCCTATTTCTTTGTTTCTCCGTTGGACAGTTTAACTGATAACAATGCATCAATTTCTATACATGTTTTTCTATTTTTAATGATTGATTTGCAAAGCGACTGTTGATTTTAGGCTTCAGATAAATGTATAGCGGAACATTTACTTTACATTTCTACTCTACTTAAGTGAAAGTAGAAATACCACGAAACCATCCTTTAGTCAAAATGTTACTTGAGAAAATAAAACAAATAAAAATGTACTTAAAGTATCAAAAATACTCAGAAGGGCCCTTTGAAATACCTCAGAATTGTCCTTAATTACACAACACTCGAGTAAATGTATTTAATACTTTCCATCACGCTAATACTACAGTAAAAGCAGAGAAAAATTTAAATTCTAGTACAGTATTGCGTTGATGTACTCAGTTACTTTCCATCAGTGATGTCTGAAGGTGACATTGATGGTCTCTACTTTCTATTTTCTTATTTATCTAATACAAAAAAAACCCAATATCTGAAAGTGAATTAAAGCTGTATTGTGTATAGTTTCAATTTTAGAGCGTGATTCTTACACTGTTATTGAATAATTTTGCAGATTTTTAAAAAACTGCAATCTTTCATTGTGTATGAGTGTAAAAGCAACATTTGATTTAAAATCATAAAAATCAAGGAGAGCTCTTGAGTTCAAAGCTTTCAGGGTGACGTGTGTGAGATCACCGCCGGGCGGGAAGCAGGCGGTGAGGTGAGCCTTGCTCATCACTAGGCGTGTCACTGACTGTACAGCATCAATGTGATTAGAGAGAGAGACGGAGGGGGGAGGGTTGGGGGGAGAGAGGGGGGGTGAGAGATGACCTAATACCCTGTAAAAAGCTATGAAGTCATTCTACCTGACTCATATTCCCAGCTGACACCAGCTCTCCCAATCACAACATCCCAGTGTGTGTGTGTGTGTGTGTGTGTGGTTGTTGTTCAACGATGAGATGTGTGTGTGTGTGTGTGTGTGTGTGTGTGTGTGTGTGTCACCAGCTTCATGCATGTGAGTATTACACAGCAGGTGAGGACACGCTCTACTTGTTTTTGAAAAGATGAAAATACAGACGGAAAAAGTACCGAAGAATCGCAAAATTATTTTTCAGAACTGATTATTAATTTATTAAGTAAATGTATCAAACATTCAAATGTGAAGATTTTTTTTTCTGTTTTTTTTTCTGTTTCATAAAATATATATTTTTTAATTAATATATTTGGTTTCTGGTCAAAACAAGCAGATTTCCAAAGGTCATCTTGGGCTCTAATTTTCCACCGTTTATAGAGAATATGAAAAAATAGATCAATTAATAATGAAATAATCACTGCTGCGTGATCGTTAAAACACAGCCCAACACTGCAACACTTGATATGAAAAGTGGAGATTAGTGCTGTGATTTTTGCTGACTTACCCCCAAAGATGGAACTGATTTTGGGGTGAGAGGGTCACATGCTCTGGGTCCCTGTGTGATGGTCAACCTGCAGGAAATAACAACAGACTGATTTTTTTTTTGCACTTTAAAAGTACTCCTACCTCCCCTTTTCACACTCTGTTTTATGAAACAATTTTTATTTAGTATTTTATTATATCATCATGTGCAGTCTCGTGTCGCTGCTGCTCCGGTCTGTTTTCTCCACAGTGGAAAAAGCTGACAACAAGTAAAAAACAAACACAAACGAGCAAACAAATAAAAAGTACCACCACCACCACCACCAAAAAAAAAAGAAAGTAAATCGAGGAAGGAAAACCCCAAACACAAAGTGGCGTCTGGATTCAGAGTTTCATCTGGTCAGCTGACTGACTTCAGGGCTCTCGTCAGCTCATGAGCACAAGATGTGGTATCATTTGCATGAGGTCTTACATCATCCCCGAGAGCCCGCTCGCTATGGCATCAGCACGTGGTGCTCAGCCAACATGTCCCCTTTGTGCCTCGCACAAGCCTCATTCAAGTGACAGCGTGGGGCACCAGCAAAGTCCTGAAAAGGACATCTGGCCCGTGGAAGTCACAGGGACGTCCTTTCTGGACCTTCAGACGGGTCTTTACGGGCCCGTTGGAGGCGTACAGACACTCTCCATAGGTGGAAGCGGTATTTGCATTGGGGCTTTTGGACAAAGAGGTTTGGTCGTGTCTCTGCGGCACAGTAAACCACAGCAACTCCCCAAAGATGCCAGTCAGCCTTTCATCAAGGAGGGAGGGGAGGGAGGGGGAGGGAGGGGGGAGAAAAGGAAAAAAAAAGAGAAACAGCACTACTGTGACGACCAGATGGTCAAGATCATTGAGGGTTTTTTTTTTTTTTTTATGTGCAAGTAACATGACCTCAGCACTCTGGGTTTCACAAGTATCCCGCAGCTAACACACACACACACACACACACACACACACACACACGTGTGCAAAACCCAATTGTAGCCCACAGCTATAGACGGTGAGACCTGAATGAAAACCAGACCTGCTGTGGTCCATTCAGAGCACAGAAGACCGTTTAGTTCAGGGGTCACAAAGGTTACGCGGTGCAACAGCTTCACCGATCAGGACTCCACATCAAAACTCACACATCCAGCCAGAGAAGGGTGTGTCAAGGCGAGGCAGGGGGTGAGAAGGGGGGGGGGAACACTATCCTAGATCCATGCTTTTTATTGATTGGGACTCTGGACTCCCAGAAGGCCCCTTTTAATGGAAATCCAGATGATCTCTTGGACACACAGGCATTAGAGGAGAGGCCGGAGCGTTGCTCTAACCCAATCCTCTGGCCTCTTCACTGGGTGGGGTTGGCACCTGAGACCACCCTCTGGTCCTCCATGCATCACGCAATCCTGTCCTGCTTTAAAACATATATATATATATTATTGGATGGAGTGGGATGTCACACCAGGACTCTCCCTGTGGGTTCTCATCTGCAACAACCCCCTCAGGGAGTGAACCCCCCACCCTGACTGGCACCCAGAGAGCCGGCGTCTAGACTGTGATTATGCACCCGCTCTATATTTCTGCTACCATTTGTTGTTTTTTTTGTGTGCGCTTGTTTTCATGTATTATTGCAATGTGTATATTGTTGCTATTTTCAGATGCTGCTGGTGTTTGAACATGTTTGCGATCACATTGTTTCCTCTGTTCTATGTGTTGTTAAAAAGCAGAAGGCGTTCTCACTAGAAAATGCTAAAATATTCATGCTGAGTCTCTTAAGAGTCACATGTACTCAAATCTGTCATATAAGCCAAATGGAAATGTGTGTTTTAGTGTGTGTGTGTGTGTGTGTGTGTGTGTGGGTTGGGGGCACTGAGATAATGGGGAATAATAAATTGAATTAAATGGATGGGGTTAAAATGTACAAGTTATCTACAGGGTGAATCCAACACCTCCTTTGGGAGCGTGAAGCAAAAAAAAAAAAAAAAAAAAACACACATCAAGAGATTTTCATATCACAGCAATTTCAATATCAGTGAATATAAAAGTTGAGTGTTTTGTTGGGAAGGGGGGAAATAAACAATAACAAACGTTGAAGCAAGAGGAGCATTTCATGCTTTGCAGGCTAATCAGAATTTACAACTCAAGTCAAGAAAACAATGATGTCACAAATGTACTGTAAATAAACGGGGGAGCCTTTAAATTCCCCCAGATTTTGAATGAAGGTGAATGGAAGTTACTTTGCTACCTGTTCGGGGGTGGGGTGGGGAGGGGGAGAAACGCACGGATGTAAATTCATTCTCATATTATGATTATGGTTATGGTTATGACTGCAGGTTTGGAGTCTTTGTGTTGTACTACAAGCATGCCGTCAGGCGTGGTTTCTGTCGAGGACATCTTGGGGAGTATCGGTTCTTTGTTCACCGGGGCTGCTGCTGCTGCAAACCCTTGTTTTTTTTTTATTTAACGGGAAATGTGCGAGCTTTTTTTTCTGATGGTCCCCCCGCTGCATAGGGTCTGCAACGCCTGTCTGACAACTCCCTTTCTCCTCCTCGTATACCCCCCCCTCAGACACCCTCTTTCCCTCCTATACATAACATCCTCATGCGCAACGGCGCCGGAGACAACAACGCGGTGACCTGCAGCAAAGCACGGCTACATAGAGGTGGGCGGACCCCCCCCACCCCCCCTCCAAACCCTCCCCAAAAAAATGTCACAAACTCCTTTACTCCCAAACATTTCATATCAGATGGTCCACGATCCTCATGATAAATCGCAGGAGCTGTTTCTGTTTTTTTTTTTTTTTTTTGTGGGTCTCTTAATGATAAAGTTGACATCATCGTTTTCAGCGGCAGCGGCAGACGACCATGTGCGCACCGCGCGGGCAGCTTCCGACACGCAACTGTTTACATCCTGGATGGATATTCTTACATAAGTCGCACAAAAACAAAAAAATACGCTGTTTAGATTTTTTTTCCCGCTGCGGCGGCGGTGGAGGAGAGTGAACGGGAGCTACACGATGAGGTATTTCTTCCGTTTTTTTTTTTTTTTTTTTTGTTGGAGCTCGAGTCGGGATGCCACGGGTTTGGGAACCTGAGACGGAATGGTACAACGGGAGGGCGGCTCGTTTTGTCTCGGGCGGAGGAGGAGGGGGGGGCTGAGTAAACCAGACTGGGTGGAGCAACGCCATCGCCCGCCCCATCTATCGTGCAGACGGCCTTGTGTCCCGTTCGCCCGGAGCTTGGGTCGGCGAGAGACTACCGTGCTTGACGGTCTGGCGGATAGAGAGAGAAAGGGGGGCCGGTCTATGGGAGGGACTAGCGCAAAAGGGGGGAATCGGAAGGAGGAGGGGGCGAGGAGGAGGAGGCGGCACGGGTGCTGTTTCTCCAGTCTCTTTCCCCTGTCTTTGTCTCACACACTCTTTTGTTAGCCATGCCTAGCCTGCTGGTTCTAGCAGGGATCATGGAGAAAAACGGGGGCTACGCCGGGGATCTGGCCGGCTCCGGCTTCGGAGGCGAAGGTCTCCTCGTGCCGCCCGACGAGGAGGAAGACGACTCCCGTGCCCTCAGGGTCGCGCTGGGCCAGTTGTCTCTGCTGGGGCTCGGGGAAGGCGAGGACGGCGGCGGAGCCCCAACAACGGGAGTACAGGACCGGAGTAACAATAACAACAACCACCACAACCACACGAACAGCGTCGGCGGCGGCGGCGTCGGCGGCGTTGGGGACGCGGCGATCCTGCAAGGCAAGAGCAAGTTGTGCGCCCTGTACGAGAGCTCCTCAAGTGAGACGAAGGGACGAGGCTGCAACATAACAGAATGCGTCCCAGTGCCCAGCTCTGAACATGTGGCCGAAATAGTGGGGAGACAAGGTAAACCGCTGGCTTGCAAAATTATTTCCATCCCCGCAAAAAAACTTGTGCTTTCATCCCGCTAACAGTGCTGCATTATCCGCGCCGTGCTCCCCCCTTGTCTTTCTTTTTTTTTGTTCCCTAACTGTTACCTGGTGTTATTTGACAAAGAAAAGGGAGTGGTGTGTGTGTGTGTGCTCGTGTTTTTTTTTTTTTTTTTTTTTGTACTCCCCCGAGGCATCAGCCTCCCACTTTTTCTTTTTTTCTCCTCCTTTGCTAGCAAGTTCTCGTGGTCTCATCATTACACTCATGCATTGGAAACAAGTCGCGCTTTTTTGTGTTTATTTTTTGGGGGAGTGAATTTTGCACGAGAGAGAGAGAGCACCCCCTCCCTCTCCCTCCTCACACACACACACACACACACACACACACACACACACACACACACACACACACACACACACACACACACACACACACACGTTCCCCTCCCCGGAGCGAATTATTCTACATCCACGCCATCAATGTCAAGCGCACAGACGCACACTGGAGCACGGAGAGCACTTGCTTCCTTTGTCGTCTGAGACGCGCCAGACTGTTCAAAAAAAAAAAAAAAAAAAAAAAAAAAGGGGGCAACGTGCAGCTGGCGAGGAGAGGAATGTCTCTCACTTTGAATCGATGCCTTTTAGAAAATCACACACAAAAAAACACTAAAAAGAAACACGTTTTTTGGGTTGGAAATGCGTCTCCAGAAATCCATCCAGCTCGTTGTTTATGTCGCGCACTGCCCCACTGACACAATTGGACAAAAGAAGCGTGGTCCACTCGTGTTTTCTTTCTCCTCCTCCTCCTCTAAAACGAGGGGAGTTGGAAAGTTCAATTCTAGACACGTTACAGATGATTTCTTACAGTTAGAGGTTGTTTTTTTTTATTCCAAATTGAACAAAGAGCTGAAGTTGAGTGACAGCAGCTGTCAAACAAAGGTGTGAAAGTCAGGAGGGGAGGGGATGGGCGATTTAACAGTGTTGTGGCCTTAAAAGGGTGACTCAGCGAGAAGTTGGGTGTCCCTTAAATAATTTGATTAAAATAAAAATATTATAATTTGTGCTTATTTGCATTAAAATGTTCAATCGAGCCAAGTATTCATGCACACGCGCCCCGAAGTAGTTTTTTTGTTGTTTAAGTCGATTTGTTTTCCATCCTCCAGCTCGGTGGTGTTGTTGGTGTTTGTGTGGCTGCACCCATTGTTAAGTGTTTGTGATCAGCCCATGGGTGAGAGGGGCAGCAACACACACACACACACACAAACAACAACAAAAAAACACAACAAGGACCGGGACAGAAGGGCAGCGTAGCATCTTAAAAAAGCTGAATGGGAGTCACGCCTTGGAGCTCAACACAAGGGGCTCCTCATGAGCCCCACTCCACTGCACACTCTCAATACCACATGGTCGCCTGTCAGGAGAGGGAAGGGATGGGGAGGGTGGGTGGTAGTGGTGGTGGTGGGGGGGCGAGGGAAGTACAAAGACTGCAGGGTGGGTGAGGTACCATCAAGCAAATCCTGATTTATTGCACGAGGAAAACAAAAAAACAGGAGTAATATCACAACGGGCTTCAGGGGAGTTGAGATGGCTTCCCCCTTCTTCCTCTTCTTTTTTTTTACCAATACGCCCCCTTTCTTGTCTCTGCTTCTGCTGTGGTGATGTGGATTTAGTTTTGTGCTGCTAAGTGCCCCTTGTCTCCCACTGCGGCTCCCATTCTTTACTCTGAAGTGTAAGTTTTGAATTTTAATGGGGGTAACCGAAGACAGCCGGAGGGTGGATCCAGTGAGCACGAGTGCAGCGAGAGGGCCCTTTCGCCTTGGCCGAGAAGAAGTGGTGATTTTATTTTGGGGGGGTTTGAGATGAGCTGCTTTTGATTCAGGCCCTTCGTTAGATGGCACGTTGCACACGCCCCCCTTGTTCTCGGCAGCGTAGCGCATGGCGCCACGGAGAAAAGGGCTGGATGTGGATTTTTCCTCCTGTCAAGAGTCACGGGGCGTTTGATTCCCGAAGATGCCGGTGTGCACCTCCTTTCTGGTTGATCCTCGGATCGAGGGTGGGCTTTGTTTTCAGTGGCCAAATACATTTCTCTCCATTGACCTTTCATTTCTAGATGCGGTTAATTAATTGTCTGTTTTGTGTTGACTGACGATTCTTCAATTGGGGGAATTCATTTGGACAAATTAAAGGTGCAACGTAGTTTGAGGAAAAAGGAACTTGGCAATAGCTTCTCTGAGCCTCGGTGGCATAGAAGAGGTCTATTAGGGCTAATATAAGGCAGTGGCCACAAAGGGCACTTTCAGATTTTGGATAGCAATACAAAAACCATCAGAGCGTCGCTATCCTTCTGTCCGTACGTCTGGTCCCCGAGAAGTAAGTGTTCCTGAACAAAGTGGGCCTTTTTAGGAGCATTAGAGTGACGTCCGTCCTCAACTCGGGGTGTCTTTGAACCCTTTTAAACCTGCCGCTGTGGTTTTGGGGGTTAGGTAACGCAATGGTGTGCTGTGTGATCTGAGGGTAAGATGAGCTCTAGATCTGAACAGATGCCCGAAGGCCCGTCGTTTGTCTGAAGAGATGCAGAGGAGAGAGTTTAAGTCATCGATAAACGTGGACGTCTTAATGAGCTGTCCGAGTCTCTGAATGAAAACTGACCCAAGAAATGCCTGATGCGTTCTTCATCGGGTGTAACACAAAGCCAGCGTTCTCACCCATGTTCCTTCTTGACCTCAAACGATCCTCCCTAAACAATTACTGATTTACTTAGAATTTGTCCGTCCCATTACAGCGTCAGGTAAATTGTCATGAAATAGCATTAACCTGCACTCTCTTGCATTGAGACTCTGCCTTAAAAGCACTTATTAGAACAAACTATTACAGTCTGACCTGAAAACAGGGCAGACGTAGAGCAACACATGGGGAATCAAAGCGTATGTGCGTTGACTAGTGTCTCGTAAGTTCAAGGTGAGGTCATGAAGTGATCGACTTTGCTGTGACTCTTCCTGCCCTCCGGAAACAGTCAATACCTCTGCACCACCCATGTGTCTCTCATCAAGATGTGCTTCTGATTTAGAGCTAATAAATAAGTGCACCGAATAGGTAGACCCGTGCTTAAGTGCGCAGAACCCCATAAATCATGGCAATTACCCCGTGTATCCTTCACCAGTAAAAACCTGCAACACATTAAGGTAAACTGGTCATAATTGGGGAATAAATCAGAATTTTGAGGGGGCTTGTAAGCTCATGTTGATAACAAAGTGCATTCTCACCGTTTGAACTTGATTCGCAAGTCTGTAAAAATTGCAACTGATGCACCATATTTACTTCTTTTATTCTGTTGACTCTGCAGGTTGCAAGATCAAAGCCCTGCGGGCCAAGACCAACACCTACATCAAGACCCCGGTTCGAGGAGAGGAGCCCGTGTTCCTGATCACCGGCCGGAAGGAGGACGTCGCGCTGGCCCGCCGTGAAATCATCTCCGCCGCGGAGCACTTCTCCATGCTCCGCGCCTCCCGCAACAAGCTGGGGGTGTCCTTTAGCGGCTCCCCGCCCACACCTTTGCCAGGTCAGACCACCATTCAGGTGAGAGTGCCATACCGCGTCGTGGGGCTGGTAGTGGGGCCTAAAGGCTCCACCATCAAACGCATCCAGCAGCAAACCTGCACGTACATCGTCACGCCCAGTCGAGACCGCGACCCCGTCTTTGAGATCACCGGGTCGCCGAGCAACGCCGAGAGGGCCCGCGAGGAGATCGAAGCACACATCGCCTTCCGAACGGGAGGCCTGCACGACCACAACAACGAGAACGACTGTCTGGGGCCGAACGGCGGGAGCAGCCCAGTGGGCAGCACCGGTGGTCTGGAGAGCCGGCTACAGCAGGTGTGGGGGCTGCAGGGGGGCCAGCGCAAACCTCTCACCAGCAGCTACCGCCAGAACTTCTCAGATGCCATGGTCGGCGGGGGAGGGGGAGGCGAGGGAGGGGGAATCTACAACAAGAGCAACTTCTCCAGCACCGGAGAGAAGCCGTGCTCTTATTTTGGATCAGAGGGTACCCAGAGCTGGGGCGACCCAGACTACCCCAAACAGGTGGCCTTCTACGCCCAGCAGCGGTCCAAGAGCTTCGGAGGCCTCCCGCTCCCCCTGACCAGACTCTCCCCTGGCTTACCCGAGTCCTGCGGAGGCAACAACAACTCTTCAGTCACCAGCATTGTGCCCGTGTCCGGCTCACCTCATGCCCAGGCCCGCCGCGCCCACAGTGAGCCCACCTCAGCCGGCGAGGGCTTCCCGGGCCGTCTGCCAGTGCCGGACTCGCCACCGGCCACTGTGCGGGACTGCATGACCTGCTTTGAAAGCAAAGTGACGGCTGCCTTGGTGCCCTGTGGCCATAACCTCTTCTGCATGGAGTGTGCCATCCGAATCTGTGAGCTCAACCACCCGGAGTGCCCAGTGTGCCACACCCAGGTCACACAGGCCATCCGAATATTCTCTTAAGGAACCACATCAGTTTTTATCATTAGTTTTGTCAGTGTTTGTTCAATAATTATTTACGGTTATTATGATTATTATTATTATAATACACATTTTTGTTTTTCAGAAAATTTACAAACAATCAAGCAGATATTTTAGAAGGCACTGCTTGCTTTACTAAAAAGTATAAGAAATATTTTTAAGTTTTTCTTTTATATATATATATGCATATATATTTTATAAAAGTTTTGTTTATAAGAGAAGTATAGTACCTTGCATTTTCAGTTTTTTGACTGCTGCTGTTTTTCATTCATGAATCACAGTGTAGGCAGAGGTAGACAGTAATGTGAACATTTTATTATTCAAATTTTATTTTACCATGAAGTGGGTTTATATCGAAGGAAGAAGATGATTGTTGAGGTACCCAATCTGCACCTGACTGACCCAGAAAGTCAATGTTGTTATTAGAAGGAGAAAGGAAAAAAAAAAAAACGTAGAATTGTCATTGCACCTTACAATCATCTTGGTCTAAAATAGGATTTCAATCATACCTTGAAATTTCGGGAGTTGACGTGAAGGTGAATTCAGCCTTTTCAGTTTTACTGTGATTGTGCTTTGATTTAATTGGTCCAAAAGAGATATTAATTTCTCGCAAAAAGGAAAATGTGAAAAGATTGGTTCGAGTCAAAGCCCAATTGTTATGAATACAAAAGACGGCCCCCTTATTTCATTCTTATACCCTTTTTAAAGTCTTATAAAAAACCAGATCGATGCTTAAAAGGAATAGGACATTGCATCATTTATTTATGGTAATTGGTTGCATTTTTTATTGGTGTCGTCATTCACGGAGACAAGATGAAAGTTGTATGAAGTATCAGTAAAAAAAAAAAAATTCTTTCCAGTAGCCATTGATTACACTCTGGTCACTGCAGTTTGTTGAAAAGATTCGGTAATGCTTGCTCCTCGTGGCACTTGAAAAGCATGTGGTTCCTCGGTTGGCTTAAAGCACTGATTTAATTTGTGAGGCCGAAAGCCTTGGAATTCATCCAGTTGGCTAGTTCTCGATATCTGTCTCCCCAATGGACTTGTTTCAAAGCCACCTTAACCGCGCTTTATTGTCTCGCGTGGTCATTTGGCCACAGTCGCTGAACGATATAGGACACAGCGAGAGCTCCAGTCAACAAGCATCTCTCCGAGGTGTGCACTGTAAATAAAGAGGAGAATTAGTGCGTGGACAGAAGCCGAGCACAAAACTGTAAAAATGTTTCCTGAATCAGCAGCGGACCCAGATTAAAATAGTTGACACTGTAAAAATACAGAGTCCCAAATCAGTAATCCTTCCTCCCCGTCCCCAACAGCATTATGTGTGAGCTCCGAGGGGGCCAGCTGTCTCCCTTGTAATTAGCAGAGCTGTACTGGAGCAGGTGTTTCATGGCACACTGTAGCTGTGACCCCCAAGTTGGAGGTCTCGTCTAGCCCCCTTTCTTTCTCTCCCTTTCTTTGGGAGTGGCTTTTATGCCTCCCCCCTGCTTGTGGTTTGATCGGTTTGCTTTTTTTGGAAGGCCTCTCCGAGCGGGACTGCATTGTCTGGGCCCCCGGTAGCGGCGTGGGGCTGCGGAGTGCTCGGACACGGCCTGGATCCACTCATTGATAATTAGGCAAATGGGCTGGTCCAGGTGCGGACCGTGTGGGGGTCTCTGGAGCCCTGCTTTGGGTGGGGGCGAGCCCCCTTACTGCCCCGCCCCGCTGCTGCAAGCACAGAGGGGGCTGGATGGTCTGGATGCAGCTGGGCGAATAGGACCCCCTCCTTCCACTCCCTCTTGCCCCTTCCTCCCCCCCTTTCCTCTCCTTTTCTGCTGCTCTGAGCCATCCCTACTGGGGAGAGGGGGGGCCTCTTTTGTCCCAAAACAACACACACAATCTGAAAGACACTAGCTGGATTTGGGCACTGCAAAAAAAAAAAAAGAAATCCATCATCGAGCCCAGTTACCTGTTAACCCCTCCAGTTACCTGATTACATCATTTTTTCTGCACACCCCTTTTTCCAAATAGTAACAAAAACGCCGTTCACCTCCAAAAAGATGACGTGATCTTGTCACACGGGGGTGTGCAGCGTTTACTCCCCCCTCCACTCCCGCCTCTCCCGACAGCACCGCCCTGAAATTTGGATGGGGTTCTGTTTGTGTGACAGTGCCAGAGCAGATCGTGTCAGCTCGCTACTGTATGGGACATCCTGCAGCTGCCCCTTCACTATGGACGCCCGGGCTCCAGCCAATGGCAGACCCCCCCCCCCCCCCCCCCCACCACTCCTCTCTCCCTCGCTTTGAGCTTCCAGAATGAAATCAGACAATTGTAATTGACAGGAAAGCAGAGGAAACGCCCCATTTAACCAGCTCTCATGCTGAATCAAATTACACACCCTCTGCGTCTGCCTTAGCCCCAGCCTGGGGATTTCTGAGGGCTAGAGGAGAGCGGATGGGGGTAGGGATTAAAGCTGTTGAATGATAGTAGGGGTAGAGGGGAGGGATTCATTTTGGCTGGAGTCAGAGACAAGTATGCCCCCCCCCCAAAAAAAACTGCATCTAGCAATTTGAGTGATCATTCAAGTCCTGCAGCGAGGTTTTAAGTTGCTGACATGTGGGCCAGCGGTGATGATGGAACATCTCTTGTGCATCGGAGGAACGTTTCAACTCGGCTTCTGTCTTCCCCCCAAAAAATAGCAGTTAAAGCTTGTGTCTTCCAGGATGCAAAGCCCCTCCTTTTTAAAAAACAACATGAAGCAGACCGCTCACTCGCATGATGTGTGTGGACCGCAGGAAAAAAAAGCACCACACTCGCAAAATGAGAAAGTTAAAAAAAAGTACCCCGAAATCTATCAGATGTAGAAATAAAGAATAGATATGATTTTTTTATGGATGGAGAAATTGCACAGTGGTTTTTGGCATAAGCTTTCAATGTCAAATTCAAAAGGCAGTTATGACACTGTTCCTTGAACTTAGTATTTTATTTTTGTTTATTTTGTGTTCTGCCTTAATATTTTGTATTAAAATATTGCCATCGCTTTTTGTTGGCGTACAAGGTAGCAACTGGCCTTTGGTAGTACCGCCCCTCCCCCTAAAAAAAAAAAAAAAACAGCTTTTTAAAGTACTTATTTTTGGAGCAAAGAATGTGAATCAAACTGCTTGGGTGGGGATTTATATGGGATTCAGGAAATTAGGCTCTTCAAACACTTTACTTAAAATATAGAGTAAAGCACCTTATTACAAAACATGCGCATTTGATTAATACCAAACCGACCACTGATGGTGAAATACATTTCATAGAATTTGAAAGACATGCACATAAGGATTCCCTATCATTTTTTTATTATTATTATTATTTTTTTAATCTTTTCGTATTATGGTGGTTCTTGTTATTCTTAATACTAAAGTAGTACTAGTGGTAATTTTGGGAGACCTCTCATCCATTCAGTCGATGCTGATGACTTGGTTGAGTTTTGCACTGGTTTGATGAAGAGAGGGCTTATTGGAGATTCTCCCCGTTTAGACGCTGTATAAGTTAAGGAGTATTGTACTTTATGGGAAAAGCACTCTTGAGCATCTATGTAAATACGGTTATGTGTATCGGTTATGAACATCCAGACAAAGGCCCGCTTAAAAGTGAGGTTTTGATTTTATTTTTTACGAGCTGGGGGTGTCATCGTCAATGCTTTTCGGGCGAACGGAATTCAAAATGTCTCTTTGAGTTTTTAGGGAGAGTAAATCTTTTATATATGCGTCCCATCATCCCTTTTGGACTATAATAGTATATTAGATAGATCCATACATTTTAAGAAATATTATTTAAACTGATTAACTTAGTATTCCATCCAAATATATAGATAAGAAATTAACCAGACACTACTATAAACTGTAAGAATGAATATCCTTTATGAAGCCGCTGATGTATAAATCCAATCTCGAAAGTAAGAACCGGAGTGAATAGTATGTGTAATAACCCCTAATGAATAAATCTGTTTCTATGTATATTAGGGTGAAAAGCAATAACAGGACTATACTGGGACAATAAACGGAGGAAAGCCTGCTTAGTCAGTTCTTTAAATAATATTCTATTCAGAAATCAACCTCGATTATTAGGATAATACTGTTTAAATAAACAAAACTGTCTTAATATCTGCTTAAATTCCATTATGGATTCATGCCAGTGTAAAAAAAATAATGAATTAATAACAGGATAAGTAATGTGTGTTCATCAGGGTCTTATTATTATTTTTTTTTACGTTTAATATCAATCAGATTACAGGGTGGGTCATGGCAAACTGAAATGATGAGATGGGGATTTCTGTGACTTGGAGGAGGGGGGGGGGATCTCACCACGCTGTAAAAAGTGTAAACAAACAAACGGAGCATAAGCACCGAGGTCTGTCATGTTAAGAGGCAGGAAGTGGTGGCTCTGCTGGTGACAGACTGATGTCTGGAACAGCACAGCGGTGAGGAGAGGAGGCGGGACAACAAAACATAACCCCCCCATTACTCCTAGTCAAGTCACACCTGGGCAGACGTGATACTTATATCTTAAGATGATTTCTGCTTACATAGTAATACGTTTCATGGCTCTATTTTATGCTTTTTTTCCTCCACCTGTTATTGATTTTGTTTTTTGATTTGTTTTTAAAGGAAAAAGGTCAAACACAGCCAAAGAACAAACACACAAGCAGAGGACTTATCACTTGAGTTAACTTATTTTAGCGTCAAAATCAACTCTGTTGGAGTTTTTAGCGAAAAAAATCGGGATTATCGAGAAATAATCTCACAGATTGATTCTCTGTTTAACCCAAAAGTCTTACCGCTTCAAATCGATATCTGCAAAATGAAGGCATATCACGTTTCAGTGTTTTGTAAGATTAGTTTGATGCTGCGGAGGCGCCGGTAACGGACTTTACTTCTCCCCAAAGAGAACGGCTTAAAAGCACATCCTGGCACTTACACAGTCACTCCAGTAGTTTTCTATTGTCATGGTTAGGTTGATGGGAGGGAAAAAAACCGTCCAGGCAAACGTCTTAATCTTCCTGAAAAAAAAAACTTGTCCCAAAAGGAGAAGTTTGGATAAAAAACGTCATTTAAAACAGAGTATTGTGTTGACAATGACAATTCAGGCTGATTGACTCACTTTTTAAACGTCCTGAACGAAGAAACAACACTGTGGTTTTAGCTTATATCATTTGGGGAGCCATTAACCGTATCCTTAAGTTTAACTGCATGTTAGTAAAACAAAAAATAGTACAATTAGGTAAGAAAAGTTAAGATCACATAAAGAACTCATCAGCCTGATACCTGAAGTGTATAAAAAAAAGAAGCTTTAAGACGTTTAAAGTGAACATCGGTTTCAAAATCATATATTTACGGCGTAGTTTAACTAAGTGATACATAAAGTTTAATTATGACTCTTAAGGAAACGCTAAAAGTGTAAGTTTCATTTGTCCAACTCACCCAGTATGAAGCCCAGTTTTCTTTTTTGTAATTCAGCGGAGCAGCGAAAAGGGGTGGGGGGTGACTCACAGTGACATTTGATGCATTAAGTTCTTGTTAGTATTATTTTACGATATTGTATTACGCTTACTATTATAGTAATGGTAGAAACTGTTGATGTTTTTATTCTCTTGATATGGAAAAAGGTCTTTATGCATTTTATGTAGAATCCCTTTTAAGGAGTGATAGGAAATCCTTATTTTCAATGGATGCACTTAAGCAATTGTACCAACCTGTCGAAATCACACATTGAGCAAGTTGTGCATTTGAATGTAAAAAAAAAGACAAAAAAAAGAGAGACCACTCAACTCAATGCACTCCTTATTGTTTTGTCAAAATACAAGTGAGCTTTAAGTTTTTGTTTGTTTGTTTTTTTGGGAAAGAATTTGCGACAGGATTTTTCAACTTAGACTATATTTGAGTTCTTCCACATACATTTATAGAAAGTAACTTAAAATGAATAAAAAAAAACATATTACAGTTTCTCAAATCTATTTTGCTAACATGGGTTATTATTTCATAGAAAGCAGAGGAAAAAAAAGTCAGTATCTGGATGTTATTTATGAAAAGTAAAAAAAAAAAAAAATGAAGCAACATATTTATGAGTAACCTCAAGACATTTTGTTTTTTAATTAAAATGACAAGAAGTTAATATATTTCTAAACACAGGGAGGTCAGTTTCTACTAATAAGTAAAAATGAGAAAAGAAGTTTAGAAGTTTTATTTATGAAAGTTATGGACGCTCACCTTTGTTCCACGTACTTCCTGCTCAACGAAGTGAGTGGAACGAGAGTTTCCCTCCATGGCTGAAATTTTAACTTCAGACATGCACTACTTTAACACCGGTGCATTCACAATGGAATAATTACAGAAAATAATATAATATTTTTTAGAATTTGGAGATATTTTAGTCACAGAGCATCAATTTTGTGCCTCAATTATATATTTTTCCTGCATCAGCATTCTTTGTGCAGTGCTGCTTGCTGTTACCCCCCCCACCCCCCCTCAACTAAACCCATGTTACTGACTGAAACGCATTACTCATTTCCTCTGTAATCTAAAAAAAAATAAATCGCTTTTACTTATCAAATATAACATGTTACGACTGCGATGCTTGGAATGAATGAGGCAGCTGTGACCCTCCCGCCAATGGAGGGGGGGGGGGATCACACATTAACTTGTACACACTTTTCATTCATACATTTTTTCTACGTCTACTACTCGGGACAGTTTTGTGATCAATAGTGACAGAGCATAATCAGCTTAAAGGAAGCCTTTTATGGGAGACTTTCCCCCCCTCTAATTAATTAGGTGAAGTGCAAATTGAGCGGAGGCATCTAGGAGAGGACAACAGCGCACTGTGTAGTAGATCTATGTAACTAGATGCACACATACACACACACACACTCACACACAAACACACAACAGGTTCATTACCGTACTAGCTTGCATGTATGTTGTATGGTCACTTAGACAGGAGGAATGGTGCGGGTTCTCCGTCCAGACGTTCGGCTGCACTCGGACCGTTCCTCCTCTGTAGATTTTCATAGTTGGGAGTCCGTTTTGGAAACTGGAGAGTTGACATGAGTTTGCAGCCAGGCGGAGCCACCAGTTCAGTCCCCGGCATCAAAAGTTCTCCGTTTTACCCCCGTGAGCGACGACAAAACGGTTTGCACGAATTAACTTTCTTCTTTTAAGTTTGAGCAAGAGTTGACGGATAGAAAAGAGAAAATAAACTTGATGAAAACACTACAGTGGCACACGTCCTGCTGCATAAAAGGACAGGGGGGGGGGGGGACTGAAGTGGCGCTCGCTGGTGAAACTCGCAACCTTTTCCAAAAGAGGTCAATACAGTTTGTCTTTGGTAGCGTTTCCAATTTTTCCAGCACAGTAGAGGTGTTTCATACCGGTCTAATAGTGGTCGTAGTGCATTAGTTTTTGGGGCCAGCATCAGCTGGCATTAGTTTCTGGTTTCTCTGTGAACAGTGGAAGAGGGTTGCCAACGCGGCCCTCAGTGGCTGACCGTCAACTTTGATGGATGGGAAAAAAAAACACACAAAAAAAAAAAAGTTTTTGAACTCTATTACAGTATGCCGTGCCCTTACAAGGCATGCGATATTGCAGGTTTATTTGTTATAGCACATGTTTTTTTGTGAATTACATTTTTTGGAGACATTTTTATTATTATTATTGTATCTGCGCCATGTTAGTTCTGGTTCTTTGTTATTTTTCCAAGATTCAAGATGTATTGTAAATGTTTCTAATAAAACAAAAATGAAATGATCTCCAATTGAACAATTGCATTTTTTGATTGAAAAGGAGTTTCTTATGGCTTAATTGGTCCATCGATGATGACTAATCATATTTTACTCCCAGTGATGAGAGGAAACTATCATATTACTGTAAATATCTTGCCATTAAATTGATGGATACATTCAGAATTATATAATAGATCAATTAATTTCGCCCTCTACCAGATTCATTAACGAGATCCCAGCTAGTTGCAGCCTTTATTGTTCAAAAATCATCTTAGAGAGACATGAGAAGAGGCAGGCTATAACAAATGAGATTTATTTATACATATGCAGTCCAAATATACATATATTAGAATAAATGTTTTAAAAAGCCCTAACCTACACCACCCAGTTTAAGACCTGCGAAGTCAACAGAAGTCAGTGTCGATGTGGAAACGCATAACCAGGATAAACACCATCTGTGTGCATAACCTTTGGATTTAATCAAGCCCATCCTAACACTACCTCTCCTGTATTTCCTCATCTATTAAACTATTAGATACTAACAAAACCCAATCCTGGCTCCCGAATACAAAAACCCCGCCCCGTCCACAGGAAATACAGACAAGTGCGAGCGAGGGCAGACCTCGGGGAGATCCCAGAAGGCAGAGTCCTGTTCCAGTTACATACAGTGTAGAGAGACAGAGAGGAGTAGGTAGCAGGCAGTGGAGGATTTCACTTACAGTAAAACAAGCCATCTCGGGTACATCAGAGACCACAGTAGCAGGGCAGGGCTGAGTGCCCTCACTACCTCATCTCCTGAAACATTATACATCCATCCATCTATCCCAGCAAGCAGCAGCAGCAGCAGTAGCAGCAGCAGCAGCGGCAGCACCAGGGCCGTCCATGCATTTAAACCAATTCCCCTAATCTCTCCCGCTGCACCCAAAAGGGTTCAGGGCAGGGGTGAAACAGTCAGGAGAAGAGCCGACGCTGCTCTCCCACCGACTTTTGAGGCGATTAACCCGTTCCGCGAGCCGTGCGACTCTTTGCGCAGCGTTAACTGTAAATGAGATGGGATTGCTGCAAGAGCATGACTCATCTGCGGAGTACAAAGTGTGCGCCGAGCAGGAAAGCCTTCCAAACAAAGATCAAAAGCAATCAAAAAGAAATTACATGTCAGTGGCAGGCAGGGAATGTTATTGCTCCGAGTGGAGCGCAACTTGAACCGACCGACCCAACTTTTTCGACCAAATTCCAGCATGTGCGTTTAGGGGGGGGGGGGGGGGGGGGGGAATGACTTGAAGCCCTTGTTCCTGCACCAGTGAAGGGCAGCTGCCCTTATGCGCTTCTTCACACAGAGATATGATTGTGGGGGGCAAAAGCATCAGAAAAGCAAAAAGAGAGCTCCCTTTTGCTGCAAAGCGATCAGAGTGGGGAAAATAAAATAAACCAAATAGTGTGTTGAGTTGCAAAAGCCTGTGGCCAAACAAGACCTCAATCTAGTGTTCAATAAATATCGCCAGGGACGTTGTGTTTCTAAATATTGTACATTTAGGTAAAATGGTGGAATGATGGTGGCGACGGAGGGGCTGCAGTTCAGTCTTTTGGATGTGGATTTTTTTATTGCCCAATATCCTGGTGGTGGGAAACTGAGAGAAAGCATTTACTGGCTTGTAAAACAAAGCTTTCAAAAGGGAGGACAGTTTTCCAAGACAGAAATCGTGATGAGATACAAAGAAAAAGAAGAAAAAAAGGGGGATCTCATAATGGGTTTTTCATTTTTCATTGGATTGTGAATCAGTTTTGGTCATGTACCTCTATCAAAAGCTTAATGCACTGGATAGGGTGCAACTCACCCGTTTTCTTTCCATTGAAAGCGGTCCTCCCACACCACACACCCCCCGCCCCGTCTAAACTTCTTCACTACCCCTCCTCTACTGCTCCCCCCCCCCCCCCCCCCCCCCGCCTCTTCATACTGTATTAAGTTTTCTTACGGAGACAATAGACAAATCAGTACAAGTGTCCTTGTGTGAAATGCTCGTCTCTACCTGTCTCTCCATTCTCCCTGTCCATCTGTCTGTCTCTCTGTGCCTATCTGGATGTTTATCCAATTGCCTGGAGGTGAAGAAGAAGGAGGAGGAGGAGGAGGAGGAGGAGGCTCAGTGGTGAGGTCTCAGTTGTTCTGACAGCAGACACCCTTCGTGGCTGAGTTTTGGGTGGGCTCAACCGTGATGGGCACTACGTTGGAGGCCGGTGAGAAGTCCGAGTCGCTTCGCCCTGACATCTGCCTCTGTGACACGATGTTGTAGATGGCTGCGGCGGGGAGAAGGGTGGAGGAGAAAAAAAAGGGAGTGAATTATGTGTAGATGCCTGTAAATCCAGCCAACAGTGGGACATATTGTGATAAGGACAAACAGCATGGCAAAACCCGAACAACAACTGTTCTATCCAGACTCCTGGCAGCAGCCGAGGGGATTCTTTCCTTCCTAAACTGGCATCGTTATGTCATGTGGCAGTACCACGTCTCATTGCAGGCATTCCCCAACGCCAAAATATGCACTACAGTTTAAATTAAAAATCGCCATGCCAGTAGCAACTCGTATTGTGTTAACTGTGCGTAATGTAATAAGTTATGAGAAATGTATTACATTAGAAATCAAGCAGAAATGTTGTATCGTGTAATTAAGTAAAAAACGACTCTTAAACAACTCAGAAAAGCTTTTAGAAGACAAGGTGTGAACTCTAAAAAAGTATGAATTTATAATATTCAACATATCTTTTGTTTATAGCTTAGTTTAAACAATGTAGCAACTTTATTATATTACACACCAAACACGTGGATTTCTTTACATTATGTGCCGATGATTACATAACGAGGTTTTAGTAGATTTAAGATAAGAAAATACAAACGTTACATATTTAGCAGACAACACATATGAACTTAAAGGGAAACTTTGCCACATTTTTATGTGGATGTTGATGGTAAAAACAACAATAAATAAAAAACAGAACTTTGAAGATGGCGTCCCAAAAATATGACTTCAAAGGATATAATGGAGGAGTGTTATACGGTGTTATACGCTGTTATACGGTGTTATACGCTGTTATACGGTGTTATACGCTGTTATACGGTGTTATACGCTGTTATACGGTGTTATAGGGTGTTATAGGGTGTTATAGGGTGTTATAGGGTGTTATATGGTGTTATACGGTGTTATACGGTGTTATACGCTGTTATACAGTGTTATATGGTGTTATACGGCCGGCGGGAACCTTCCGGGCGACAGAAGCCTGCACACATTGCATCCTGGTACTTGTATGCACGGACTGAACGGCTGCTTTTCTCGGTCAATATGGGACGCCGTGATAAAATGTATTGCTCGGGTGATAACGTTTACCAACATTGGACATCCACATAAAAACTTTAAAAGGCCATTGAGGTGGTTGTAGTATTGAGTTACTGGTCATCAGTACCTGATAACTTTAAAGGTATCGGACAAAATAACCCCTGGATGTGGTTTCAAAACTTCTCCAGTCAAACATAACCTGCAATTTATCCTTTTTATGCCCAATTTTATGCTCACAACCAATCACGTGTCCAGCATCAACTTAAAAGAAAGAAAGAAAGGCTCCATCTTTATGCAACTGACTGCTTCCACTCACACGATTGGTACTGAATGGAGGAGGAAAATAGGTGTCGTACTGGTTTTGGTATTTAAGAGTACTGGTGCTGATACTGGTGTGGTGGTGTTTTAAACAATACCCAGCCCAACTGTTGCATACACAGCCACTTTAACTCTAAACGAGAGCCAGATGTGGAGCCAGAAACAGTCCTGAAATAAAGACTGCTTATTAGGCAAGAATGTTTAAAGCAACAAGACTCTTAGCTGACTGTGGCGTGACACATCAGGTGGTGAAGCTGTGACGCATTACTACAGCACCTACACGGCACCTGCTGCTACGACGCCTATGCTACCCGCCAAAGACGAGCCGAGCCTCTCTCACCTAACGATCCGTCTGCTACGGATATATCTACACATGTGAAATCCTCTCAGGCTCTAATGTTCAGCCCTCACTGGCCTGCTAATGCACTGCTAAACTTCCTCTCCTTCCCCTCCCTTAACGAGCGAATTAGCTGCGTTAGCTCAACGAGGGGCTTGTTCATTTGGAGTTTTCGTGAATTAGACGTTTTTTTCCTGATAAGGCCGCGGTGTGGGCAGAAGCGTCTCCGACGGCTCATGCCGAGGCGTCTGGGAATTGAACACAGACCAGAAACAGGATACAAACAGTAAGTGGCACATACTTGCAGACTGATAGCCCCTGGAGCGATTGAAGTGGAGGCACCACTCACTGTTGGATTGCCCCTTTACGCACTCCAGGGGTCGACTCAGTCACAACAATTGCTTCTTTTTTTCCCCTCGCCATGTTACCAAATCTCCTACATCAAATGCCCTTGTTAGTTTATCTACATGGCTCCAGGAGACACCACTAACAGACATTTGCCTGAGAAAACGTGTCTGTGAGAATTTCCTTCTTCAACAAATGCATCCCGTTCAGTTGGGGCAATTTGCAGCCATTCGTCATCCGACCTGTGATTGGCAATTTCCGCTGCGGCTCTCGTCAGGACTGACTTTTCTTTCATTGTGCCAATTACTCATATGTTTGACCTTAGAAATGACTCTGGTGATATTCTCACCACAGGCTGCATGTGATGTGAATGGAAAAAATGATGAGATGGAATTTGCTGCCATCTAGTGGCAAAGGTTGAGCACTGTTATATAAACCATCGCTGACTGGACGGAAATGCAACACTTTTAGACAAATCAATACACAGTATATATATATATATATATATATAAATATGTATATATTTAGCATTATCATTAGATGGCGTAGGAGCTGTGGACATCAGTGGCCTTCCGGATCAAATGCACTCTGATTTCACGACTTGTTTTACAATAAATTTCAAGGAATGAAACCCAAATGTGAGACTCACCTGTGAGAATGGTCTGGAAAGCCAGCTCCACATTAGATGAGTCTAACGCTGACGTCTCCAGGAAAGACAAGCCGTGCTTCTCTGTAAAACACACACGCACAATGTTGCCTCAATATGTTACAGGCCTGCATTATCCTCACCCGTCAGCCGTCGCGTTGTACCGTGCTGATTCAGGGATTGATTTCTTCTGCATAATGCGCTCACTCCGGGGTTCTCCCGAGAAATGTAGTCATTTCAACGGCTTCCTGTTTGATTGATCACTGCTTTGTACTTATAGAAAATCTAATGGGTTGCGTGGCAGCTGACTGGTCGGCTCTGTGAAGTATATTTACAACGGGATGAAACGCAACGATGTTACTCAGGAAGAGAGCAAAGAATATAATGGATTGCATTGTGATGCAAAAAAAATACGGGACGCACGTTCCCTTTTAAAAGGTCATACTACTGTATTACATATCATGTCTAGACGAAGGCATGGTTGGTCTTCTCCAGGGCGTCCTGACAGTGAGACAGGGACCCCGAAACCAAAGCAGCTAAATGGAATTCAGCCATCGTTAATTTTGTCATTTAAACCTGCACATTTCTTACTGTGAAATGTCAAAACATGTCTTCTGTGAAAAAAGGCAGATAACGAACAGTAAAGGACACATTCCTATCAAAAACAAAGACCAAAAACAACAGAAAAACCCCCAAAAGATATGACGTCACCAGGTGCTTTTACGAAGTAAAATATTAATCAAGTTGCAACAGTTTACAATTAATTGATTAGTCAATTATCAGAATATTAAATTGTCCATATTTAAGCTTCTTGAATTTCATAAGTTGCTGCTTTTCCTTATTTTTAAAGTAAATTGAATACGTTTGCGTTTTAAACATTTGGTTCCAATACTTTATAGACTCTTGAGTGATTACTCAAGAAAAGAAGCAACAGATCAATTACTAATGGCTCTAACTGATGAGGATATTGATTATGAAAGCTGAAATCTAAGGATCAATCAAATACATCTATATGCCAAGTGATTTATTGGTTAATCATAAATCATTCTCATTTTATTGACATGTTCTTTCTTTGTAATCCGTACAATCTGAACAGAAATATAGTGCTATCATACGTTAGGGGATAATAGTCACGTAGTGGCGTAAGTGAGACATGAGATTGGTCCATTGTGGCTGAATCGAGCGCTTCGCTTCTGCCATTACAATATACTTTGCATAGACATGTGCATCACATGGGCTTTATGTAAATTAAGTATCATAAATTACGTTTGTGGCACAGAAAAGCAAATCAGTTCATTCAGAAAGCCGACAGGTACGAACCCTATTCATCCAGCAACGGACAGGTTTTTAAAATATGATATGAATCATGAGGGCGGACCGACCGAGAGTCATTTACCAGTCAAAGCAGGTGCAACAGCGACTCGGACCCAAGCCAATAAACTCAAGGTCAAGAGGAAACACATGGCCCAAACTATTTTTAAATAATCATTTGTGAGTGTCAAAAGGTTGACAAAATTATACCAAGAAACAAACCTCTTGAGATTCTCAGAGGGGCCCGAGAAAAAAACGGAAGTTCAATTACTTTGAATCGAGTACTTTTGACCTCGGGCTGTGCTTTTCTTACGTCTCACGTTGAAGGACATTTGGTGGACGTATTTATGTACCTTACAGTATCACAGTGCAAACATTTCTGACATGGGGCGTTCCCAGTGGGAATGAGCACACAAAGTAGACACTAAACTGAAAGGAAATGTATGATACGGGTACAAGCATGGATCGAATTTACTGTTGGCAACACAGATTTGTTAGTAAGTACTTAGAAACCCAATTAAACGCAGCTAGGGTCCAGCACAGTCCATCTATGCTCATTATCACAGGCTTAGCCTGGCGATAATCTGCTGAGAGGGAGTCCTAGAAGCCTGTAAAGGCTAAACACTGTCTGCTACACACACCATCACAGTGACCATACCTGCAAAGGCCTTGGCCTCATCTGTTGGCACCGCCCTTAGGTGGCGTAGATCACTTTTGTTGCCCACTAGCATGATGACGATGTTGCTGTCGGCGTGGTCCTGCAGCTCCTTCAGCCAGCGCTCGGCATTTTCGTACGTCAGGTGCTTGGCGATGTCGTAAACCAAGAGGGCTCCGACCGCTCCACGGTAGTACCTGGACAAACGCAGGGAGGAGGTGAGCATAAAACTAGATTGCAGTAGAGAACTCTTTATTGTTGGCCTCAGGATTCTTTGGGTGTGTCGCATGGGCTCGGCCAGCTTTAAAGCTGAGTAACACAAGGAATAAAAGAGTAAAAGCCCAGAAAAACAAAGCTCATAACTCATATTTCCCTCACATTTCTTATTTTCATTTTGAAACCGGCTCTACAATCTGCTTCTTCAATGCCTGTGGGGGCTTCATACAGTACAATGCCAACGCCTCAGGTTAGTCAAAGCATTAAGGCAGACAACTGAAAAAAGAGAGTGACAGACATTCGGTGGTGGGGAATTGATCCGAGTGAGATGGAGAAGAAGCTGCGATTAAGGAAAAAAACACCTCTCGCCCCGAGGCAAAACAGCTGCATTTTGTAGCGTTAATCACTTCAGGGGGGGAAAAAAATCTGTTTCGAACCATTTTAGTCACGAAGATTTGCAACAGAACTCATGGTGGAGGATGACTGTTGGCCTTTCATAACGCAGCTAAAGCGTCACGTGACTGTGAGTAACAGTTTGGACAAAAACAAAAAAAATAAATGGCAAATGCACACGCATGAGGAAGCAAAAGAGCCACAAGTTCCTGTCCTTAGTAATATATATATATATATATATATATATATACTGCTCGTTTTGACCAGTGCACGTAGAGCTGTGTGTCTGCGTGTATGCTGGACATAATTAAAAAGACTATCTCTGCACATATGAAAGCGAGCCTGCGCAACGGGAGCGTCCACAAAAAGGTGGAAAACTGTGCTGGACTCACGCTGAAGTGATAGCTCGGTATCGCTCCTGTCCTGCCGTGTCCCAGATCTGAGCCTTGATGGTCTTGCCTTCTACCTGGATGCTGCGCGTGGCGAACTCCACCCCGATGGTGCTCTTGCTCTCCAGGTTGAACTCATTTCGGGTGAAGCGGGACAGCAGGTTACTCTTCCCGACACCTGAATCTCCGATCAGCACCACTACAGGGGGGGGGGAATGAAAAGAAAATGGGATTTCAGATAAAAGGAAGAGAAACACATTTTTTGTTTGATGGGATTATTTTTGATTGATTGGTACAAAAGAGTCTCTTTTCTTTTTCCGGAATGAAAAATATGGAGAAAAGACTAGACATAATTGTGTTTGTGCAGCACGGCATACTTCATGTCTGCAAGGCAAATTCATGTAATAGTTCATTAAACCACAGAAGAAGTTACACTGAACAAGATGGACTGACTTCTTTTAAATCAAATTCAATGACACACAATCTATATATATATATATATATATATATATATATATATATATATATATATATATATATTTGTTTTTTAAGACAGCCCACCTCGTCATTAAGAACATGTGCTCTCAGCCGAGGGAGAGCAGAATCTCAGGGGACTCCCAGCAAGTATACAAAATATTAGAACCACCTGCTCAGGAAATACCCATCACTGCAGATTTAACCATAAAATGTACTGTAGTCATGACAGTATTTCACCACAAATAATAAATACATTTCTTTTTAATCCTCTGGAAACTGGAACAAAAGATCATAATTGATTAAAGTTGTTGTGTGCTGTTTTAAAGACGTATAATCTATTAAAAAATAAATCTAAATGTCGACCGCTCTGAGGACTCGCTCTAGTCCAAAACTCTGCAGAAGTTTGTGCAAATGCCAAGCGCTTCCTCCAAATTGCTTCAGTTACAGGGCCACCATTTTACACTCTATTAAATCCAACATCGCTAACAATGACTACACTTGGAGGGGAAAAAAAGAAAAGAAACTTAACTTAAAAGTTTCTACTGACACTAAATGTACATTATAGAGCTCTTAGTGTGTAATCATGACAACAAAAAACAGATGCGTTAATAATGCGTCTCCTCTACTGCAGCCCCTCCTAAAAATGTACTTAAACGGGCATCATTAAGCTGGGCGAGTGTTTATCACAAAACTACTTCCACATTTGTCAGGTGATTGTGTGTCAAAGGGAACCAACCACACCACCACCACCCTGCTATGATGAAATAGGAACTATATGGAATGTTGTAACGGCATTAACAAACCGACCACTGTGTCTAAACTTACAATTAAGCAACGCCGCTCATTGTAAAGGGAAACGCGGGCGTTCACAGTTTGTTTGTGGTCACATGGGGTAAGAGACACAGGTGGGAAACTGTCCACATTAAAGGGCTGGCCTTGTTTAAAGTAATCAAAAATATAGGGGAAGTTCGGAGACCAATCCCCAGCTTACATGCCTTTAAAAAAAATAAAAAGGTAACACATCATTCTCCATTTCGTCGAAGACAAAAAGATCTTGGGCGGAGGACAAAAACCATTATGCAACCATTTCTAGGTTGTCTGCCACGAGACAGGTAATATCACGGGTGCATTACACACCCATTCACTATTGTTGGGCTTGCATTCTTCAGCTTAAAAAGATAGGACGCCTCTCCATTACATTATACAACACTGCACCCAGTCTGAAGGCACCGTATGAGTGAAGAATGGGGACTAAATAATGTTTTTTTTCTGTCAGATTAACTGTAATCTCCTTGTAAACAGAATTAAAAAAAAGATCGCCAATCACACCATCTCCACTGATGTGAAATTAAAGCAGTGCGGAAATTAAAGCGGCCGTATAATGCCCCGGCAATCAACGAGAGATCCTTTCAATTAAAGCAGGATAACATCGGTGCGGATTGTGTGGCATCAAAAAAGTGGATTTAAAATACATGAAGATCCAGTGAACGCTCATAACGCTCAGAAATGCCCGGCATTTATACGCATCACTAAAAATTAAACAAGAGCCACACAAAAGAAAAAGAGCTACGTCTTGGTTGGACATCAGGACAACTTCCTGCACTGATGTCTGCATTGATAAGCTTACACGACGCACTAATCGCCCAAACTTGTCTCAAGGCATCTAAACAGGGACAAAAAGTAGAGCCACAACAAAAAAACATTTAGTCGCCAAGAGTCTCTTTATCAGAGAAAGAAAAATCTCATCTTCTCTATGCACAAGGACACACACACACACACACACACACACACACACACACACACACACACACACACACACACACACACACACACACACACACACAGTCACTTCATGCAGGTATTTCCAGTTTGACAACACATGCTTGTTTGGTGTCCTATATTTGAACAGACCAGCGAGGAGCACTTCATTTCCCCCTTTGCTTTTCAACAAGTTTTTTTATTTTATGTTAACAAAACCACACAGTTACATGTGTTTTAAACCAGACGAGCCTGTTTGATATCTATAGAGGAGGCTTGTGACGTTATTAATGGGTTAGAAAAGAACATTATTTCGTTGGAAGCAAATTAAGACAGGTGACAGGTGTTAATTGAGTTGTTTTTTTTGGCTGAGGCCTGCATGTAGATTAATAAATACACCATGAATTCCTCAGCAAGTCTTTTTATGTTTATCTTTTATTCAGATTGTTGTCCTTATGTGTGTATATTTAAAGTGACAGTCACATTTCTTGTATGTGTTTACACTTATTGGCCAATAAAACGGATTCTGATTGCATGACCCCCTTTGTTGACCCCTCCCAAACATGATTGCGTCATCGGCCTGCAAGATGCTTCTTCACACACAAGAGTGTTTATAAGCTACCTGCGTGTGTGTGTGTGTGGTAATAATGTATGTGTGTGTGACTAAATTACAGCTAGCAGCAGGTGTCTCCAATGTCGTCCTACACCTTGTCGCTCGTGCGGGGAGAGGAAGGGGAGGGGGGGTCGGGTGACAGGTGAGCTTCGGGCTCGCTGTCGGAAGTTTAGCTAACTAGCTTGAAAGGTAAAACGGCTACTACTCACCTTTAAAGAGATAGTCGTACTCGTCCTCTCTGTTGGTCATAGCGCCTCCTTTTTGTGTTCTCTCCTCGTCTCCACGTCTTCTTTGCTCTCGGGACTCGAACGATAACTCTTCCGGCGGGTGTTTCGGGCTCAACTTTCGCGACCGGACGGACTACTTTCGGCGTATTTTAGTTTTTTTTTTTTTGTGTTTAGCCTCACGCGGAAGACGGCGAAATTCTTCACTTTAAAAATAAATTGTAATTACCAGTCAAGATGGAGGAATGTGACGCTGTTGTTATCAACATACACACGCCAAAAAAAACAGACAGACAAACAACCAAACAGCAACTAGTAGCTGGGGAAAGTTTCGCGTACGTCTTCCTCAGCCTCCGTCACTCACTTGCCGTTACCGGGGCTGTGACGTGACGTCAGCTTCCACATCCCGCCCCCTAGCTTGCTCCCATTGGCCAATGAGCTGATCGACACCTGTCACTGGCGGGGACGTGATTGGTCCGCGCTGCTTTCGGTCTCGATTGAAGTTGCAGCTCGTTTACGTGATGACGTATGCCCCCCCCCTCCCCCCCCCCCTCCCAGGTAATGAGCGAGCCTCCGGTAAAGATATTGCATTAATGTGGGGTTTTCAAAAATAATAAGTATTTTATAATGTATTAATTAATTATAATGGCAACATTTCACGTTCATAAATGTGAATTCAGCAAATAAATAATAAAAATTGAACTTTTCCTCTATGAGGTTAAACATTATATACATTTAATTTCTGAAACCAATAACAAAAAAAAAAAGGTTTTGAAAACTTTTAATATATGGTCCTCTCTAAATATAATAACATAATATAGGCTACCCCTGGCAATGTTGTTGTTATCTGTGTATTTTGCAATAAAGAATAAATAAATAAAAGCAAATCCCAGCCAGCAAACAGTGGTATCATCAGTACTTCATTGTAACTGATATAACACAGTATGGAGATAATCAGGAGGGCAAAAGGGTGTTTAGTGGGGTCCCCAGAGACCCCCCTGGATCTAGTTTTACAACTCAACAATACACTTAACAGTGTTTTATCATCTTAAATTCATGAGAATTCAAACAAAAAGTTCTTCCATGAGCACAACTATATGAAAGTGCACTGAAATCTACATTCATTGATGTTTCAGGGACTTTCCTATTCTCTGTTGAATTGTTCAATAATGTATTATTATTACTCAATTTCTACTCAGTATTCAATTTAATTCCTAGAATTGTTTTTTTTAAATTTGATAATAAATTGATGCGTTAGGCTTATAATCGCATGCCTTTCTGTGCTGGAGACAATATATAATATAACTGCGTCTGGAAACAACCTTTCCTCCCACCAACACAAACGGTTTCATCTAAAAAAAAGAATCAAGTTTATTTATTATTATATTAATATTAGAATCCTGAAATATGGGATATAAATGCATGCAATACTAATATAAACAATTCTATTGATTATTGAGCAAACAAATGAAGAATAATAGACTAGATTTCATGTATGATTGGACAAGTTAACAGCTGGCAGAATAGGAAAGTCCCTGAAACACCTTGCAGTCAGTGTGTAAACTCAATGAAGGTGGATTTCATGCAATTTAATGCTGTGCTCAGAGAGGGATTTTTTTTAAATCATGTCAGACAAAACAAGACGAGACAAGTGATACCTCGGGTTTGATAAAAGGCCAAATTATATTTGTTTTCTCTCTTATTAGCCTCTCCACTCATTTCCCATAACACTGACAGCTGGTTTGGATTCACTGTTATCACAGACAGGAAGGAAAACATTTCGACCAAATCTCCCCATCAAGAGGTCTGTGCACTCATTTGCTTCACACACCATCGTTGAGGCAGGGCTTCGCCTACGTTAATTGGCCTGGTTAATTAGCCCGGTTAATTAGCCCAGTTAATTATCGTAGCACAGTCAGAAGAAAAACAAATGTGTTTTTTTTTCTTTTTTCTGTCAAATGGAGATGCTTCTGTACTTCTTTTTTTGTTTCTACATCTTTGCAGAGGATTTCTAGACCTTATGGAGTTCCTGTAAGGTTATCAAGCTCTGCTGCAGCCGAACACTTCATGTAAAATCAGTTTGAGGATCGGGAAAGCCAGACACAAAAAAGATAATGTTACTCAGAGTTGAGCTATCACAGAATCATTATTCAGTTTAGTTCTTTAGGCTTTTATCAGAGCAATCTTTTGACTTGCCGTAATAGGAAAAGCCCCGTGCAACTGGTGCATCTAATACCCTTAGCGGTGGCTCTGATGTGTTCAAGTTTTCCAAGTAACTCGTGGCTCAACGCCAGCACTAAATGGTTTTCCATCATGTCATTAGTTCTATAATTCACACCTGTGCTTTTCTTTACTTGACATGACAAAATGTCCAAAGGCACAAACAGCAGGCAGTGGGGTTTCTCTAGAAATCATTTATTTCTGCAATCAACCAAGAAACATAAAGCATGTCATGTCTACTTTCACACGTGTGTGTCGCGTCTACGCTCGTCCAATTTCTGTGCATGGATTATAAATATATCATCTTACAGGTGAGTGTTTAATAGTCAGCAGGGACTTTTAAAAGGTCGATGTGGGTCTCCAGCTACATTCATTCACATATATCATTCGTGTTTTTGAATATGCCATCATGCAGCTTGGACACAACTTGTAAAATCAGTCATTTTCAAAGCGGCATCAGTCGCCATGCGTGTGCGTCGAGCTCCAGACCCCCCCCCCCCCCATCCCGAGGACCCTGGGCTCCTTGTGGGATCAGATGTTCTTGCAGCAGGGCTTACTCTCCTCTGTGTTTTCTGCACTGGAGTTGTTCAAGGACACGGTACTGCCGGAGCCCTTGACCGCTTCCTTACTGTTGGCCCTCCTGTGAATCTCTGCCACAAAATGAATAAATATATATTATATATAGTATATATTATACATTCACATTATGCTGGGATGGAAAGAAGCTGCAGTGTTCCCAGTAGCACAGAAGCATATAGTATCAAAACAAGCCAGACTTCCAAAGGTTGATTACTTTGAAAGAAATAAAGTTTTATTCATGTTTTTATTTTTTCAAAGCCAAGGAGGTGTTTCCTCCCCCAGCTGTCAATCAAATGGCTGCAGTCGGACGACAGGAGGCCATTTTCTCCTGACCCCTTCCAGACTCTAGACTTTCTAAAAAAACCTCCACGAGCTGAGGAGATGGAGGTCTGGCTATGTGAGGTCAAATTCAAGGTCACGGGGCGGAGCCTCATCCCAGTTTATGGGAAAATGTGTGTAACCGGTCCACATAATGTCTAAGTCTTAGGGAGGCTGGAAAGACGAGGGAGGGAAAAGACATTCAAGGGAGCAAATGGAAGTTTTTTAATAAAGTTATATTGAGTACGATGAATTACCTGCTAGGACATTGTTGAATGCTGCCTCCACGTTAGTTGACTCCAAGGCTGACGTCTCCAGAAACAAAAGACCATTCTTTTCTAGATGAAACAAATGACCTCTGTCAGTTATTTTTATATATTATGTACGTTCACATTTGTAGTTATTTGCTGGCTGAAAAATGCCTGTTTTAACCCTTTTAGATCACGACTCCCGGTCGTATTATAAGAATATATGCTGACAAAATAACTATTCTTTGTCTTTTCAGATCAATAACCAATTTTTTCTTCTTCCTGGAAAAATCTAATTCTTCCCACTGCTGTTTCACTCTGAAATTCGTCTTTTTGTATCTAATCCTCAAAGGAATTGTGGATTTCAGGACCAATACTTACCTTTTAACCACGTCACATAATTAATCCTGACTCACTGAGTACATTCAACAATTAGGACTTTAAAATCACTTCTATCACCAGGAAGAATCAGCGGTCACATGGTGTACCTGCGTAGTCTTTAGCCTCCTCGTTGGGCACCGACCTCTCGGACTCCAGGTCAGACTTGTTGCCCACCAGCATGACCACGATGTGGGGGTCGGCGTGGTCGTACAGCTCCTTCAGCCAGCGCTCCACGCTCTCGTAGGTGAGGTGTTTGGTGATGTCATACACCAGCAGGGCTCCGACGGCGCCTCTGTAATACCTGTTTGGGGAGAAGATTGACTTTACTGTTCTGTGGTGCTTCTTTTATGGACAGTGTGGCAATATATACTATACTATAGTTTAATGAAGGTGATATAATGAAGGTAAAGGTACTTTGATGAAGCTAAACATTAAAAATCTACACAAACACACTTTATACTTATAATACCGGATTTATTGGCCACTTGGGGGCGCATTCAGAAAGATTGATGAATTGAACTGATGAATTCAAGTCCTTTATTTACCTTTGAGCTCTGTTTTTGGTCTCTTTGAGATGGCCAGCTGGTCCTTTAGACACCTATTGGTTTGTGTACTACGGTTTTGAAGCCTCGAGTTCACCATTTTTGCCGTTGCCATCTTGTAATTTTTGCAACCACTGAACGGAAGTGACCATATTTGGATGTACCTTCGTACCTTTTAGCTCTATTTTTGGTCTCCACCAACTCCCGAGGGAAACATCTGGCTCTTTAGCTGCTAAATGCTAAAGATCGTCGCTAACTGTGTCTGTCTGCTCTTCGGTGCTGAGCAGGAAGATATAAAAAAACTATGTTGAAACAGCAGTGACCCAAAACCGTAAAGCTACAGGCCGGAAAAACCAAATGAGTTTGAGATCTGAGATGAGGGGAGTAAATCTCCTGGGCTGAGAGTGACCTCTTTCACAATACATGGGAATCCATTGCTAATAGAAAAACATTGATTATCGCCACTTTGCTACATCTTCATTATATATTTGATGAAGCAGCTTCTCCTGCTATCAACTGAAAAATGATGGTAATGTCTGTCGATTGCTCTGAATTCATGGACCAACCAATACTCCCCCACAATGACATCCCCACTCCCCTCTCCTAGCAATATGATTAACTCCGCTTTAATAGATTTTAGCTGCCTGTTAGAGCACAAATGGGAGATTCCACGGGAGGGAGAATTTGTGTACTGGAATAAGTCGGCAAGTAATTACTCAAAAAGCCAAGCTGTCAGAAAAGGGCTAATCCAGTGGTGTGGCATATCCTCCGATTTGTCCGTGTCTTAAAAATAAAATTGACATGGTTCTATTGTTTTAAAACCAATTTCCACACTGCTAATCCTTCTAGTTTAATTAAAAAGAAGAATAAATCAGGAGCGGCCTCAGATAGCACAGAGGCCCGCGGAGGTCTGAGTGTTCAAACGAAGGTCTCTGCTGGGAACCAGTTTGATTTTGAGGGCCCCACAAAGTGACTTGAGGAGACGTGTGCTGGTGGTTTTTCAGGTAGCGTGGGAGGAAACTGAAGGATCGGTGCCTGTCCCTGAATGTGTTTTGGCTGGTAGCAGCACCACCTTAAGATGCCGACATACAGGTTGCTCAACAACTATTGAGCAAGAATGCAAGCGTGAAATCTGGATTTAAAAAAACCACAGCCTGCAATATCACTGTTCATGTTCAAAAGAGAAGTCCAATTTCAAAACGTCTATGGTTCACAGGTGACATGTGGTTTAAGGAAATGCACACTTTTGTTGCAAGAGTTGCATGTTGTTTATGAACAAACACAACAGTTTAATTGGTCACAAAGGAGTGTTGCAATGTGAGCCATCATCATCTCCAGTAATTGAGACTTTTAGGCGTTTAGGTTACTCAACATGAGGCCGTTCCGCTTCCAGCCAGCCAGGCAGTTGTGCTTACAGAGATTTAGCAATAATGGCTGCACTTGTAGGCGAGCTGGGTTCCAGTCTTCCCAGTTTGACGTTCCCAGAAAACCTCTAAAAGGTTTGATCAGATACCCCGAACCACCTCAACTGGCACTTTCAACACGAAGGAGATGTCTGAGCTCCTCCCCCTATCTCTAAGCCCCACATAGGAAGCTAACTTCGGCTGCTTTTATACCCAAATCTACCTTCCCACTCACCTCCTTCTTCACCATAACGGTCCGGTACAACGTTTTACCCTGAAGAAGACCCTTGAGATACTTGAACTACCTCACAGCAAGAGGGTTCTGGGTTCGAATCCCAGTTTGGGCGGCCTACAGTGTGGCGTATGTTCAAAGAGCCTCATTGATGACTAATTTTGCCTGTGAACGGCTGTCTCTATGTTCCAGCCCTGTGATTGCCTGGCGACCTGGAAAGGTACTTTTTGGTTCCCTGTCAGTTTTGTCTCAAGTCTCAACAAGTTATTAAAGCTTGCTATTTGTTTAGTTTCAACTGTCTCTTTTTTGGGTCTTTTTGCTGTGACAATGAGGGGGGCTTTCTGGGTCTTTACATGAACATATGAGGACTGAAGAGGGACGAGGTCACAACCCCTCTCTTTGGGTTCATCAGTAGTGAACAGTTAAGCTAAAATAACTGCAGTAATGCCCTGAAAATCGAAGGCAGTCACACACACACACAGGAAGGTAAGTGGATCTACGAAAGCCGTGGAGACCCTCTTGACACTCACGCAGACGTGATGGCCCGGTACCGCTCCAGACCGGCCGTGTCCCAGATCTGGGCCTTGATGGTGAAGCCGCTGAGCTGCGTCGTCCGCGTGCTGAACTCGACCCCGATGGTCGTGCGACTGTCGTGGTTGAACTCGTTCTTGGTGAAGCGGGACAGCAGGTTGCTCTTCCCGACGCCGGATTCTCCGATCAGAACCACTGCGGAGGACACGGAAGACAATTCATCAGGACGCAGACTTTTGGGTTTTGCTTGTTGCAAATTTCTCGGATAAAGGAGACAAGCCTTATGTTCACCGAGCAAATCCTGTACATCCACTTCATCCTTTACAGCCCGTCTTTAATTGAAGTCTTTAGTCGAGGTGTGTCGTTCTCGGTTGCCCCGTAAATCCTCATTCTTAGCCGTCTAATACCGGGGTTAATTACAACATCAGGGATATGGTGTCCTATTTTAAGAATGGCGCCACACCCTCATAGTAAATTAGCTAAATGTTTTCAGTATGCAAATCAAATAATGCAGAGAGAGACAGACAGACAGATGGAGACAGAGACAGAGAGAGGACATGTTGAGTAAAATACAAGGGGAACAATGTGGGATGCTGGTCTGTAACAGAATACACCACGTTATTGATCGGCGAGGAGATAGCCGAGGATCTTCTGAGGCTGCAGGCTATCCCAGCATGCACTTGTGGTGAGATGCCAATTCTAAAATACAGCAGCTTGTTTTGTGTTTTTTTTTCATTTGGACGGCGAGGAGTGAATGTGGCAAGTGAAGGAAGCAAAGCACGGGCAGGATTGAAACCAGTTGGGGCAGATATGCGGTTACAGACTTCAAAATCTTACATTTGAAGATTTTTCTACAGCAGTTTTCTGTCAGTAATTTCTCCCCAAAAACTGTCTCGGAGAATCGCTTTCATCCATCATTGAAGCTGTGCGGCACAACGATCACTCATGCCTCACCTGCGGTTATGAGTTATTGATGTTTAAGGAAGCTATTTTCACAAAAACAGAAGGATAAATACAATACAATTTGTATTTTCTTCCACTTTGTCAGCTTTTTCCAGATAAGGGGATGGCACTTCCCCCTTCTAGCCAACCATAAAAACAACCTTTGAGGTAAAACAAGTGAACCTTTATCTGAGGAAATAAACCAGTTTAGTTTGTGTGAGGTGATTCTTAATCAGGTGGAACAAGTTGAGCCGCCGCTGCCTTTTGTGGTCTGGTCAGAGGAACATACCTGCTGGGTAAACAGGAGGCGAAATCACACCGACAACCCCCTCTTTACATTTCAGTGACTAATGTTTGGGTTTCAGCTGTTAGTGGTTGACTCAGAACGAGAGGAAAAAAAAAAAGGCTTGGCTTAATGGGCAGAGATAGGAAAGTATGAGCACGCTGTGAAAACACGGTGGCACTGTGGGATCTCTGCACAACTTAATAAGTCACAGCTTATTGCTGAGGCGTGTGAAGATAATAATCCAAGCTCTTGTGAAATCTCCACACACGTTAAAACGTGTGCGATGACGGGAGACCGATGAATAGTTGGGCATTTTGGGGAAATATACTTTGTGTTTTGTATGATAGATAGCTTAGCTTAGCATGAAGGCTGGAAGAAGGGGGAAACAGGTAGCCTCTGTCTGAAGCTTCAAAATAGATTAATATTTAGAGATGTTGGTTTTATTTACATTTATACATTTTATATAAATGGTAAAAAATAAAAAAGTTTTGTTTATATATGAGAAATATACTTAGAGGTCGAGTAGGTGATTTTATTCAGAAACACTTTCTGTTATTGTTATTGTTTACCGATAGCAATGACTAAATTAAATGCTCTGACATAAAAAAAAAAAAAAAAAATGTATCTGTGGCCGGGCAGGACTGAAAAACCCCGTCCAATCAAAAAAGTTGGGTCGGAGGAAGTAATTGGATGTCTGTCTGTCAATGCTTACTTCCTGATTGCGGCGCTCTGCTGATCGTTGTGGGGGAGTGGCTTTGAACAGAAGTCTGAACGAAGGGGGCGGGGCTTTGTCTGTTCGGCGATGTGTTCAAAGTAAAGTGTGTGTTTTTTTTAACCTACTCTGCCTTTAATTTTCTAAAAAATACATTTTGCTTCTAATAATTCCACTAAAGTGATATTTTTTAAGTGCAGGCAGAGTATTTTCTCAACATGGTATTGTTTATATATTGTTTTATACCTCAATATAATACCTGGATACTTTTTCGTCCACTAGTGAATCTCATCAATAATTCGTAAGAGCTTTTCAATCACATCTTCACCAGCAGGTGGCGTTTGCCGTGGAGCTTCATCTGCAGATGAAAATCATGTGTGATTTAAAGTGCCAGAACAGTTCATAAATTACATTTTTTTGTTGTTTTCCAAGCTCAAGAATTAACTTTGAATATCAACTTTTAAAGTCAAACGTGGACGAATTCTTTGACGACTGGTTGACCTCCATCTGCTGATGAAGACCATGCAATCAAAAGCCCCATATAAGCTACTAAATGGACCTTCTCAATCGCTGTTTTCAAGTCCAAGTATGAACCTTTAGCAGGACACATTTGTTGCCGGCTCCCATGAAGGTGAACCCTGACAGTCTTGGTTCTGGACTTCCAGTAAGTTTAACCTGAAGTCCAAAGCCAATGTTTTACTACGTTGTTCTACTTCTGCTTGCTTTAGGTAATTGTTCACTCTCAGTTCCAGACCCCCCCCCCCCCTCGCCTCAACTCCACCGCTCAGTAACTTCTTACACAAACAATACCCGACCCCTGGTTTCTATGGCGATACGGGACAAGAGGGCCTTCAAGCCCCTTCAAGCCTGCCGGTCTGCTGATTCTGAGGAAGAACTGGATGCGATGCAGTGAGGATTAAATTTTCCTTTGGCTTGTTTTCATGACCTTCAGGTCTGGAAATGTTACGGCTGTCGTGTACACAGCGCCGCTCTGAAATCATGGTGGAAACTTGTCATAGGAGGATATTCCACAGCTTCATGACCTCACACATATTCATTCACGTTTAAAGGTCTGCAACAAATCTGCATATGTTATTACTTTACCTTAACAAGCCTAAATGTACTGTTTTACATCACATGTTCTATTAAAAACATCACTTTTACATTAACAACATATATAAATAGTGCATATTAATTCTATTTTTTATGTCTTTGATTGTCATTTGTTTACATGCACAATTTTCTTTTCATCCATATTTTAATGCAGACTGTTGGAGGGAAACTGAGTTCTAACATTTGCTGCTTCCGTGTAATTGTTGTGGAAATGAGAATGAATAACTTGAGACTGGAGTCGAGAGCGTGCAGGTTTACATTCAAACTCTATGGAATCAGATTTTAGATTAGATTTCTGATCTGTGAATGCAAACAGGCTCGTACCTTCCAGATATTATACATCACACGCTGCTCGGGTTTATCCAGCGATAACATTCACTTTGTGAATCTGTTACCGTTCCGGAGTTTTACACCATTTCTTTTTCATATTAAAGGAACAGTTCAATACTTTTTGTCACTATTCAATAATTGTATGTGGTACGGAGCAGCTACAATGTTAGCCTAGCACCAAACTCCATTCAGAAAACAAGCATTTTAAGAGGTATTTGCTCATTATCTTGCAAACAGACCTAACCAGACTTTTTACAAATCCTCGTCATTATGTTGTTATTTCAGCATTCTTTTTTTATCTATTTATTGCAATTAACTCACAACATAGTCGTTTATTTTGGGTACCGCTGTAGTAAACCTCTGGATCTCGCTTATGATGCTTTGGATACAGTTACTTTGGATTTGAAAGTCGAGCTGAAACGGCGTTTTCAGGATCATCTATCTACTGTATGGTGACGACAGAGCAACGGGATCAACAGGCGGGATGTAACGGAGGATTCTGATTTTGATCATGACCTTCTCTAGATCTGTGAAGTTGCAGATGGATGGATGTGGTGATATTCTTGATTAAACAAGGTTGGTACTATGTTCTGATTTCCATGAAGAAATAGATTTTGATGTAAAAATACGAAGAAAAAAGAAATGTGGCATGTTTTGTTAAATAGGTGACCGGAGGATGTGATCTAAAAGGATTTTTTCCATTTCAGCTCTGCTTTAAAATTCACCTGCATGGCTTTTTTTTTTTAATCAACATGGCACTTTGTACCTAAATGTCAAAGCACTGTACCTGAAAACAAATCACCCTTCTGCACCACTCTACCTTCCACATCTGCTAAAAGCCACCTGGCACCTTCACCTCCAGCTGCCTGGAAGGAATGATGACTGCCATGCACTGCCTTCACAGAACAAAGTCATTCAGATCCCCCTTCACACACTGGATGGCTCATATGTTTGGGGGGGTGAGTGATGCGTTTGTGTCTTTATGTTATGACGCTGTACTGCATGTCGGGCTGCGGATAAGCAGGAATTAAAGTCCATTTAACTGTGTGGGGATGAAAACTCACCTGAGCGAGATATCTAAAAAAAACACTACTAATAGTGGTGAATTTCCATTGTCAGGATAATAATGAATATCGGCATTATTGGAGCCTGATTTTGAAAATACAGGATAAAAAAATACAATTTAAAAAAGACTATATGATGTGAGACACCATAAGATACATGATATTTTTATTGAAAATTATTTTTTTTAACTAAAAAAATGATGTTTGTGTCATCTCTGATGAGATGTGATGTGATTCCAATATTTAAATGCCATTTTTAAAGAGATTTAAGCACATTTTTGATTATTATTATCATTATTTTGGTCAGTATAACCGTCCCATTCCTACTTGTGAGGTTTGCAGAAACAGCTGACTGCTAAAACCGTCTATTAAAGCTAATAACCATATATTGTTCATCACATATAAGCTGTTTATTGTGAGGTAGAGCTTATATTGCGTTCTTGTTCCTGTTCCTGGAAACGGTCACGTTGATCATAATAAGGAAGTGTAAAGTGAAGGACGAGGAAGCTCACAGAAGGTTCTCCACGCAGGTGAACTCACCTTTAAAGACAAAGTTGTAGGCCTCATCTGAACCCATGTTCTGTCCATTCAGTGTCGCCGCCCCTCAGTCCAGCGCTGCGTCTCCAGCACACACACACGCACACACACACACGCGCGCGCACACACGCGCGCACACACACACTGACGGGATGCAAGCCGACACCTGACTCGCAGCGCAACACAAGCTGCCCTTCTAGATCTCCCGAGAAAAAAAGGCAAAAATGGCTGCAAGTAGAAAGTGTTTGGACGCGTGAATGGCAGCCAGCGTTGTTGTGCCCTTCGCTGCCCTTCCCTCCTTCTGTCAGGGAAGCTGGCTTGTTTGAACAAGACGAGCCCAGTGTGTGTGTGTGTGTGTGTGCGCGCGGGTTGCTGCGCTGCAGGGGGCGGGGCTTGTGTGTGTGTGTCAGGGAGCGGCGGGGGTGTGGCTTAATGCGGGGCAGGTCGGACAGGTGGGGCGGCCAGCAGGTACAGCTGAGTCGGACCGTCAGGCGCCTCCTGCTGGGCGGATAGAGTTACTGCATGCAGGAAGCAGGAAGCAACTGTTCCCATTTTATTCAACTCCTCCTTTATTGAAGCTACAAACAACAAGACAGGGAATAAAGCAAAAGGTGGAGAAGACACTTAACACAACTCTATATGGGAAAAAATGGGAGAGAAAACATTCATTCATAATTTCTTTTTTAAAGATCGGAAGCAAGTTTTATGATTTCTGTAAAACAGAACAGCAACAGTTGAATTTATGTTTTGAAAATGTGTCCGAAGCAGAACAGGTCTGTTGTTTCTAAAATGATAATTTCAATTTCAAATTTTCTTGCCGTTTCCGAAGAGGTCAAGGTCATTTAAACCATCAGGGAGTGTTAGATGTTTGGGCCGTAAATACACCATAATAACACATTAATAACCCTTGTTAGTCATGTGTCATGCGTAACTCGACTGTGTGCCTCAGACTGTTGTCTTAAATATTTAGCAGTTAGTCATCGAAATGTGTCTCTAAAGACTGACAGGCAGATAAATTGTTTTAAATCAATCTACCAATCATCTAAAGTGATTTTAAAAATAACCCTTCCCCCCCTTTACACTCCTCAAATGTATTTATATTAATTTAAGGTTGTATAATGAAACTAGTATATCCTGGGATGTTCTACAGGAAATCATGAATATTAATATATAACTTCAACAGTATCGTGGAAACATGAATGATGAAGATAATATTTAAAAAAAAAAACTTTCATGAGAGGATTGTATGGAAATAAAAACCCAGTAATAACAATGCTGAGCTTTGTGAAGCCAATCCGAAATACATCTAAACTGTGAAGCAGTAAATTATATTGATTTATGCTTTTAAGATCTTTTTAATTGGACGGTAAAAACACTGATTCAATTAAATTATTTCTATCAGGAAATTACTGAAACCAACAGACTAATCCTAAAAATAAAACTTAATCTATCATAGTCCACTCAAACCAAAGAGCATAAACTCAAAATAAAAAGAAGCAAATATTATTTCAAAAGAAAAAATGTTTATTTGACAGCTTTGAAACAAAATGTAGCAAAGAATCTGCATTTTCACACACACACACACACACACACACACACACACACACACACACACACACACACACACACACACACACACTCTGAAAAGTTTCCACCATCCATTTTTATTCCTCTTGAATTCACATGAACGAATCGACCGCAGGAGCAATAATGGAAAATCCTTTGAGCAGCTGTCCTTCACACTGACTCGTCATGTGGACTTTCAGGACAGACCATTAGCTGAACACAAGGCGGGGGGGCGAATCAAAAAGCCACACAAGTTATTAGCTTCATTACCTTGATTATAAATACACTGCCAGCCCCCACCTGCAGATATATGCATGTACACAGAATGTTACAGAAGTCCATGAATGGCGTGGATCACATGAGGCTCCGCCCCCCCAGGCTATGACGCTGCCACTTGGGTTAACGGTTCCTCCAGGTACTGCACCAGGGCTTCTGCCTGTAAACGCAACATACAACAACATAGCTTAGCTTAGCATAAAGACTGTAAGCAGGGGGAAACAGCTAGCCTGGCTCTGTCCGAAGGGCGGAAAAAAATAGATCTGTTAAATCTGTATCAACATAAATCCCCCCACTCGGTGCCATGTTTCCTCCTTCAAGCTGGGGTCCTCTACCAGAGACCTGGGAGCCTGAGGGTTCCTCAGTATCTCAGCTGATCCCAGGAATCTGCTGGCCCTGAGTGCTCTCCCCATTAACAATGATGCCTTCACTCTCCACATCTTTTCCAGCTCCTCCTTCAGCCCTCGGTTTTTTTCATCCCCCTGATGTTGCCTTGGCATAGCTACATCCATCACTGCTGCTGTCTTACATGCAGCAAAGCACGATTTATGGATGAAATAGTGGTGAAAACGGGACATTGGTTGGAGGGCAGACCTGACATCTGCTAAAAAAAACCTCTCACCTTGGCTTTAAGCATCCCAAAGCCCACCGTCTCTTTGGCGTACATGCACAGTAGGAGGTTGGCTACTCGAGTGATGGCCACTCTGCCCTCCTGAGAGAGAGAGAGAGAGAGAGAGAGAGAGAGAGAGAGAGAGAGAGAGAGAGTTCAAACCGATCATATCACACATACTCATCGTACGCTTGAGAACAAGCAGCCTCTCACCATACAATCCATGAGGATGAACTTGAGGTTGTCTTCGTTGAAAGCCTGGTGGCCGTTCTTGTCGTAGGCCGCCCAGATGTTGCTGGCGATGGCGGCGGTCACCCGTGCGTCCGTGTCCCCGTAGCCAGAGTAGGCGAGGAGGGAGCCTTCGTTATTCAGCAAGCTGAAGGGGGAAGCACAGTCGAACGTTTCAGCATCCAGAGGATGAACACGGGAAATTGGTATTCTTTTTTATAATGTTACTGGTTGAGAAATGCAAACCCTTATAATATATAAGTATACACTGCATATAAAGTAGTATGATATGAAAAGTGTCTGGACTGTGTAATGTTACAAATATGTACACTTTTATTAATTTAATGGCAGTTCATCCACTCGGAGGTTTAATTAAACTAGATTGAAGACCTTTAAGTACATTTTAACTGTAGAAACGCAGGGATAGTTTGAATCTTTGAATCTATCTATCTATCTATCTATCTATCTATCTATCTATCTATCTATCTATCTCTTGATTTGATTTTAGAAAATTAAAAATATTGGTTTATGAATTGAAAAATTTTATTTATGTATATGAAACTAAAGCTATATGTTAATACGTGAATTACAAAATTAGGTGACACAAAAAATGCTCCTCCCTAAGAACATTAACTTAAGCTTTACAAAATATAGCTAAATCATCATATAATTAAAGAGATATCACTTTAATCAGCGAAGCATATAAAAGCTTTGGCTTGCATCTTTTAAGTACTGTATCAGTAACTATACTTAAAAAATAAAATAAAAAATAAATAAAAAGCCAAATTATTTGGGGGTCTTGGGAACAGTTTAGGGTACTCCCGCCCCCTAAAGTAGACCCAACAACGTCACTGACTTTAATTATATGTGTATTGGTTGATGGCACGAGCTAATATTTGCCTAACTTACTCGTTTGTATCTTATCGACGAGATCATATCTAACGTTAGAAAACTATTTGTCCTTGCTAGCTCAGTAAAACACACAGTCAGAACCGTCACAACAACAACAAACTGTCATAAACCGCATTAGCAGGTAGCATCTCGTTAGCATGCTGTGCTAGCTGCTCAGCCGTACTCACAGTGTGCTCTGGACGCCGTTGGTGTTCGCCTGGCTGAGAACCTGCGTCAACGCCTTCGGCCGCAACATCGCGACGTGTTCGCTAACGATTAATAACGATAATAACCCCCTAAAATAATAATAATACCCCCCAAACAACTGCTAACAACTACTCAACAACACACGAAGTCGAGTCAGCTGACGTTTTCTTCCCTTTCCGGTGGCGTTCTCAATGCATTGTGGGAGTTGTAGTTGTATCGAAATAATGTATTCGGTTACTATTTACTATGTTTAGTTAAATGTGCAAAACATATATATATATATATATATATATATATATATATATATATAAATATTACAGTATAAAAAAGAATGGAAATAATATGATATATATATATAACATACAAATATAAAAATAATATAAAAAATAATAAAAATAAAAAATATGATATATCATTATTTTTCACTCTATTTATTTTTCCTATATATACATTTTGTTCCAACTGTGAGTTTTTTTCTTTACCCATGTTTTTTTTTTGTAGGAACACTATTGGAAGCATCCTGGGATCTAAGAATATTACTGCCAGCAACTGCTTCACTTGGCTTATCATGTAAAAGACAATAAAAATACTGGAACCTAATATTTCATAGAAAGGAGAACACTTGTTTTTATCGTATTATTTGACGTCTGCGGCAACTAGAACGTAGTTTCAGGAGAGTTTTAAGGACAAATGGAAATTTCCATCAAGGGTTATAATCAAAATACCACAGCTGTCAAATTGGATTACCAAGGTAAATCATTTGCATGTATTTAGAATAGACAAGAGACATTGCACATTATTTATTGGATTGAACAAAACAAAAACAAATCATTTCTTATGGCTACTTATCTGGAGACACAGGACTAGAGATTTCACTGGTTATTTCGTAATATATTGCAACCCAACACTACCTTTAGGCACTACACGGCTTGTGTGGAAATTCACAAGTGTTTATAATGAAAAGGCTTGATTTACCTATGAATGTCTTTAAAATAAATTCCCTACAACGGCTTTTGTCAATTTCTATTGTGTAATCCATAACAACCATAATCACGGTATCATTAGTTCTGACACTTCATAGAAACAATAGTTCAGAGCAACAAAATCAAATCAAATTAGGGTTTATTACGTTTATTTATTTTGTTAGTCGACAGGAAATCAACTTAAATCAAACCGGTTTTGAAAAGGAAGAAAACGGCCAGGATATGGTCGATACTAGTGGAGGGTGATATGAATAAAAACCTCTGTTATGGTACGTGTCATCTTTAAGGCGATATTGTGAATCTGGAACTTCCATTTTTTGTGACAATTTATAGATTAAAAGATGGATATTCTGCAAAAAAAAAAAAAAAAAAAAAAACCTGACGAATGTACCTGAGGAAAATCCTTTAAATCCACTTTGATCTGGTAATACAACCAGAGATGTTAAAAAAAGGGATATCTACCTCAACATGGCAACATCTCTGTCTTCTCACTGTGTATAATATCGTAGTTCCAAGAACCAGTCAGGGTGAAAGAAAAATAAATGAAATGAAGAAATAAATAAACACCAGACAAGAGGATGAAAAAAACGAAACAAAAAAAACAAGCCGAGAGCAGAGAAGACCATCATCCAACCTCATGCAACAACAATTCAAATCTCTTCATCTAACCATGTAAATACAAACTGTTAGAATTAAATAGTGTAAATATAATAACAATTAAAAGTTAATCCCTCAAGCGAATGAGCGCTTCGTCACGTCAGAAAGGATCTCCAGGCTGGAGGAACTCATTGGTCAGCGGCAGTGATAGTCATGGCGTCATTTCACAGTAGCGGTACTGCCCCAGCGAAGGACCAACAATCCGTCCTCGACTCCTCCCACTACGATCGCGTCAGGCCAGCAGTCTCTCGATGGCGGCGTTGACGTCCCCTCCCGTGGCGATGAGCGCCTGCAGGTTGGCCTGGCGGTCGATGAAGCCCATGGTGTTGAGCTGGTCGAGCTGCTGCTGGAATCGAACCTCCGGGGTCTGAAGCTGCGAGGGGGGCGGAGACCACGCACTCAGTCAGACACATTTGCTTTTCCAAAATATAAGTCAAACTGACATCGAGAGACTCTCAGGCACTCGCTACGGCTTCACCTTTACGGAACAGTCATAACCTGGACTGACATGTTGAGTGGTTACACTTTCTCTTCATCGGCTGTCGGTGATTAAACGTGACACACTGAATCTGTCCCCCTTTCAGGTTCTCACTTTTGAACAGGAAGTACATTTTAAATAAACATTCCCAAACCGCTTACAAAAGATTCAACATTTATTTCTGAACCACCGCTTCCAGAGCTCGACTCCAACTAACCTTCACATCCTTTCAGCACGTCCCCCCCTTATTCCCTCTCAACCTAACACTTCAATGCTGAAAACGTTTCACTTTTACTGGCAAATTAATTTCTTCCGACTATATTTCAGCTACCACTTTTTTTTTTTTGCATTTCAGCTGCTTCAAATTTTCCTCAGTATAAAATGTCACATTAATATTATTCAAAACACTGAGCCTTAACATTCATATATACTAAATTATACACGAGTCTAAATGAAAAGCACCAACAACATGTTGGGATTGGGCTCCTGACTGCGACACGTCTAGTTAACGATGAGTTAAATATTAAAAATACTAGTTTTGATTTTAGAAAACAAATTCAAGCGATTAGATGAAACATACCGATGGTCCTCCGCCTGCGAACATCTGTAACATCTGCTGCATGAGCTGCTGCTGAGAGGGGCTGGACCCGGCTGCCATGGCAGGAGGCGGAGGGTTCTCTGGGGGGATGCTGGACCCTGTGGCCGGAGGAACTGTGAGACCTCCAGGAGACAACCTCCAGAGGGGAAACAAATGTCAACAACACTGCCACTTCAAATGAGCTATACAGAGTCAAGAGTAGTCGATTCAGAGCAAATAGCCGGTTACCTGGTCATGAATCCTGGAGCTTCGGCATGTAAGGTCTGCAGGCCCTGCTGGACCTGTTGGAGGGCCTGCATGACTCGGGGGTTGCTCAGCGTAGACAGCGTGTCTGGATTCTGCATCTGCTCAATGACAAACACGACCCAAGTCAACCTTGAGACCCAACAGAGTGCCTGATGTCCTCAGGAGACGTTTGATCTTGTTGGATGTCTGCATATATTCTCCATGGAGCGTTATAATCCCTAGGGATGTTCTCAGCGTTACTAAGCGCCCAGTCCTGGTTGCACATCATCTTTTGCATCATTGCTGGATTCCTTGACGACTCCGTGGTCTATCAAGGGACGACGGGATTCAAATGACAAAAACAAGAGCCTGACTGTAGATTTCTCTCTATTTTCAGCATGTTATACCTGATCCAAGTCAAACCTGGGATTGTGTTTCTTGCAGAAGCTAATTAAAAGTCCACAAACACGACACACACCCTCTAGTTCTGCCGAAATACTTGGTGGTCTTCACTGACCTGTCTCATGAGCTCAGGGTTGCTCAACATGCTGGAGACGTCTGGGTTCTGTCCCATGAGTTGCTGCATCTGAGGATTGCCGGCAATCATCCGTCTCATCAGGTCCGGGTTGGACATCATGTTCTGCACCAGCGGGTTGCGCATCATCTGCGACAGCATCTCTGGGTTGGACATCAGCTGACTCTGCACCTGCTGCTGCATCTCCATGAAGCTGGACGAACCCATGCCCGAACCCATGCCCATACCCAACAAGCCGGACAGGTCTCCGAGTCCACCTGAGGAGGAGGAGGAGGAGATTAGTTCCTTGCAGGTATGTGGACATGTTGACAGGCGACTCCTTTACAACAGTATTGAATTGTGTTGGTCCTCTAAAATTGATGTACCATCACCAAAATATGCTTTTAAATTCCTACATTTGTGAAGTTTCTTGTCAAAAGTCTGTCTGGAAAAGTTTGCCTTGAAGACTGCCAGACTTTTGCATTCATATAAATAAGAAGCATAACGCCCCCAACCAAACTCTCAGCCAACACTGAACCTCTGTGTGGTTGTTTTGAATCATTAATGTGCATAGATTATAAAAGGTTCATAGTTCAAAACAAAATCCCAAGGAGGCCCTAAAGGTTTCTATCCATGCCACCAACAATAGCTTACAGGAAAGTAGGGGAGACCTTTAGGAAAATAAAGACGAGACAACGTTTTCACTGTGAGCAACGTCCTTCTTTGCAACCCTCATTACAACTTCATAATCTACTAATTAAATGCACTGCAGTTTAAAAAAAAAAGTATTAAATTCTTACTCATTGGATTAGCAGCTTGTGTTGGCGTCTGACTCGTGCCACCTCCTGCTCTGTCCGCTACGCTGGCGTTGGTGCTGCGGCTGCTATTTTGAGATGGAGCAGAGCTGGAACTTGCCTGAGACGCACTTTCACCTGTTGATCTTAGCAGAGAGAGAAACCGTCACATCAAACTCTTACCAGCTTTGCTACACACACACACCTCATGCATTGTACCGGTACTTACTTTGGGACAGTCTTGATGACAAGATGAACGGTCAAGCCATCTTTGATGCCATGCTGCTTTAAAGTGTCACCATCCTTCAGAATCTTTCCAGCGAATATCAACACCAGCTGGTTATTCTGGGCCTCAAACTTTTTGGATACCTCCTGTTTGAACTGGACAAATGAGAGACAAGAAAGAAAAAAAAGGGGGGAAGATCACCAACCGGTGGAAGTAAAGGACAACATCAACTGGGTGATGATGGAACAAGGTTCTGTGTTTGTCCAGTTTTCTTCTGCTGAATACCAAGAAAACGAAGGAAATTACTTTTGAAGTTTTAAATGAAGGATAGGAGAGGATTACAAGGATTGATTCCACAGATTACAGGTTCTCTTCTATAAGTCATTCGAGGAGAATAATCTTCACTTGGCAATCCAAGTTAAATATAAGCTTCTGTGGACAAATCCGCACCCAGAGACCCTTCATATCTTCCAGCTATAAATCCTTGCAATATGATAGACGTGCCACTCGTATTTTGTTGTGGATGTTGTGGATCAGTCTTTAACTGTAATGTATTTTTGACTGTTGCTTTGACAGGTTAATTCACCAGAGCATACATACAGAGCAGAGAATACATTCACAGATGATAAAAATATCCATTGATGGACGATATAGGAATGTATTCCGCAATAAAAAACACTCACAATAAATTGATCGTGGTGAATTTTCATTATGGGGATAATTGTGAAAATCATCATGAGTGACTAAAAAGCGAGCTAGCTCGCTATCGTGGAAGAGAAGTGAAAAATAGAGGCTGATTTTAAAATTACAGCATACAAAAATACATTTTAAAAGGTCAATCTGATTGTTTTTCACACAAAATATGTATAAATAAACATATTTGTATCTTAAAGTGATTTCAACAGCTTTAAGAATAGTTTGATTATCGGGATAATATCGTGAATTACAATGATTTGGGGCACGATAATCGTTACGTGACCTTTTTTTTGTCAGATCACATGTCAAGATGTAACCGTCAGTGTCAATTTATGCCCAAAATGTCGCGATATTTCACAATCTTTACATCCCTTACGCGAACTTTCCGGGTATTTCCGTCAGCACACGAGTCGTAGTAAATATTGTATTGAAACGTTGATTTTAATTTTTTTTGCGGGAATACATTAAGAATCTACGAGAGGACGAAAACAACGTTGAAGATGCCACTCGCGTCTGTAAAACAGGTCAAACGAAATTACCGTTTTGACCTTAATGTTGGCGAAGGAAACGGTTCTTAGCGGCGGCACGATTTCCGCTGCCGGCGGTCGAAACAGGCCGATTAACGCACCTGGGAGACCGAAGAATCCTCCGAAATGGAGATTTCCTCTTTCCCGTTGGGGGTTTTGACGGTGACGATCATCATAGATGCTCCGGGAGCAACGTTTGTATCCCTGTTGGCATCATCGGCGCGGTCGGTGCTGCTATTCTCCGCCATCTTTATTTCGTCTTCCGGCAGAGTGCTTCTTCTTCTTCTTTGGGTTTTATGGCGGGTGGCAAACAGCGTTGAGGCGCATTAGCGCCATCTAGTGTGTTGTGGACCACAGTTATCTACCCCTTATCCAAACACGTATAAAGAAAAAATGTTTCAAGAAGAAATATAGTGTTAATGTGTAGAATTGGTAACAGCACTGTAGGTATATAGGCCAATGTCTGAAGTACAAATACTTCGTTACTGTAGTATTTTCAGGTTTTACTTATTTTTCTGAAAACATTTTACTTTTACTCCACTATATCTGTACTTTCTACCCCTCACATTTTCAAAACAGGCTTGTTACCTAAGTTCTAATGCATTTTATTATTGATTTCCCCCCCCTTATTATTATGAAGGCAAGATTAAGTTAGCCTTGCAAAAAAAAAAAAAAAAACGGCAGTAGAAATATCCTTCACTATACCTGCACTCAAGGTATTAAAGTAAAAGTACCCACTGCAAAAAAATGCCCCTGTGACTGTGATTTAAATAAATAGTTGCAGATTTTTTTTCGACGAATCATTTCAGCTGTATTTGTTTAAATTGTTGGGTAGTTTAATTGAATGTGTTCCATATGCAAATATCTTAATTTGAAAAGTCACCAAAGATGTCAGAAACACCTTTTTCCTCTGAGATGAATTAGATGAGAAATATTGTATACCTGAAATGTGTACTGAAGTACAGTACTTGAGTACTTTGTTACAGTTGCCACTAGCTGAGATACATTTGGACTAGTCAAGGTCACAAGGTTTGTTTATTCTGGGCAATTCCAATTCTAGTGTTTCCTCAGTCCTGCCCTGTTTTCATTACATGATAAGCATTTGATTTAGTTTTTGCTGGCAAACGTTCAATAATGTCACCGATTATGTGTTAAAGATGGCTGAGTCATTGTTTTTTTATTGTTGCTGCGCTGGTGTGGCTGCTTGCATTCATGATAATTCCTGTTCGATATCAAATCTAATCTGACCCAATATTTTAATTTTTTGATTTTTAGGGACCCGCCTTCTCAATCACCCTGGAAACAAACACCCCAATCTGTACCAACATGTTTGATCGTCCAACATCAGGAACAATGGGTTCTTGTTATGTAACTGATATTCGTGGTCCACACCTAGAAGTTTGCAGATAACCGGCAATATAAAGGATGGCGTTTTTAGTCGAGACGTCACATTCTGACCATCGGGGTGGTGAGCTGTGAAATCCTCCCGGCTGTAAGGTATGGTAGAAAAAATGGATTTATTCAACCTGATACTTTAAACACTTCACGTATATGCTTATCTTGAATAATTATTAGTAATATTATTCTTGCTTATAACATTTAAACTCGTTTGTTTCTTTTGTTTTGATTTAGTTGCTTTTGTAAAGCGTCTTTGAGCACTTGGAAAAGCTCTTTATAAAACCTATGTATTATTATTATTATTAATAATTCATTTGTAATGTATCCATAGATTGCTCATCTTCCTGCAAGAACGATGGCTGGTCACAAGTGTCTGCTTTTCCACGCGATCTTGCTCTCTGTCACGTAAGTAGAAAAGGAGTAAAATACAAGAATAGATTGTTTTTGTGGCACTGAGATTTATTTATCTGGTTCTGCCTCGACAGCTTCCTCTGCCATGGAAAAGACCAGTTCTTCAACGATGGGAACCTCATTCTCCCCGGCTCCTACAACATCCCGTGGATGGCGGGCATCGAGAATTTCCGCACCCTCTCTCTCATGACCCTCCCCGGTACCCACGACAGCATGGCCCTGTACGGGGGTCCGGAGGCCGAATGCCAGGCCTTGCCCCTGAAGGATCAGCTCAGGGCCGGCGTTCGCTTCCTGGATCTCAAGGTGTTTGGACTGGGCAACACCCTCTACGTCATGCACGGGGTGATGTACCAGCACAGCACCCTCAAGGACGTCCTGGACACCGTCCGAGCCTTCCTGTCCGAGTTCCAGACCGAGGCCGTGCTCATCAGGGTCCAACCGGAGTCTTTTGAGAAGAACCAGGTCAACGAGATGGTGAAGAGTCTGATCGGCATCGACCAGCAGCAGTTCTGGGTGAAATCGGAGATGCCAAACATGGGTCAGGTCAGGGGCAAGATCGTCTTTTTGCAGAAGAGCACCTTCACTCTGGGAATCCCGCTCATAGACACGGAGGGGAAAGACGGCGACAAGGTCAGCAACATTAAACACAAAGACAACAGAATAATCAAGCAGTTGAATCAAGCCACCGAAGCGTGCGGCGGCGACAACGCCGTGTTGACCTACAGCAGCGGCAGCGGCTTCGGCACCTTCTGGGGAATATTCCTGACCCCAAAGAGAGTGGCAGAGAAGGTCAACCCGTGGCTCAATCAGTACCTGAGGCAGTTTTACCCCAACCAGCCCAGACCCTGCTTCGGTGTCATCGCCATGGACTTCCCCGGCATCGACCTCATCCAAACCGTCATCAATTTAAACTTTTGGTAATTGTGTTGGATGTGCATCAGGTTTTTGAGAGGTTAAGGTTTTGAATCTGACGGATTGCTATGAAATCTTTCCTGTATCTTCCCAATCACATGTATCTATACAAACTGATGTAGCTAAAAATATCCAAAACTAAAAAAATTTGTCTCTGAAAACTCTCGTCGTCTTTGTCAGTTGTGGAAGCAGCATTTATATGACAAAAAAATAAATTTAATTTAATTGCCTCCTCACTCACCTGAAGTGTTTGTCAGTGATTTTGCATCATAGTCACTTTGTATGGAGTTACCATTTGAGATTATTTTCTATTTATTTTTATATTATAGGCAATGATTTAATTTTAAAAATACAGTCCATGTTCAGGCATTCAAAATGTTATTTTAGTAAAAGTATTGAAGAACTATCAACAAAATGTACTATAAGTATAAAGTGAAAATACTCATTATGCAACCAAGTGGCTGCTATCAGTGTTATTATTACATTATTATTATTATTGTGTCTTCATGCATTCATAAGAAGCATTTAAAATGTCTTATTAATATGATGTGAGATTCAGTTAGTGTGCAAAAAAAAAAGTCATTACAGATGTACTTCTTAGAAATACTTTTTACCTTATACTTGGAGTACAAGTACATATATATATATATATATATATATATCCCCCTACTAAGCGGCTGCGTGGGGCCACCACTGGCCACTAGGGCCCCCCAAATCTTGTTTTTGTTGGATTTTTCTAAATAAATGAAAATAGGTGGCATAAACATTGCAAGCCCATGCATGACTTCAAGCCCCGGGGCATGATGGGAAACGCCTGGCTCTCACCTCATCTACGAGCTGATTGGCTCTTAGTTTTGACAACAAACATCACGTTTAGTAGAAAATGCACATCTCCTGTGTGATTCTAATATTTAACACTAGATTGTGGGCTGTTAAGTCAGTTAAATCTGTTAACAAACATCTCATGTGGTTGATAATAATAATAATAATAATAATAATAATAATAATAATAATAATAATAATTATAATAATTATAATAACAATAATCATAGAAACGACAATAAAAGAGGTTATTTATATAGACCTTATCAAAACGAGCAATTACCCTTCAGTGTGCTTTAAGAGGCAGACATAAAAAAAAAAACAGATACACATTTAATACAGTATAACTTTCAAAGAAATATTAAGTATAAAATAATGCCAATAATTGGCATTATTTTATACTTCATATTTTTATACTTATTTGAGTCTTTCTTCTCTTTCTCTTATGTAGCAACTGCAGCTGTATAACTTCCCGAGGGGTTACTAAAGTATTCTGATTCTGATCAGAATATGATATATATATATATATATATATCACAGATATTTATGAACAAATATAAATAAATGCAAACGTGATCGCAAACTACAGATAACCTACAGATGGCGTCTAACAGGATGTAACTTTTTCTATGACTTCCTGTCAAAGGCCGACTAATAAACTGATTGGGCAGACTTTTATCAGAAATAATTTAATATTCTCATATGTTCAAAAATGTTTTTGTGTGTGTTTTCTTATTATCATTCTTATTATTATGAGATTTAGTTAGCAGGTGGTTCTGTTTCCACTTCTTTACTCAAGTAAAAGTGAAAAAATGAAATGTCTGAAATCTGCTGAACACAATAAAGGTAATCATGCTGACCACCTACAAAGGTCAAAGGGCATCTCGAGCTACAGGAGAGGCCAAAATGACTACCTATATACTACTCGGTAAGTACTTTCTCTGTGTATATACATCTTAAATTTTGGTGGGACTTTCTAAAGTGTGTCGACTTTCATTTTTTCCTGTTCAGTAGTTTGACACCCACACTTAAGCTATCTGCTGAGAACACTGATCATCGATCCCCTGCTGATTTCGCCTGGGTTCTTGAACCCAGTTACCGTGAGCTGCCACGTGGAGGCACAGCAGGAGTCTTGGTGATGTAGAGGCACTTCAATCAATAGGTAATGCCTTATCAAAGGTTACCTTCCACTTTTATTTTTGACCTGAAGTGCCTCTCATCACCCTGTGGCATATTGCACACCAACTCACACATTTTTTTTACCTAAAAGTGCTCAGGGGCTTGCAGTCGGTTGAGCAACTGGAGCGCCTGGCTCTAAAAACTGCGTCCGTCTTGATCTGGTGAGATTATTGTTGCCCACGTGTGCATGACGTCGGAGCAAGTCGGACACAAAACTAACCGGCATGCATTGTGCGGCGATCGACTCTGCGCAGGCCTGACACTGGCTCGCCTGTGTGAGTCTAATATTTAACGCTAGATCGTGGGCTGAAGTCTCAGGATGTGCAATTGTGCAAATAAAGTTAAATCTGTTCACAAACATCTCATGTTGTTGATAATATTAAAAATAATCATAATAACGACAATAAAAGAGATTATTATAGTCTTTCTACTCTAATTATAAAGCAACTGCAGCTACAATTTCCCGAGGGGTTACTTAAAGGAGAAATCCGGTCATTTTTTACCCCATTTCCGTTGTGCTCAGGGTCATCCCGACTTATTCGAAGCAAAAAACCCGACAAAAATTGACGTTGCCTAGCCCGAGATCTGTACCTGCCTGGCAGCCTTCCAGACTCGCTCCAATGCTAACCCATTGGGGCAAATTTTATCTGCTTTCCTGGGCCTCAGAAAACAATTCCAAGACCTATGCAACACAGGTTGGGTCCGTATGAGACACCGCGGCGCTCGTTTAGCACAAATAGTGTGGCAAAACGACATAAATATGTGTTTTTGCATGGAGTTACTCACCTCAAATCACCGCGCCTGTCGTCCCTCCCAGTCACCGCAGAAACGAAAACGTTTTCCACGTAGTTTTGATTTTGTATCCATAAAGAAACGACCGAGCTGTGCAGTCGTCCTGTCCGTAATAAATCCAGGAAGCTGTTATGTCCATATGTATGACTATGTTACAACATAGCAACGACTGCTTACAGCTAAACAGTAGCCGAGAGCCAAAAGTCTCGCACAAGTTCCCGTCTCCCGACGTCCTCACTCTGGAGCTGTTTTCAAGCCAATACAGTGACAAATGGACATGACGGCACTGCTCGATGGAAAGAAGTTTGTCAGTGTAACTAGCGCTAGCCTACATAGTAAGATTGCTTAGCCTTTGTGACAGTTGAACCTGCTACAGCCACAACAAATCTCGCGCAGTCTCAGTAGGCTAGTTGTGTTGACAGCACGAGTGGGAGTGACCCTCGCGCGACTGTCCAAGATTTGTCACTGTACTGGCTTGAAAACAGCTCCAGAGTGAGGACAGCAGACGGGAACTTGCGCAAGACTTGCATTGTTTTGGCTCCCGGCTACTGTTTAGCTGTAAGCTATCGTTGCTATGTTGTAACATAGTCATACATATGGACATAACAGCTTCATGGATTTATTACGGACATGACGACTGCACTGCTCGATCGTTTCTTCATGGATACAAAATCAAAACTACGTGGAAAACGTTTTCGTTTCTGCGGTGACTGGGAGGGACGACAGGCGCTCGGCTATCTATTGCTAATGTCTACGGGGTGATTTGAGGTGAGTAACTCCATGCAAAAACACACATATTTATGTCGTTTCGCCACACTATTTGGGCTAAATGAGCGCCGTGGTGTCTCGTATGGACCCAACCTGTGTTGCATAGGTCTTGGAATTGTTTTCTGAGGCCCAGGTAAGCAGATAAAAGTTGTCCCAATGGGTTAGCATTGGAGCGAGTCTGGAAGGCTGCCAGGCAGGTACAGATCTCGGGCTAGGCAACGTCAATTTTTGTCGGGTTTTTTGCTTCTAATAAGTCGGGATGACCCTGGGGACAACGGAAATGGGGTCAAAAATGACCGGATTTCTCCTTTAAGTATTCTGATTCTGATTTATGAACAAATATAAATAAATGCAAATGTGGTCACAAACTACAGATAGCCTTAAGATCGCGTCTAACAGGATGAAACTTTTTCTATGACTTCCTGTCAAATCTTCGAAAACCGACGGAAACTGTCCGACTGGAGCGCAGCTTTTAGGCTCCGCCTCCTGCTGCTCCGCCTGCTCTCGTCTACTTTCCAGGCGAGGAGCAGTTCACCTCCAACGAGCCTATTCGTTTTGAGGTCCCATGTACCATAGAAAGGCGGGACTTCACCACTCAGCGGCTGAACACACTCGTGCCTGAAACCACAACCAGGAAATCCTCTGTTGACCAGACTTGGCTGACGAAGGCTCCAAAGGTGGGTCCTGCAACTTTGTTGAGTTTCTGTGTGCTCAAACCCTTGCTTCACTGAGGAACCGTTGGCTTTCTTCCAGAGATTTACAGGCAAAGAGGAACCGGTCTTCTTGGGGTGACACACATATATGAACCCTCACCTTTCTACCTGTATGTTTTTTTTCATTCACTAAATGTGGGACAAACCGGAGCGCCCGGCGAAAACCCAAAACTGCTACCAGAGAAGCCGACAAATAAAGCTCAGAAAGCCTCGGGTCCAGCACTTGAACCCTCACCTTCTACCTTGTTTTTTCATTCACTAAATGTGGGAAAACCGGAGCGCCCGGCGAAAACCCAAAACTGCTACAAGATTAGCCGACAAATAAAGCTCAGAAAGCCTCAAGTCCAGCACTTGAACCCTCACCTTCTACCTTGTTTTTTCATTCACTAAATGTGGGACAAACCGGAGCGCCCGGCGAAAACCCAAAACTGCTACCAGAGAAGCCGACAAATAAAGCTCAGAAAGCCTCGGGTCCAGCAGTTGAACCCTCACCTTCTACCTTGTTTTTTCATTCACTAAATGTGGGACAAACCGGAGCGCCCGGCGAAAACCCAAAACTGCTACCAGAGAAGCCGACAAATAAAGCTCAGAAAGCCTCGGGTCCAGCAGTTGAACCCTCACCTTCTACCTTGTTTTTTCATTCACTAAATGTGGGACAAACCGGAGCGCCCGGCGAAAACCCAAAACTGCTACCAGAGAAGCCGACAAATAAAGCTCAGAAAGCCTCCGGTCCAGCACTTGAACCCTCACCTTCTACCTTGTTTTTTCATTCAGTAAATGTGGGACAAACCGGAGCGCCCGGCGAAAACCCAAAACTGCTACCAGATTAGCCGACAGATAAAGCTCAGAAAGCCTCGGGTCCAGCACTTGAACCCTCACCTGCTACCTTTTTTTTTCATTCACTAAATGTGGGACAAACCGGAGCGCCCGGCGAAAACCCTTTCCTTTTTGTTTGTCGTGCGTTTAGACCGGTGAAACCGATCTGAAGCACCTGCGGCAAGCTTTGCCGACTGACAGGAAGAACCTGCAGACGGCGTTACGCTTTTTCTGTGTCAGGTGATGTTTGACGAGGCAGGCGAAGCGTTCTTCAAGTGCTGGGTCACCTGATGTCAAGTCAAGCAGCAACATGGCCCTGTCACTGCCCAGATCCTGGACAAGCGACGTGAGATTTTTGAAAATCTTTCCGTTAATATCAAAATCGACACCCTCGACTTCGAGCAACGTTCTTTCGGTCAGGCGCCTGATGATGTCCTCGATTTGTTTTGGGGCGGTGAGCACATTTGCTTTCAGGTAAATGTGCGAAACCAGCGTCTGCACGATTATCTCCACGGCACACTCCCTTCTCCGCTGCGCTGCAGCATCCTGCTGATGTTCGGCAGGAGTTGGCGAAGCTTTGCTGACCTTGGTGACCTCTGGTGACTCGGTTGCAGGGCCCATGATAGCCCGCGGTGGTGTTGTTGCAGGGCCCATGATAGCCAACACCATGTTGTCAACGTGTGTGTTGACCTGAGTGCTTAAATAGTACGCCATGACTCCCAGGAAAGTCAGCACTCTGTTGTGGATCTCATGGTACTGTTGGGCATTTCGCCGGTTCCTTGGTGTTGCGAGGGTGCCGGGTTCCTGTCTGGGTCTCAAGTGACGATAGAGGAAATCACTCATTGCTTGTGTGATTACCAGGGTTCTACCTGCTTGAGCGTTCATGCGGTTTGGCATCTCACAGAGCACATCTACAGCCTGGGCTCCCTCAGCAGTCTCTTCCACAAACTGGCTGACGACCTCAGTTATGTCTGATGACTTGCTTGACTGTTTGCGTGGTGTACAGCACAGGAACGCGTTCCTCAGTTGTGCCAGCATCCGAGCGAGCATCACCTTGGCAAAGAGGTTTGCAGAACACTTCTTGATTTTCTTCTCGATTTCCTGCGTGGACGCTTCCCTGTTCTGTTGGGATGCTGGACTTGCAGCTCCTGATGTTGGACTTGTAGCTCCTGATGTTGGACTTGTAGCTCCTGATGTTGGACTTGCAGCTCCTGATGTTGGACTTGCAGCTCCTGATGTTGGACTTGTAGCTCTTGATGCTAGACTTTCAGCTTCTGACTCCAAACTCTTCAGTTCTTCAGCAATTTCTCCTGCAACGATTGAAATCTGCAGAGAACATTCTGATTCCATCGCCTCGTAGTCAGACTCTGGCAAGTTATCCAAGAGAGGCTGCATGAAATCCCTCATCTCGGTCTCAATTTTGTCCCGCGGGGACTCCTGTGATGACAGAGAGGACTGATCCTCTTCAGAGTCAGTTGCAAGTAATGGAAGGATGTCTTGTGACTTGGTGACACTCAGACCTGGACCCTTCCTACGTGGTCGTGGTGTCAACGAGCTTTTCATTTTCTTCATGAAAGCCTTTATCATCTTGGCGGCGTGACTGACCATTTTGTGGAGTCGGCGAGGTGGAGTGTTGTGCAGGATGAATTCAGAGCTTTGATTCTCTGACAGGGCAGTTTTGACGCTGACTGCGACATCTTTCCCAATCAAGTCTTCCAAGCTCTGACTGCTGGCACAACTGAGTTCCTCACCAACATCCATGACATCTTTGAAGGTCTGTGTGACTTTGTTGCACAGGTTGGCCTTGATGTCTTCCTCGGTCGGACTGACATTCCCAGCCTGTGGAGCATGAATCCCTTTCCCGGTCTCGCTTGCTTTCATGCTCGTCATCGCTGACAGGAACAGTGATGACACCGTTCTCACGATGTCCAGCAGCAGCTCCGCCAGCAGGAGTTTGGTGTTGTCATCTGGATTACCAGATTTCAGCACTGTGTACTGTCCATGTGTCAGCCTTTCAAAGAAGCCTTTGATCAGTGGACGAATGGTGTGTGAGATGTCTGGTTGTTCCGCCATTGAAGACATTTATGAATCTGTGTTGAACGTGAATGTGGATGGAAATGTGTTGGATTGTTGATTATTGATGTGAAGATGATAAGTTTCTTCCTTCCTCTCTCTGTCTCTGTATGTCTTCTACTGAAAACACTCTAAATCTGTTTGGTATTGCATCCTATTTATAGACTTTTTTCTTGACGTCACAGGTAGATCAAAGCCAGATGGAACGTCGCTGTCGAGATCAAAGCTCCACCGACGTCACAGCTGAGATCAAAGCTTTACTGACGTCACAGCTGTCTCCGACATCTGAGCACGTGACACAGCTCACGTGACATCTGAGCACGGGAGACCGCTGTGACGTCACACCTGACGTCTGAGCGCGGGAGACAGCTCAGCACTCTATCCAGACCAGCCCTGCGGGATCCTGATGAGAGTCCGCAAACAGGAACATAGAAGCCCGTCCTCACTCACTACAATGGCGTCCAGTCTCATCCCGCATCAACCTCAAAGTTCTGCTGCTCACCCGGAAATACGTCAGCGGCCAGCAGCCTCCTGCTCCTCCAGGTCCCCCCACCAAGCTTCACCATGGGGGGCGGAGCTTCCTGCTCAGCGGCTCCTCGGCTGTGGAACAGTACAGAGTATTAACAACCAGATACTACTTTACTGTATCGTAACAAAGACAATACAGTGTTTCAACATGTATAAAAAATGAATGACTTATTTTAAATGGCTCTGAATAACATTAGACAACTCTTCCAAAGTATGTATTAAATACGATTCTCCCCCATTCACATTATTAAAATGTCCACTTTCTATAAGAGACCACTTTTTAATTTTAATGAGCTAATTCATCACATTTTTATTGAGTCTTTGCTGACATGAATGCAATCATATTACAAATGTTCATGATATTACAAATGAGCCTGTGATAATAAGTATGTAGGCTGCCGTGTTCAAGATGTTTTAACCTTGATGCATTTTTTACGTTTATGAATGTGTTGCACTCTTTCCACCAGCAGGTGGTGCATTTGAGAAGGCGCTGATCTGGGGAAATGACGTCCTGGTAAATGGCTGTGAGAGGCTTCAATGGCTTGAAATGGTAGAAATACAAATGGGACAGTACTTCATGACGACTTATTGCTGATTGGAACGTCTTCCAGACTCTTACCCTACGCTGACAGAACTATCAAATCACCCACTCAAGCAGTGCAATACACAACCATTATAAATTCATAAAAGGTATTAAAAGGGCAAACAACATAAACTGTGTTCATTCATAACAGTCACAGCTATTTTTGATGACTCGCACACATTTAATTACACTCCATATCATACGTTAGATCTGCGTTATCATGATGAACTCCAGCAATGTTTTTGACGCTTTTAATGAGTGATAGTTTTTTTCATATTAACACCTTCTTTGAAAATCTGACTTGTATCTTAAATCAAAATAATTTTGAAATATTGAATCAGCGCTGTCACCGCAGGAGGAGGAGACGGCCCAAATGCATGTAATACAGTATAAATATCCTCCATTAGATCCCTGTAGAACACAGCGGGAATAACTAAATATTCTCCTTATGTATGTGCATATATCATCAACACACATACATACAGCCATTAAGCCATCGTATAATTCTTACACTTTATCCTCGTTTTTAAACCACCAGAGCGCAGATGAAATGCGCTCGTGCGCGCTCAGTCGTGGAGCGTGGAGAGCGCAAATGTATCGATGGCCCGAGCCACGGCCCCCTGCCCGACTGGAGGGGTATCAACAGGGCGCAAGAATCCGTGACGTGAGGATGTTATGCGTTTGTAAGATAAGGAAGACAACAATCAATGTTCACTGTAAACGTAGTATTTTATTAATCACAGTGCGCGTTTGCCGTAGCTCATCTGCAACGTTGTTGATGGCGGTGATTGTGTCTCGCTGAAGTTGCAGGACGGCATCAGTGAGCACCCGACCGCTTATGTGCCATGCGTCCGGGGTGCGCTGCTGCTTTGCGCCGGACCAGGTGTTGTGCCAGTGTAGGTATCCCCGAGCTTAAATAGACGTAATTGAAGCCAGAATGAATGCGCGCTACCGCAGCCAGGGGAAACAATTTCTGTCGGGGATACCTACACTGGCACAACACCGGCTCATTAACATAGTAAAATGTGGGCGTGTACAGGGCGGGATTCAGGTACGCACACTTGTAGGTGATCCTGTGATTTATAAAAGAAACATTGCGCTTTTGGGCGTACGTAAACTTTTAGTAAGGATCCTACGCACAGTTTTATAAATGAGGCCCCTGTGCTGTCTCCCGCGCTCAGACGTCAGGTGTGACGTCACAGCTGTCTCCCGTGCTCAGATGTCACGTGAGCACGCGTGCTCAGATGTCGGAGACAGCTGTGACGTCAGTGGAGCTTTGATCTCAGCTGTGACGTCAGTAGAGCTCTGATCTCGACAGCGACGTTCCATCTGTCTTTGATCTACCTGTGACGTCATGAAAAAAGTCTATAAATAGGATGCAATACCAAACAGATTTAGAGTGTTTTCAGTAGAAGACATACAGAGACAGAGCAAAGAAGGAAGAAACTTAGCATCGTCACTTCAATAATCAACAATCCAACACATTTCCATCCACATTCACGTTCAACACAGATTCATAAATGTCTTCAATGGCGGAACAACCAGACATCTCACACACCATTCGTCCACTGATCAAAGGCTTCTTTGAAAGGCTGACACATGGACAGTACACAGTGCTGAAATCTGGTAATCCAGATGACAACACCAAACTCCTGCTGGCGGAGCTGCTGCTGGACATCGTGAGAACGGTGTCATCACTGTTCCTGTCAGCGCTGACGAGCATGAAAGCAAGCGAGACCGGGAAAGGGATTCATGCTCCACAGGCTGGGAATGTCAGTCCGACCGAGGAAGACATCAAGGCCAACCTGTGCAACAAAGTCACACAGACCTTCAAAGATGTCATGGATGTTGGTGAGGAACTCAGTTGTGCCAGCGGTCAGAGCTTGGAAGACTTGATTGGGAAAGATGTCGCAGTCAGCGTCAAAACTGCCCTGTCAGAGAATCAAAGCTCTGAATTCATCCTGCACAACACTCCACCTCGCCGACTCCACAAAATGGTCAGTCACGCCGCCAAGATGATAAAGGCTTTCATGAAGAAAATGAAAAGCTCGTTGACACCACGACCACGTAGGAAGGGTCCAGGTCTGAGTGTCACCAAGTCACAAGACATCCTTCCATTACTTGCAACTGACTCTGAAGAGGATCAGTCCTCTCTGTCATCACAGGAGTCCCCGCGGGACAAAATTGAGACCGAGATGAGGGATTTCATGCAGCCTCTCTTGGATAACTTGCCAGAGTCTGACTACGAGGCGATGGAATCAGAATGTTCTCTGCAGATTTCAATCGTTGCAGGAGAAATTGCTGAAGAACTGAAGAGTTTGGAGTCAGAAGCTGAAAGTCTAGCATCAAGAGCTACAAGTCCAACATCAGGAGCTGCAAGTCCAACATCAGGAGCTGCAAGTCCAACATCAGGAGCTGCAAGTCCAACATCAAGACCTGCAAGTCCAGCATCCCAACAGAACAGGGAAGCGTCCACGCAGGAAATCCAGAAGAAAATCAAGAAGTGTTCTGCAAACCTCTTTGCCAAGGTGATGCTCGCTCGGATGCTGGCACAACTGAGGAAGGCGTTCCTGTGCTGTACACCACGCAAACAGTCAAGCAAGTCATCAGACATAACTGAGGTCGTCAGCCAGTTTGTGGAAGAGACTGCTGAGGGAGCCCAGGCTGTAGATGTGCTCTGTGAGATGCCAAACCGCATGAACGCTCAAGCAGGTAGAACCCTGGTAATCACACAAGCAATGAGTGATTTCCTCTATCGTCACTTGAGCCCCACACGGGCATCCGGCACCCTCGCAACACCAAGGAACCGGCGAAATGCCCAACAGTACCATGAGATCCACAACAGAGTGCTGACTTTCCTGGGAGTCATGGCGTACTATTTAAGCACTCAGGTCAACACACACGTTGACAACATGGTGTTGGCTATCATGGGCCCTGCAACAACACCACCGCGGGCTATCATGGGCCCTGCAACCGAGTCACCAGAGGTCACCAAGGTCAGCAAAGCTTCGCCAACTCCTGCCGAACATCAGCAGGATGCTGCAGCGCAGCGGAGAAGGGAGTGTGCCGTGGAGATAATCGTGCAGACGCTGGTTTCGCACATTTACCTGAAAGCAAATGTGCTCTACGCCCCAAAACAAATCGAGGACATCATCAGGCGCCTGACCGAAAGAACGTTGCTCGAAGTCGAGGGTGTCGATTTTGATATTAACGGAAAGATTTTCAAAAATCTCACGTCGCTTGTCCAGGATCTGGGCAGTGACAGGGCCATGTTGCTGCTCGACTTGTCATCAGGTGACCCAGCACTTGAAGAACGCTTCGCCTGCCTCGTCAAACATCACCTGACGCAGAAAAAGCGTAACGCCATCTGCAGGTTCTTCCTGTCAGTCGGCAAAGCTTGCCGCAGGTGCTTCAGATCGGTTTCACCGGTCTAAACGCACGACAAACAAAAAGGAAAGGGTTTTCGCCGGGCGCTCCGGTTTGTCCCACATTTAGTGAAGAAAAAAAACCATACAGGTAGAAAGGTGAGGGTTCAAGTGCTGGACCCGAGGCTTTCTGAGCTTTATCTGTCGGCTTCTCTGGTAGCAGTTTTGGGTTTTCGCCGGGCGCTCTGGTTTGTCCCACATTTAGTGAATGAAAAAACAAGGTAGAAGGTGAGGGTTCAAGTGCTGGACCCGAGGCTTTCTGAGCTTTATTTGTCGGCTAATCTGGTAGCAGTTTTGGGTTTTCGCCGGGCGCTCCGGTTTTCCCACATTTAGTGAATGAAAAAAAAAGGTAGAAGGTGAGGGTTCAAGTGCTGGACCGGAGGCTTTCTGAGCTTTATTTGTCGGCTAATCTGGTAGCAGTTTTGGGTTTTCGCCGGGCGCTCCGGTTTTCCCACATTTAGTGAATGAAAAAACAAGGTAGAAGGTGAGGGTTCAAGTGCTGGACCCGAGGCTTTCTGAGCTTTATTTGTCGGCTAATCTAGTAGCAGTTTTGGGTTTTCGCCGGGCGCTCCGGTTTTCCCACATTTAGTGAATGAAAAAAAAAGGTAGAAGGTGAGGGTTCAAGTGCTGGACCCGAGGCTTTCTGAGCTTTATTAGTCGGCTAATCTGGTAGCAGTTTTGGGTTTTCGCCGGGCGCTCCGGTTTTCCCACATTTAGTGAATGAAAAAAAAGGTAGAAGGTGAGGGTTCAAGTGCTGGACCGGAGGCTTTCTGAGCTTTATTTGTTGGCTAATCTGGTAGCAGTTTTGGGTTTTCGCCGGGCGCTCCGGTTTTCCCACATTTAGTGAATGAAAAAAAAAGGTAGAAGGTGAGGGTTCAAGTGCTGGACCGGAGGCTTTCTGAGCTTTATTTGTCGGCTAATCTGGTAGCAGTTTTGGGTTTTCGCCGGGCGCTCCGGTTTTCCCACATTTAGTGAATGAAAAAAAAAGGTAGAAGGTGAGGGTTCAATGCCCGGTACATGGGACCTCAAAATGAATAGGCTCGTTGGAGGTGAACTGCGCCTCGCCTGGAAAGTAGACTAGAGCAGGCGGAGCGGCAGGAGGCGGAGCCTAAAAGCTGCGCTCCAGTTGGACAGTTTCCATCGGTTTTCAAAGATTTGACAGGTAGTCATAGAAAAAGTTTCATCCTGTTAGATGCGATGGCTCAGGTTTGCCCTGAGCCAGCTCTTGGTTAAGCTGCTATAGGGTCATTCCGTGTCATTTCATCAAATTTCTGAAAATCTTCCCACCTGACCATCTCAGAATGTCCTGAAAAAATTCAAGTACAAAGACACACTTGTTAATAGGAGTAATCCAAAATATTAGGTCTCTACTGTCAATAGTTTTCTCATGAAACATCATTGAATGAAGGGTAGTTTAGACGGTTTTTGGCATCATGCTCTGAAAAGCCATTTTTAAACAGCAATATCTGGAAAACTATCTCACCTGTGGCCTTCAAAATTTTTACAGAGTATATCCGTTACTAATAGCCTCCAGACATGAAATATCAGGGGTGTAGCTCAATGATAACCTAGTATGGTAGGTACTTAAAAAGGGGCTTGTTGAAATAAAGTAGTACATTTGAAGAGTGGCTGAGCTCCCATTTTTGCAGATAAAAGACTTCTATCACTTCTAGCTCTATCTCTGGTGTTAGCTTAAACATTCTACAAAATATGGTTTCTCTTAGATTATTAGTTTCACAGATATTAAGGCTCAAAAATGGAAGTTAACACATCTTTGCCCAACTTCAGAGTCATATTCCAAAAAACTGACAACACGTATCAGGTCCAAACTTACTTTTTTTGAAAGATCATATTCTTGTTAAAATCATATTAAAAAATCGAGAGGGTGTTTTGCCTCATTTTGTCACAGTGATTTTTTAAAATCCTGATATTGGTGGGGTTTTTGTGTCCGTTTTTGGTACTGCATATCTTAATATCCTACAAGTAAACATCACAGCAGGGCATTTCAATTGTGTTTTTTACCATTTACCAAAGACTTACATGTGACTAAATGCTACTGCCTCATTAAAACATTAAAATGTAGCACAGTTGTAGTTACAGAGGCAATAAGTCCTTGAATGTGAGTTAAACATGGTGAAAGCAGCTTTTAATGTCTTAAACCATGAACAAACATAGCATAATATTGAAGACTGTACATTTTGTCATACTTTAAGTATATAAATACCACAACCAAATCAAATAATAATCTTAATTTGAGCATAAAGATTTTACATTACAGTAGAAAAGTCTCCAAAGTTTGATATTGAATAACAGTTTGTCTCTATGCTCACTATGAGACAATATGTGAGTTATGATCAGAAATGGTGGATAGGAAGTATCAGAGATGTTTCAGATGAAGATGTACTGGTTCAGTTCATGCACCCACATGGCCCTACCAAGAGTTTCTACTGGCCAAGAAGAGAAGATGTGCAATGTCCCACTGCAGCATAGAATTGCAGGATTTGACGTTCCCTCTACAGAAACTGGGCGCATGTATGCCATCAAAAAGATGAGCACAACAGAGCAGAGATGTACATTAGACAATTTGTAAAGTGACTGCCAAATTAATGAATGTGACGAAGGAATTGGATCTAAAAGAGAGGGAGACAAACTGTTATTCAATATCAAACTTTGGAGACTTTTGTACTGTAATGTAAAATCTTATGCTCAAATTAAGATTATTATTTGATTTGGTTGTGTAATTTATATACTTACAGTATGACAAAATGTACAGTCTTCAATATTATGCTATGTTTGTTCATGGTTTAAGACATTAAAAGCTGCTTTCAGCTCACATTCAAGGACGTATTGCCTCTGTAACTACAACTGTGCTACATTTTTAATTTTATCTTTTCGTAAGGCTCGAGGCGTTTAGTAACAGATATACACTGTAGAAATTTTGAAGGCCACAGGTGAGATAGTTTTCCAGATAATGTCGTTTAAAAATGGCTTTTCAGAGCATGATGCCAAAAACCGTCTAAACTACCCTTCATTCAATGACGTTTCATGAGAAAACTGTTGACAGTAGAGACCTAATATTTTGGATTTGTCCTATTAACAAGTGTGTCTTTGTACTCAAATTTTTTCAGGACATTCTAAGATGGTCAGGTGGGAGGCATTTGATGAAATGACACGGAATGACCCTATAGGCCTAGACTGCTGGGGGATTATAGTGACAAACTGAGCCTCTCTCTCTCTCTCTCTCTCTCTCTCTCTCTCTCTCTCTCTCTCTCTCTCTCTGTGTATGTTCCCCCGGAGCCCCTGTGCTCTCTTGCCTAGCAGGTCTCCCTGGACCGTGGTGGAACCTGGTCCGGACTGCACCGATGTTGTGGTCTTGTTTGCCTCTTACTGCCAGTATTTTTAATTAAAGTAATTGACTAAAATCGGCATCTCTACTGTCACTAACTTGACTACTCCCAGGATCACTCCCAGGAGTCTGGCTATGCTTTCTGGTCCAGCAGAGTCCACTGAAGTCCCGACCGATGCAGACTGCTAACTGGCCTGACGCTGGAAACACCACATTGTAGCTCCACCTGCCCGCTGTGTGACCGCGCAACTACTCCTGCTTTCTGGTCTACGGCGACGTGGTTGGGATGGATCCATCTCGGCGTGGCTGCGCCTGCTGCCATGGACTACTACTGTTGATACTATTGCTTCTGTTAATACCACCACTACTGTTAATGCTACCACTACCATACTACCAACACCTAATGCAGTTGGAACCCAAGGGCCTGGGCTGCACAAGATTTCTGCCTAAAAGCCTATTAAGGCAGTTTTTTCTCGCCACTGTCGCTGTAACGCTTGCCCCTGGGTGATGTTGGGAATTTGAAAATGTATTGACTCTGAAAATCATGAGTGTATTCTAGTCCTGCTCAATGTGTTAAGTGTCCTGAGATGACTTCTGTTGTGATTTGACACTATAAATAAAATTAGATTGAATTGAATTGAATTGAATTGAATTGAATTGAATTGAATTGAATTGAATTGAATTGCACATCCTGAGACTTCAGCCCACGATCTAGCGTTAAATATTAGACTCACACAGGCGAGCCAGTGTCAGGCCTGCGCAGAGTCGATCGCCCACAATGCATGCCGGTTAGTTTTGTGTCCGACTTGCTCCGACGTCATGCACACGTGGGCAACAATAATCTCACCAGATCAAGACGGACGCAGTTTTTAGAGCCAGGCGCCGCAGCTGCTCAACCGACTGCAAGCCCCTGAGCACTTTTAGGTAAAAAATGTTGTGAGTTGGTGTGCAATATGCCACAGGGTGATGAGAGGCACTTCAGGTCAGAAATAAAAGTGGAAGGTAACCTTTGATAAGGCATTACCTATTGATTGAAGTGCCTCTACATCACCAAGACTCCTGCTGTGCCTCCACGTGGCAGCTCACGGTAACTGGGTTCAAGAACCCAGGCGAAATCAGCAGGGGATCGATGATCAGTGTTCTCAGCACCATTGTACATTTTAACCAGCCTACCACTGTTAATGTAGCGTTTCAATTTGAGTAGATCAAAAACACACAGAAATACAGGAGAGCCATCTTCACACATGCTGTGACAAATTCCTCTCTTCAGTGTTTCAACTATGAGGCACAGATAGCTTAAGTGTGGGTGTCAAACTACTGAACAGGAAAAAATTAAAGTCGACACACTTTAGAAAGTCCCACCAAAATTTAAGATGTATATACACACAGAGAAAGTACTTACCGAGTAGTATATAGGTAGTCATTTTGGCCTCTCCTGTTGCTCGAGATGCCCTTTGACCTTTGTAGGTGGTCAGCATGTTTAACTTTATTGTGTTCAGCAGATTTCAGACATTTCATTTTTTCACTTTTACTTGAGTAAAGAATAAAAATGTATATATTTATATCTATAAATATTCCTATTCCATCCATCCATTGTCTACCACTTATCCTGTATTCAGGGGAATATTTCTATTTTATATATATTTTGTTGTGTGTTTGACTTAGAAATTAACACACGTCATACACTATTTGAAGTCAGAATAACAATTAAAACGTTTCATAAAGTTTAATGTCAAATCAGTGGAGAAGATTCCATTATGTTTAATAGAAACCAATTAAATTTAAATAAAAAGTGATTATTTTCCATTAGTTCCTATAGCACGTGACCATTCTGGGAGAGGAACTTTTTTTCTTTTTTAAGAAATAATAAATTAAGCGACTTTGAACCTCTGAACTGTTGGTTTTAGGTTGTATAATAACAGCGTATAGTAGGTTTATGTGTATGTGCAGCGGAACGGTCGTGGAAGGGTTAAGCGTGTTTATGGTTCCCGTCTGCGGAGGAGGTACTTCTGGTAACAGGATGATCGTTCAGCAAACAACAATAACTGCGGAACAAGCGGACAGACAGACGGACTCGTTCAGGTGGAGAACAACCGTCTAAAGTGTTTCTTCTTCCTCCGACACAAACGGGTAAGTGGAGTTTGTATTCAGTTTGTAAATAACCACAGTCCTGGTCCTGTTTATTAGCTCACTCGTACATTTAAGACATCCGGGTGCTCGTCGAGCGTGTTAATGGGTGATTGTGTAAATTTAAATATTACTGGAGGATAGTAAAACTTCTTGGTAACGTATCAACGCAGAAACCGTGTATGTCAGGCGCGTGTTAATCGATAAAAAAACACGACTTCATCGGACAGTGCGTGATATTTGTATTGAAAACGCTGTCAAAGTCCAAGACGGCGTAACGTCTTCTCACCGACTGCAGGACTCGGTGCTGCCGTTTGTCGCGGGGAGTTGTATTACTCCAGTACTTGTATGAGGATCCTATTAAACGTCTGTGACATTAAAACAATACTAGCTGATTTTAAGTACATTATTGTTTTACATCAAACTTGTTTAGATGTCAAGAATGCGTGTCAACGCTCTGTTAAATGTGGATATAGCTTCTGGCCACTTGGTGGCAGCACTGAACACAGCGCTGCTGAGCGAGCAGCATTTTTTCAGTCCGCTGAGGAAGGAGGGCGACATAGAAAACGTCTCCTGATACTCGTGTTTCTGCTACTTCACACGCCACCTGACATTAACTGTTTCCCCTCCTGGTAAATTCACGAAGAAGTTCACTATTTTACCCCCGGTATGAGTATACCGAGTATCTCAGCGACGGAACCGGAACAATACGCTGGTCCCGGACTACTACGTCATGTGTTTCCGGCTGGTTGAGATACGCCCTCAAGTTACTACGACCTGAACAGTTAGCGAAGTTAAAAACTAGTTATTTGATGACATCTCCTCCACTCAAGATGCCTGTGTATTAACATTAAAATACATTATGTCATATTTACACTGCAAATAAACACACTTGGCCTCCACGATGCTGGCAGATGCTTCTTATTACTGTAATGCCCGATACAGTACATTTTAAATGTTCCTGTGCTAGGCTTGGGCCGGTTTAAACATTTTCAAGCCGGTCTGATACTGAGTCAAAGACCGGACCGAACCGGTTATACTAACCTTTGCCCCGTACACCGAACCGAACCGGTGAAACCAGAAATCGTCCCGACCCTATCCTGTACTCTCTTGTCTCTCTCAGTGTTACAGGAGCAGGCAGGATGTCCGTGACCATGACCAAAGCCGAGGGAATCACTATGTTCACTTTGACCTCTGACCCCGAAAGTGTTTGTCCTCCAATGTGCCAAATCTTCAAAAGCCTCTGCTACAGCCCCGTCTGCTGCTCGGTGTCTCAGCACCTGAAGGTCCAGAAACCGTCTCAGTCGATACTGGGGGTGAGTTACAACCACAAGTTTGTTTTAAATTCCTCTCTGGACTTCAGCTTTAAAGCTTTGATGTGCCACGTTAAATGTTTTTTTTTTTAATTTAGTACTTTTTCTTGAGTTAATGTTGTTGTTTTGGTGGAATAATTCAACCGAATACAACGTTATTGTGGTAATCAGAGATATTTCGTAGGTAAAGCAGAACTGAAACCCTGCATTTGTGCTGTACTGGTGATTTGGTTGTTCACGCTGCGCTTCCTCTCCACAGACGCTGCATATTATGGTGGGGCTGCTCAACATGGGCCTGGCAGCGATCCTCCTCTGCACTCACTTTGGATCTTGGTGGCAAATGGATAGGACCGGGTTTCCCTTTTGGATGGGAGGACTGGTGAGCAAGACGATGTTTGCGTTGGTTCTCTTGTGTCAGAGTTTTCCTCCCAAAGCCAGAGTGAAGACAAATACAACTTAATTTGGGTCTGTTCAGTCGATTCCAAGGAGATCCACTTGGTTTCCAGCAGTTTTTCCTCTTACGTCTGAATTCACAGAGTTCTCTTTGAAATGTCAAATTACATTAAATCCATAAACACCGTTAGGAAAATCCGAGCCGATCCCAAAGATTGAAGTGCATTTTAATGGATCGGTATTGGCTAAAATACATCTGGACGAAACCCAAATGTTGTTTGTTGATCTGCTACTAAATGAGATTTTAACGAAGATTGGGATCAAAAACACTCACAATAAGTTGATCGCGGTGATTTTTCATTATTTGGACTTTAAAAAAAAGGCTGTCTAGTACACTATCATTGTAGACAAGAAAAAAAATACAGGAAGTATTATGTATTTTTTTTTAAAACATTCTCAGATGTTTTCTAAATGTATTTATTTATCATTTTAACGTGATTTATTATTAGCCTATTTATGATTGTTTGGTTATTTGTTTCGCCACTAAAAAGGATGTTCACTAAGAAAATAAATGTTCTCTCTGCAATAAAACGGTTTATTTTCTTAACGAAAGGAGAACTGAAGTGATTGCAGGATGTTTTAGTGCCATAAAGAATTTTAAGTGTATTTATTATCAGGGTTGTATCCTGAATCCCAATTATTTTGCTCAGTATTACTGTAACATGAAGTTTTCATATCTTCTAAAGTTTAAAGATTTATTTTTTTTGTTTTTGTTTTTCCCCTCTAGTTCGTGTTGTTTGGCATCGTTGGCATCGTCTCTGAGAAGTACCCCAGTCCATGTCTGGTTAGTGTTTCAGCTTTGTTTCATTGTCATTTTGCTTCCTCTTTTATTTATTTCTTTATTATTTAAGACAAATAAACGAGATAGCCGATGGCTGGTAGAAGTTCCATGAGGGTTTATCGTGTGTATTGTTTGTTTTTTGTGTTTCAGGTGTTCCTCAATGTAATCCTGAATTTAGCAGGAGTGGGCTTTGCCATCGCGGCCATTGTTCTCTACAGCATCAACATGGCTCACATATATACGTGGTGGATGTGTAGATATTACAGTGATGATTATAACTATTACGGTTCACGCCACAGATACGGTACAACCGTCCCGCCGCCTCCGGGGAAGCAGTTCATGAAAGAGAAATGCTTTGAGGGCAGAAACCTGGTTGAGGTAAGTGTACGAAAACGTCATCTCAGCAGTCAAAAAACACACAGAGGTCATTGATTTTTACAGATATTACTTAGTTATCATCTCATGATTATTAAACAAATAAACGTAAATGTGTCACAGTACGGAAGGTGGAAACTCTCGACTTTAACGTTTTTTTTTTTGAGCACATATAAATCCTATAGCTCTGTTTGGTTACATCAATTGAAATAAAGTTTGCTGCATAGTGTGATTTAAAAACAGAGGCAATTCCTAATCAAGTCACAGAATCTGACGGGCCGTAAAATACTGTAACGCGTGTTATTTTGTAATTAGAGGGATTTTTTTTTAGAATTTCCACATGGTGAGTCATGATTTTGAGTCGAGGTCTCCATTTCGTTTTTTTCCTTCATGAAACCAAAATAAAAGTCATTTGGAAACACAAACTAAAGTCAAGTAAGAATTAATGTTTTTTTTCTTCTTGTGTTTAAGATGATTTTGAGAAGCATTAATATTGTGCTGATCGTCCTGTCGGTCCTGGAGCTCTGCCTCGTCATCAGCTCTTTCGTCCTGGGCATCAAGTCTCTGAGGAGGCGTGAGAAAGGAGAGAAGGAGGTAAGAGTCTGCAAAATCACGTCTTCCTGTTAAACTGAAAAGGAACGGGACCAGATTTAATAATAATCGATCGTGGTGAAATTCCATTATCGGGATAAATATAAGTGACTTGTGCCTCTACCGTCGTGGTAGAGAAGATTTTAAAAATACAATAATACATTTAAAACAAAAAAGACTGTATGTATTCCAGTATGTTTTAGTGCCATTTTAAGAGTTAAAGCACATTTTGATAATATTGTGATATTTATTTTCCCTTTTCTTTAAATAGAAGATTGGTGAGCCAGAACTCTACAGACCACTGCTGGAGGAAGTCACCACTCAGCCCACCGCCTAGATATAAAACCAAAAACGTCTGCTTTGTGCTTTCACTTACCAGGTACAATAATCCTGTACTTTTTCTGCCAATAACGATATAAAGATTTACTCACATTCAGCTGGTACAAGCTCAAACTTCTGCACTAAGTGGGTTACCATCACAAATTGCACTTATATCTTTGAGTATATTGATAATAATCTGCACTATATTGTATATGCTGCTGTCCATTTTCATTCTCTGTTGATGTTTTTAAAAATCTGTACCTGTTGATTATTTTTTTATGGAATAATGTGCCTTGCATTTAGCGTTTGTTGTGTAAAAAGGGAGGCCCATGCACTTCAATGGACCGATGAGGTTTTCTTTGCTATTTTCCAATAATAAGCCATGCAAAAAAATAAATGATAATATATTAATATATATGTTTGGCTTTTTTCTTTGCTCTGTACTTCTTATTAATTCTGAAGCTTTACTGGGAATTTTAATCCTTTTCATATCAAGTTACAAATCATATCAAGTTGGATACAAATAGGAACGATAAATATTAAGTATGGGACATTCATTTGAAAAAGGTTTTTATATTGTGATGTGAGAAAGATGACTAGCTCCCTATCATGGTAGAGATGTGGAAAAATAGAGCCCGATTTAAAAGGTTGAATTAAATATTTGACCTTTGTAGGTGGTCAGCATGTTTACCTTTATTGTGATCAGCAGATTTCAGACATTTCATTTTTTCACTTTTACTTGAGTAAAGAAGTCGAAACAGAACCACCTGCTAACTAAACCTCATAATAATAAGAATGATAATAAGAAAACATTTTATTATATATATACGCATATATATATATATATATATATATATATATATATATATATATATATATATATATATATATATATATATATATATATATATATATATATATATATATATATATATATATAAGTGACTTGAAGTGATATGCATATATATTTTGTTGTGTGTTTGACTTACAATTAACACATTTCATACACAATTTGAAGTCAGAATAACAATTAAAACGTTTCGTAAAGTTTAATGTCAAATCAGTGGAGAAGATTCCATTATGTTTAATAGAAACCAATTACATTTAAATAAAAAGTGATTATTTTCCATTAGTTCCTATAGCACGTGACCATTCTGGGAGAGGAACTTTTTTTTTTAAGAAATATTTAATTAAGCAACTTTTAGGTTGTATAATAACATCGTAGAGTAGGTTTATGTGTATGTGCAGCGGAATGGTCGTGGAAGGGTTAAGCGTGTTTATGGTTACCGTCTGCGGAGGAGGTACTTCTGGTAACAGGATGATCGTTCAGCAAACAACAATAACTGCGGAACAAGCGGACAGACGGACTCGTTCAGGTGGAGAACAACCGTCTAAAGTGTTTCTTCTTACTCCGACACAAACGGGTAAGTGGAGTTTGTATTCAGTTTGTAAATAACCACAGTCCTGGTCCTGTTTATTAGCTCACTCGTACATTTAAGACATTCGGGTGCTCGTCGAGCGTGTTAATGGGTGATTGTGTAAATTTAAATATTACTGGAGGATAGTAAAACTTCTTGGTAACGTATCAACGCAGAAACCGTGTATGTCAGGCGCGTGTTAAACGATAAAAAACACGACTTCATCGGACAGTGCGTGATATTTGTATTGAAAACGCTGTAAAAATCCAAGATGGCGCGTAACGTCTTCTCACCGACTGCAGGACTCGGTGCTGCCGTTTGTGGCGGGGAGTTGTATTACTCCAGTACTTGTATGAGGATTCTATTAAACGTTTGTGACATTAAAAAAATACGAGGTGTTTTAAGTACATTATTGTTTTACATCAAACTTGTTTAGATGTCAAGAATGCGTGTCAACGCTCTGTTAAATGTGGATATAGCTTCTGGCCACTTGGTGGCAGCACTGAACACAGCGCTGCTGAGCGAGCAGCATTTTTTAGTCCGCTGAGGAAGGAGGGCGACATAGAAAACGTCTCCTGATAGTCGTGTTTCTGCTACTTCACACGCCGCCCGACATTAACTGTTTCCCCTCCTGGTAAATTCACGAAGAAGTTCACTATTTTACCCCCGGTATGAGTATACCGAGTATCGCAGTGACGGAACCGGGACAACACGCTGGTCCCGGACTACTACGTCATGTATTTCCGGCTGGTTGAGATACGCCCTCAAGTTACTACGACCTGAACAGTTAGCGAAGTTAAAAACTAGTTATTTGATGACATCTCCTCCACTCAAGATGCCTGTGTATTAACATTAAAATACATCATGTCATATTTACGCTGCAAATAAACACACTTGGCCTCCACGATGCTGGCAGATGCTTCTTATTACTGTAATGCCCGATACAGTACATTTTAAATGTTCCTGTGCTAGGCTTGGGCCGGTTTAAACATTTTCAAGCCGGTCTGATACTGAGTCAAAGACCGGATCGAACCGGTTATACCAACCTTTGCCCGATACACCGAACCGAACCGGTGAAACCAGAAATCGTCCCGACCCTATCCTGTACTCTCTTGTCTCTCTCAGTGTTACAGGAGCAGGCAGGATGTCCGTGACCCTGACCAAATCCGAGGGAATCACTGTGTTCACTTTGACCTCTGACCCCGAAAGTGTTTGTCCTCCAATGTGCCAAATCTTGAAAAGCCTCTGCTACAGCCCCGTCTGCTGCTCGCTGTCTCAGCACCTGAAGGTCCAGAAACCGTCTCAGTCGATACTGGGGGTGAGTTACAACCACAAGTTTGTTTTAAATTCCTCTCTGGACTTCAGCTTTAAAGCTTTGATGTGCCACGTTAAATGTTTGTTTTTTTAATTTAGTACTTTTTCTTGAGTTAATGTTGTTGTTTTGGTGGAATAATTCAACTGAATACAACGTTATTGTGGTAATCAGAGATATTTCGTAGGTAAAGCAGAACTGAAACCCTGCATTTGTGCTGTACTGGTGATTTGGTTGTTCACGCTGCGCTTCCTCTCCAAAGACGCTGCACATTATGGTGGGGCTGCTCAACATGGGCCTGGCAGCGATCCTCCTCTGCAGTCACAGTGGATCTTGGTGGCAAATGGATGAGAGCGGGTTTCCCTTTTGGATGGGAGGACTGGTGAGCAAGACGATGTTTGCGTTGGTTCTCTTGTGTCAGAGTTTTCCTCCCAAAGTCAGAGTGAAGACAAATACAACTTAATTTGGGTCTGTTCAGTCGATTCCAAGGAGATCCACTTGGTTTCCAGCAGTTTTTCCTCTTACGTCTGAATTCACAGAGTTCTCTTTGAAATGTCAAATTACATTAAATCCATAAACACCGTTAGGAAAATCCGAGCCGATCCCAAAGATTGAAGTGCATACTGTAACATGAAGTTCTCATATCTTCTAAAGTTTAAAGATTTATTTTTTTTGTTTTTCTTTTTCCCCTCTAGTTCGTGTTGTTTGGCATCGTTGGCATCGTCTCTGAGAAGTACCCCAGTCCATGTCTGGTTAGTGTTTCAGCTTTGTTTCATTGTCATTTTGCTTCCTCTTTTATTTCTTTCTTTATTATTTAAGACTAATAAACGAGATAGCCGATGGCTGGTAGAAGTTCCATGAGGGTTTATCGTGTGTATTGTTTGTTTTTTGTGTTTCAGGTGTTCCTCAATGTAATCCTGAATTTTGCAGGAGTGGGTTTTGCCATTGCGGCCATCGTTGTCTACAGCATCAACATGGCTGACATATTTATGTGGTGGATGTGTAACGACTACGATGATGATTATAACTATTACGGTACAACCGTCCCGCCGCCTCCAGGGAAGCAGTTCATGAAAGAGAAATGCTTTGAGGGCAGAAACCTGGTTGAGGTAAGTGTACGAAAACGTCATCTCAGCAGTCAAAATACACACAGAGGTCATTGATTTTTACAGATATTACTTAGTTATCATCTCATGATTATTAAACAAATAAACGTAAATGTGTCACAGTACGGAAGGTGGAAACTCTCGACTTTAACGTTTTTTTTTTTGAGCACATATAAATCCTATAGCTCTGTTTGGTTACATCAATTGAAATAAAGTTTACTGCATAGTGTGATTTAAAAACAGAGGCAATTCCTAATCAAGTCACAGAATCTGACGGGCCGTAAAATACTGTAACGCGTGTTATTTTTGTAATTAAAGGGATATTTTTTTAGAATTTCCACATAATTTCACACACAAGTAAGAATGAATGTTTCTTTTTCTTCTTGTGTTTAAGGTGATTTTGGGAGGCATTAATATTGTGCTGATCGTCCTGTCGGTCCTGGAGCTCTGCCTCGTCATCAGCTCTTTCGTCCTGGGCATCAAGTCTCTGAGGAGGCGTGAGAAAGGAGAGAAGGAGGTAAGAGTCTGCAAAATCACGTCTTCCTGTTAAACTGACCAGATTTAATAATAATCGATCGTTGTGAATTTCCATTATCGGGATAAATATAAGTGACTTGGAAAAATCTGTCAATCTCGCCGTCGTGGTAGAGAAGATTTTAAAAATACAATAATACATTTAAAACAAAAAGACTGTATGTATTCCAGTATGTTTTAGTGCCATTTTAAGAGTAAAAGCACATTTTGATAATATTGTGATATTTATTTTCCCTTTTCTTTAAATAGAAGATTGGTGAGCCAGAACTCTACAGACCACTGCTGGAGGAAGTCACCACTCAGCCCACCGCCTAGATATAAAACCAAAAACGTCTGCTTTGTGCTTTCACTTACCAGGTACAATAATCCTCTACCTTTTCTGCCAAAAACGATATAAAGATTTACACACATTCAGCTGGTACAAGCTCAAACTTCTGCACTAAGTGGGTTACCATCACAAATTGCACTTATATCTTTGAGTATATTGATAATAATCTGCACTATATTGTATATGCTGCTGTCCATTTTCATTCTCTGTTGATGTTTTTAAAAATCTGTACCTGTTGATTATTTTTTTATGGAATAATGTGCCTTGCATTTAGCGTTTGTTGTGTAAAAAGGGAGGCCCATGCACTTCAATGGACCGATGAGGTTTTCTTTGCTATTTTCCAATAATAAGCCATGCAAAAAAATAAATGATAATATATTAATATATATGTTTGGCTTTTTTCTTTGCTCTGTACTTCTTATTAATTCTGAAGCTTTACTGGGAATTTTAATCCTTTTCATATCAAGTTACAAATCATATCAAGTTGGATACAAATAGGAACGATAAATATTAAGTATGGGACATTCATTTGAAAAAGGTTTTTATATTGTGATGTGAGAAAGATGACTAGCTCCCTATCATGGTAGAGATGTGGAAAAATAGAGCCCGATTTAAAAGGTTGAATTAAATATTTGACCTTTGTAGGTGGTCAGCATGTTTACCTTTATTGTGTTCAGCAGATTTCAGACATTTCATTTTTTCACTTTTACTTGAGTAAAGAAGTCGAAACAGAACCACCTGCTAACTAAACCTCATAATAATAAGAATGATAATAAGAAAACATTTTATTATATATATATATATATATATATATATATATATATATAAGTGACTTGAAGTGATATGCATATATATTTTGTTGTGTGTTTGACTTACAATTAACACATTTCATACACAATTTGAAGTCAGAATAACAATTAAAACGTTTCGTAAAGTTTAATGTCAAATCAGTGGAGAAGATTCCATTATGTATAATAGAAACCAATTAAATTTAAATAAAAAGTGATTATTTTCCATTAGTTCCTATAGCACGTGACCATTCTGGGAGAGGAACTTTTTTTTTTAAAGAAATATTTAATTAAGCAACTTTTAGGTTGTATAATAACAGCGTAGAGTAGGTTTATGTTTATTGGAAGGGTTAAGCGTGTTTATGGTTCCCGTCTGCGGAGGAGGTACTTCTGGTAACAGGATGATCGTTCAGCAAACAACAATAACTGCGGAACAAGCGGACAGCCGGACTCGTTCAGGTGGAGAACAACCGTCTAAAGTGTTTCTTCTTACTCCGACACAAACGGGTAAGTGGAGTTTGTATTCAGTTTGTAAATAACCACAGTCCTGGTCCTGTTTATTAGCTCACTCGTACATTTAAGACATTCGGGTGCTCGTCGAGCGTGTTAATGGGTGATTGTGTAAATTTAAATCTTACTGGAGGATAGTAAAACTTCTTGGTAACGTATCAACGCAGAAACCGTGTATGTCAGGCGCGTGTTAATCGATAAAAAACACGACTTCATCGGACAGTGCGTGATATTTGTATTGAAAACGCTGTAAAAATCCAAGATGGCGCGTAACGTCTTCTCACCGACTGCAGGACTCGGTGCTGCCGTTTGTGGCGGGGAGTTGTATTACTCCAGTACTTGTATGAGGATCCTATTAAACGTCTGTGACATTAAAAAAATACGAGGTGTTTTAAGTACATTATTGTTTTACATCAAACTTGTTTAGATGTCAAGAATGCGTGTCAACGCTCTGTTAAATGTGGATATAGCTTCTGGCCACTTGGTGGCAGCACTGAACACAGCGCTGCTGAGCGAGCAGCATTTTTTCAGTCCGCTGAGGAAGGAGGGCGACATAGAAAACGTCTCCTGATAGTCGTGTTTCTGCTACTTCACACGCCACCTGACATTAACTGTTTCCCCTCCTGGTAAATTCACGAAGAAGTTCACTATTTTACCCCCGGTATGAGTATACCGAGTATCTCAGCGACGGAACCGGAACAATACGCTGGTCCCGGACTACTACGTCATGTGTTTCCGGCTGGTTGAGATACGCCCTCAAGTTACTACGACCTGAACAGTTAGCGAAGTTAAAAACTAGTTATTTGATGACATCTCCTCCACTCAAGATGCCTGTGTATTAACATTAAAATACATTATGTCATATTTACGCTGCAAATAAACACACTTGGCCTCCACGATGCTGGCAGATGCTTCTTATTACTGTAATGCCCGATACAGTACATTTTAAATGTTCCTGTGCTAGGCTTGGGCCGGTTTAAACATTTTCAAGCCGGTCTGATACTGAGTCAAAGACCGGACCGAACCGGTTATACTAACCTTTGCCCCGTACACCGAACCGAACCGGTGAAACCAGAAATCGTCCCGACCCTATCCTGTACTCTCTTGTCTCTCTCAGTGTTACAGGAGCAGGCAGGATGTCCGTGTCCATGACCAAATCCGAGGGAATCACTGTGTTCACTTTGACCTCTGACCCCGAAAGTGTTTGTCCTCCAATGTGCCAAATCTTGAAAAGCCTCTGCTACAGCCCCGTCTGCTGCTCGGTGTCTCAGCACCTGAAGGTCCAGAAACCGTCTCAGTCGATACTGGGGGTGAGTTACAACCACAAGTTTGTTTTAAATTCCTCTCTGGACTTCAGCTTTAAAGCTTTGATGTGCCACGTTAAATGTTTGTTTTTTTAATTTAGTACTTTTTCTTGAGTTAATGTTGTTGTTTTGGTGGAATAATTCAACTGAATACAACGTTATTGTGGTAATCAGAGATATTTCGTAGGTAAAGCAGAACTGAAACCCTGCATTTGTGCTGTACTGGTGATTTGGTTGTTCACGCTGCGCTTCCTCTCCAAAGACGCTGCATATTATGGTGGGGCTGCTCAACATGGGCCTGGCAGCGATCCTCCTCGGCACTCACTTTGGATTTTGGTGGCTAATGGATGACACCGGGTTTCCCTTTTGGATGGGAGGACTGGTGAGCAAGGCGATGTTTGCGTTGGTTCTCTTGTGTCAGAGTTTTCCTCCCAAAGTCAGAGTGAAGACAAATACAACTTAATTTGGGTCTGTTCAGTCGATTCCAAGGAGATCCACTTGGTTTCCAGCAGTTTTTCCTCTTACGTCTGAATTCACAGAGTTCTCTTTGAAATGTCAAACTACATGAAATCCATAAACACCGTTAGGAAAATCCGAGCCAATCCCAAAGATTGAAGTGCATACTGTAACATGAAGTTCTCATATCTTCTAAAGTTTAAAGATTTATTTTTTTTGTTTTTGTTTTTCCCCTCTAGTTCGTGTTGTTTGGCATCGTTGGCATCGTCTCTGAGAAGTACCCCAGTCCATGTCTGGTTAGTAGGGGTGTGAATCTTTGGCTTCACAGCGATTTGATTTTATTAACGATACAGTAGTTGGCGATTCGATTCAAGGACGATTTTTTTTGTAACTATTCGATTCGATTCAGTAACTTGTAACCGAAATTCTATATCCATGAAATAAACATGCAATAATGCAAGTGAGACTATCTGTATTCTTCTGAAAGGTGAAAAATAACATATTTATTCTAGAAAAAAGTAGTCCTGCATAATATTTTATGCTGAATACAAAATTGTAATTAAACATTGCTCAGTTATTTTGAACATTTTCAGTAGACTACATGCTGGCAGGGGAGAGAGTGTCTTAAATGTATTAAAACATTAATCATAAGTAAGAATCACGATTCATCCGATTAAATGCATTTATACCGATTATTGGTGAAGCTAAAACGATTCATTCTAATTATTTATTTTAGCAGATCGATTTAGTAGACTCTATAGGACTGCAATCGATTCATTGATTAATCGAATCAATCGTTACACCTCTACTGGTTAGTGTTTCAGCTTTGTTTCATTGTCATTTTGCTTCCTCTTTTATTTCTTTCTTTATTATTTAAGACAAATAAACGAGATAGCCGATGGCTGGTAGAAGTTCCATGAGGGTTTATCGTGTGTATTGTTTGTTTTTTGTGTTTCAGTTGTTCCTCAATGTAATCCTGAATTTTGCAGGAGTGGGTTTTGCCATCGCGGCCATCGTTCTCTACAGCATCAACATGACTCACATATATGTGTGGTGGATGTGTAGAGATTACAGTGATGATTATAACTATTACGGTTCACGCCACAGATACGGTACAACTGTCCCGCCGCCTCCAGGGAAGCAGTTCATGAAGGAGAATTCTTTGAGGGCAGAAACCTGATTGAGGTAAGTGTACGAAAACGTCATCTCAGCAGTCAAAATACACACAGAGGACTTTCATTGATTTTTACAGATATTACTTAGTTATCATCTCATGATTATTAAACAAATAAACGTAAATGTGTCACAGTACGGAAGGTGGAAACTCTCGACTTTAAAGTTGTTTTTTTTGAGCACATATAAATCCTATAGCTCTGTTTGGTTACATCAATTGAAATAAAGTTTGCTGCATAGTGTGATTTAAAAACAGAGGCAATTCCTAATCAAGTCACAGAATCTGACGGGCCGTAAAATACTGTAACGCGTGTTATTTTGTAATTAGAGGGATTTTTTTTTAGAATTTCCACATGGTGAGTCATGATTTTGAGTCGAGGTCTCCATTTCGTTTTTTTCCTTCATGAAACCAAAATAAAAGTCATTTGGAAACACAAACTAAAGTCAAGTAAGAATTAATGTTTTTTTTCTTCTTGTGTTTAAGATGATTTTGAGAAGCATTCATGTTGTGCTGATCGTCCTGTCGGTCCTGGAGCTCTGCCTCGTCATCAGCTCTTTCGTCCTGGGCATCAAGTCTCTGAGGAGGCGTGAGAAAGGAGAGAAGGAGGTAAGAGTCTGCAAAATCACGTCTTCCTGTTAAACTGAACAGGAACGGGACCAGATTTAATAATAATCGATCGTGGTGAATTTCCATTATCGGGATAAATATAAGTGACTTGTGCCTCTACCGTCGTGGTAGAGAAGATTTTAAAAATACAATAATACATTTAAAACAAAAAAGACTGCATGTATTCCAGTATGTTTTAGTGCCATTTTAAGAGTTAAAGCACATTTTGATAATATTGTGATATTTATTTTCCCTTTTCTTTAAATAGAAGATTGGTGAGCCAGAACTCTACAGACCACTGCTGGAGGAAGTCACCACTCAGCCCACCGCCTAGATATAAAACCAAAAACGTCTGCTTTGTGCTTTCACTTACCAGGTACAATAATCCTGTACTTTTTCTGCCAATAACGATATAAAGATTTACTCACATTCAGCTGGTACAAGCTCAAACTTCTGCACTACGTGGGTTATCATCACAAATTGCACTTATATCTTTGAGTATATTGATAATAATCTGCACTATATTGTATATGCTGCTGTCCATTTTCATTCTCTGTTGATGTTTTTAAAAATCTGTACCTGTTGATTATTTTTTTATGGAATAATGTGCCTTACATTTAGCGTTTGTTGTGTAAAAAGGGAGGCCCATGCACTTCAATGGACCGATGAGCTTTTTCTTTGCTATTTTCCAATAATAAGCCATGCAAAAAAATAAATGATAATATATTAATATATATGTTTGGCTTTTTTCTTTGCTCTGTACTTCTTATTAATTCTGAAGCTTTACTGGGAATTTTAATCCTTTTCATATCAAGTTACAAATCATATCAAGTTAGATACAAATAGGAACGATAAATATTAAGTATGGGACATTAATTTGAAAAAGGTTTTTATATTGTGATGTGAGAAAGATGACTAGCTCCCTATCATGGTAGAGATGTGGAACAATAGAGCCCGATTTAAAAGGTTGAATTAAATATTTGCCCTTTGTAGGTGGTCAGCATGTTTACCTTTATTGTGTTCAGCAGATTTCAGACATTTCATTTTTTTCACTTTTACTTGAGTAAAGAAGTCGAAACAGAACCACCTGCTAACTAAACCTCATAATAATAAGAATGATAATAAGAAAACATTTTATTATATATATATACGCATATATATATATAAGTGACTTGAAGTGATATGCATATATATTTTGTTGTGTGTTTGACTTACAATTAACACATTTCATACACAATTTGAAGTCAGAATAACAATTAAAACGTTTCATAAAGTTTAATGTCAAATCAGTGGAGAAGATTCCATTATGTATAATAGAAACCAATTAAATTTAAATAAAAAGTGATTATTTTCCATTAGTTCCTATAGCACGTGACCATTCTGGGAGAGGAACTTTTTTTTTTTAAGAAATATTTAATTAAGCAACTTTTAGGTTGTATAATAACAGCGTAGAGTAGGTTTATGTGTATGTGCAGCGGAACGGTCGTGGAAGGGTTAAGCGTGTTTATGGTTACCGTCTGCGGAGGAGGTACTTCTGGTAACAGGATGATCGTTCAGCAAACAACAATAACTGCGGAACAAGCGGACAGCCGGACTCGTTCAGGTGGAGAACAACCGTCTAAAGTGTTTCTTCTTACTCCGACACAAACGGGTAAGTGGAGTTTGTATTCAGTTTGTAAATAACCACAGTCCTGGTCCTGTTTATTAGCTCACTCGTACATTTAAGACATCCGGGTGCTCGTCGAGCGTGTTAATGGGTGATTGTGTAAATTTAAATATTACTGGAGGATAGTAAAACTTCTTGGTAACGTATCAACGCAGAAACCGTGTATGTCAGGCGCGTGTTAATCGATAAAAAAAGACGACTTCATCGGACAGTGCGTGATATTTGTATTGAAAACGCTGTAAAAATCCAAGATGGCGCGTAACGTCTTCTCACCGACTGCAGGACTCGGTGCTGCCGTTTGTGGCGGGGAGTTGTATTACTCCAGTACTTGTATGAGGATCCTATTAAACGTCTGTGACATTAAAAAAATACGAGCTGTTTTAAGTACATTATTGTTTTACATCAAACTTGTTTAGATGTCAAGAATGCGTGTCAACGCTCTGTTAAATGTGGATATAGCTTCTGGCCACTTGGTGGCAGCACTGAACACAGCGCTGCTGAGCGAGCAGCATTTTTTCAGTCCGCTGAGGAAGGAGGGCGACATAGAAAACGTCTCCTGATAGTCGTGTTTCTGCTACTTCACACGCCACCTGACATTAACTGTTTCCCCTCCTGGTAAATTCACGAAGAAGTTCACTATTTTACCCCCGGTATGAGTATACCGAGTATCTCAGCGACGGAACCGGAACAATACGCTGGTCCCGGACTACTACGTCATGTGTTTCCGGCTGGTTGAGATACGCCCTCAAGTTACTACTACCTGAACAGTTAGCGAAGTTAAAAACTAGTTATTTGATGACATCTCCTCCACTCAAGATGCCTGTGTATTAACATTAAAATACATCATGTCATATTTACGCTGCAAATAAACACACTTGGCCTCCACGATGCTGGCAGATGCTTCTTATTACTGTAATGCCCGATACAGTACATTTTAGATGTTCCTGTGCTAGGCTTGGGCCGGATTAAACATTTTCAAGCCGGTCTGATACTGAGTCAAAGACCGGACCGAACCGGTTATACTAACCTTTGCCCCGTACACCGAACCGAACCGGTGAAACCAGAAATCGTCCCGACCCTATCCTGTACTCTCTTGTCTCTCTCAGTGTTACAGGAGCAGGCAGGATGTCCGTGTCCATGACCAAATCCGAGGGAATCACTGTGTTCACTTTGACCTCTGACCCCGAAAGTGTTTGTCCTCCAATGTGCCAAATCTTGAAAAGCCTCTGCTACAGCCCCGTCTGCTGCTCGGTGTCTCAGCACCTGAAGGTCCAGAAACCGTCTCAGTCGATACTGGGGGTGAGTTACAACCACAAGTTTGTTTTAAATTCCTCTCTGGACTTCAGCTTTAAAGCTTTGATGTGCCACGTTAAATGTTTGTTTTTTTAATTTAGTACTTTTTCTTGAGTTAATGTTGTTGTTTTGGTGGAATAATTCAACTGAATACAACGTTATTGTGGTAATCAGAGATATTTCGTAGGTAAAGCAGAACTGAAACCCTGCATTTGTGCTGTACTGGTGATTTGGTTGTTCACGCTGCGCTTCCTCTCCAAAGACGCTGCATATTATGGTGGGGCTGCTCAACATGGGCCTGGCAGCGATCCTCCTCGGCACTCACTTTGGATTTTGGTGGCTAATGGATGACACCGGGTTTCCCTTTTGGATGGGAGGACTGGTGAGCAAGGCGATGTTTGCGTTGGTTCTCTTGTGTCAGAGTTTTCCTCCCAAAGTCAGAGTGAAGACAAATACAACTTAATTTGGGTCTGTTCAGTCGATTCCAAGGAGATCCACTTGGTTTCCAGCAGTTTTTCCTCTTACGTCTGAATTCACAGAGTTCTCTTTGAAATGTCAAACTACATGAAATCCATAAACACCGTTAGGAAAATCCGAGCCAATCCCAAAGATTGAAGTGCATACTGTAACATGGAGTTCTCATATCTTCTAAAGTTTAAAGATTTATTTTTTTTGTCTTTTTCCCCTCTAGTTCTTGTTGTTTGGCATCGTTGGCATCGTCTCTGAGAAGTACCCCAGTCCATGTCTGGTTAGTAGGGGTGTGAATCTTTGGCTTCACAGCGATTTGATTTTATTAACGATACAGTAGTTGGCGATTCGATTCAAGGACGATTTTTTTTGTAACTATTCGATTCGATTCAGTAACTTGTAACCGAAATTCTATATCCATGAAATAAACATGCAATAATGCAAGTGAGACTATCTGTATTCTTCTGAAAGGTGAAAAATAACATATTTATTCTAGAAAAAAGTAGTCCTGCATAATATTTTATGCTGAATACAAAATTGTAATTAAACATTGCTCAGTTATTTTGAACATTTTCAGTAGACTACATGCTGGCAGGGGAGAGAGTGTCTTAAATGTATTAAAACATTAATCATAAGTAAGAATCACGATTCATCCGATTAAATGCATTTATACCGATTATTGGTGAAGCTAAAACGATTCATTCTAATTATTTATTTTAGCAGATCGATTTAGTAGACTCTATAGGACTGCAATCGATTCATTGATTAATCGAATCAATCGTTACACCTCTACTGGTTAGTGTTTCAGCTTTGTTTCATTGTCATTTTGCTTCCTCTTTTATTTCTTTCTTTATTATTTAAGACAAATAAACGAGATAGCCGATGGCTGGTAGAAGTTCCATGAGGGTTTATCGTGTGTATTGTTTGTTTTTTGTGTTTCAGTTGTTCCTCAATGTAATCCTGAATTTTGCAGGAGTGGGTTTTGCCATCGCGGCCATCGTTCTCTACAGCATCAACATGACTCACATATATGTGTGGTGGATGTGTAGAGATTACAGTGATGATTATAACTATTACGGTTCACGCCACAGATACGGTACAACTGTCCCGCCGCCTCCAGGGAAGCAGTTCATGAAGGAGAATTCTTTGAGGGCAGAAACCTGATTGAGGTAAGTGTACGAAAACGTCATCTCAGCAGTCAAAATACACACAGAGGACTTTCATTGATTTTTACAGATATTACTTAGTTATCATCTCATGATTATTAAACAAATAAACGTAAATGTGTCACAGTACGGAAGGTGGAAACTCTCGACTTTAAAGTTGTTTTTTTTGAGCACATATAAATCCTATAGCTCTGTTTGGTTACATCAATTGAAATAAAGTTTGCTGCATAGTGTGATTTAAAAACAGAGGCAATTCCTAATCAAGTCACAGAATCTGACGGGCCGTAAAATACTGTAACGCGTGTTATTTTGTAATTAGAGGGATTTTTTTTTAGAATTTCCACATGGTGAGTCATGATTTTGAGTCGAGGTCTCCATTTCGTTTTTTTCCTTCATGAAACCAAAATAAAAGTCATTTGGAAACACAAACTAAAGTCAAGTAAGAATTAATGTTTTTTTTCTTCTTGTGTTTAAGATGATTTTGAGAAGCATTCATGTTGTGCTGATCGTCCTGTCGGTCCTGGAGCTCTGCCTCGTCATCAGCTCTTTCGTCCTGGGCATCAAGTCTCTGAGGAGGCGTGAGAAAGGAGAGAAGGAGGTAAGAGTCTGCAAAATCACGTCTTCCTGTTAAACTGAACAGGAACGGGACCAGATTTAATAATAATCGATCGTGGTGAATTTCCATTATCGGGATAAATATAAGTGACTTGTGCCTCTACCGTCGTGGTAGAGAAGATTTTAAAAATACAATAATACATTTAAAACAAAAAAGACTGCATGTATTCCAGTATGTTTTAGTGCCATTTTAAGAGTTAAAGCACATTTTGATAATATTGTGATATTTATTTTCCCTTTTCTTTAAATAGAAGATTGGTGAGCCAGAACTCTACAGACCACTGCTGGAGGAAGTCACCACTCAGCCCACCGCCTAGATATAAAACCAAAAACGTCTGCTTTGTGCTTTCACTTACCAGGTACAATAATCCTGTACTTTTTCTGCCAATAACGATATAAAGATTTACTCACATTCAGCTGGTACAAGCTCAAACTTCTGCACTACGTGGGTTATCATCACAAATTGCACTTATATCTTTGAGTATATTGATAATAATCTGCACTATATTGTATATGCTGCTGTCCATTTTCATTCTCTGTTGATGTTTTTAAAAATCTGTACCTGTTGATTATTTTTTTATGGAATAATGTGCCTTACATTTAGCGTTTGTTGTGTAAAAAGGGAGGCCCATGCACTTCAATGGACCGATGAGCTTTTTCTTTGCTATTTTCCAATAATAAGCCATGCAAAAAAATAAATGATAATATATTAATATATATGTTTGGCTTTTTTCTTTGCTCTGTACTTCTTATTAATTCTGAAGCTTTACTGGGAATTTTAATCCTTTTCATATCAAGTTACAAATCATATCAAGTTAGATACAAATAGGAACGATAAATATTAAGTATGGGACATTAATTTGAAAAAGGTTTTTATATTGTGATGTGAGAAAGATGACTAGCTCCCTATCATGGTAGAGATGTGGAACAATAGAGCCCGATTTAAAAGGTTGAATTAAATATTTGCCCTTTGTAGGTGGTCAGCATGTTTACCTTTATTGTGTTCAGCAGATTTCAGACATTTCATTTTTTTCACTTTTACTTGAGTAAAGAAGTCGAAACAGAACCACCTGCTAACTAAACCTCATAATAATAAGAATGATAATAAGAAAACATTTTATTATATATATATACGCATATATATATATAAGTGACTTGAAGTGATATGCATATATATTTTGTTGTGTGTTTGACTTACAATTAACACATTTCATACACAATTTGAAGTCAGAATAACAATTAAAACGTTTCATAAAGTTTAATGTCAAATCAGTGGAGAAGATTCCATTATGTATAATAGAAACCAATTAAATTTAAATAAAAAGTGATTATTTTCCATTAGTTCCTATAGCACGTGACCATTCTGGGAGAGGAACTTTTTTTTTTTAAGAAATATTTAATTAAGCAACTTTTAGGTTGTATAATAACAGCGTAGAGTAGGTTTATGTGTATGTGCAGCGGAACGGTCGTGGAAGGGTTAAGCGTGTTTATGGTTACCGTCTGCGGAGGAGGTACTTCTGGTAACAGGATGATCGTTCAGCAAACAACAATAACTGCGGAACAAGCGGACAGCCGGACTCGTTCAGGTGGAGAACAACCGTCTAAAGTGTTTCTTCTTACTCCGACACAAACGGGTAAGTGGAGTTTGTATTCAGTTTGTAAATAACCACAGTCCTGGTCCTGTTTATTAGCTCACTCGTACATTTAAGACATCCGGGTGCTCGTCGAGCGTGTTAATGGGTGATTGTGTAAATTTAAATATTACTGGAGGATAGTAAAACTTCTTGGTAACGTATCAACGCAGAAACCGTGTATGTCAGGCGCGTGTTAATCGATAAAAAAAGACGACTTCATCGGACAGTGCGTGATATTTGTATTGAAAACGCTGTAAAAATCCAAGATGGCGCGTAACGTCTTCTCACCGACTGCAGGACTCGGTGCTGCCGTTTGTGGCGGGGAGTTGTATTACTCCAGTACTTGTATGAGGATCCTATTAAACGTCTGTGACATTAAAAAAATACGAGCTGTTTTAAGTACATTATTGTTTTACATCAAACTTGTTTAGATGTCAAGAATGCGTGTCAACGCTCTGTTAAATGTGGATATAGCTTCTGGCCACTTGGTGGCAGCACTGAACACAGCGCTGCTGAGCGAGCAGCATTTTTTCAGTCCGCTGAGGAAGGAGGGCGACATAGAAAACGTCTCCTGATAGTCGTGTTTCTGCTACTTCACACGCCACCTGACATTAACTGTTTCCCCTCCTGGTAAATTCACGAAGAAGTTCACTATTTTACCCCCGGTATGAGTATACCGAGTATCTCAGCGACGGAACCGGAACAATACGCTGGTCCCGGACTACTACGTCATGTGTTTCCGGCTGGTTGAGATACGCCCTCAAGTTACTACTACCTGAACAGTTAGCGAAGTTAAAAACTAGTTATTTGATGACATCTCCTCCACTCAAGATGCCTGTGTATTAACATTAAAATACATCATGTCATATTTACGCTGCAAATAAACACACTTGGCCTCCACGATGCTGGCAGATGCTTCTTATTACTGTAATGCCCGATACAGTACATTTTAGATGTTCCTGTGCTAGGCTTGGGCCGGATTAAACATTTTCAAGCCGGTCTGATACTGAGTCAAAGACCGGACCGAACCGGTTATACCAACCTTTGCCCGATACACCGAACCGAACCGGTGAAACCAGAAATCGTCCCGACCCTATCCTGTACTCTCTTGTCTCTCTCAGTGTTACAGGAGCAGGCAGGATGTCCGTGACCCTGACCAAATCCGAGGGAATCACTGTGTTCACTTTGACCTCTGACCCCGAAAGTGTTTGTCCTCCAATGTGCCAAATCTTGAAAAGCCTCTGCTACAGCCCCGTCTGCTGCTCGATGTCTCAGCACCTGAAGGTCCAGAAACCGTCTCAGTCGATACTGGGGGTGAGTTACAACCACAAGTTTGTTTTAAATTCCTCTCTGGACTTCAGCTTTAAAGCTTTGATGTGCCACGTTGAATGTTTGTTTTTTTAATTTAGTACTTTTTCTTGAGTTAATGTTGTTGTTTTGGTGGAATAATTCAACTGAATACAACGTTATTGTGGTAATCAGAGATATTTCGTAGGTAAAGCAGAACTGAAACCCTGCATTTGTGCTGTACTGATGATTTGGTTGTTCACGCTGCGCTTCCTCTCCACAGACGCTGCACATTATGGTGGGGCTGCTCAACATGGGCCTGGCAGTGATCCTCCTCGGCAGTCACAGTGGATCTTGGTGGCAAATGGATGAGAGCGGGTTTCCCTTTTGGATGGGAGGACTGGTGAGCAAGACAATGTTTGCGTTGGTTCTCTTGTGTCAGAGTTTTCCTCCCAAAGTCAGAGTGAAGACAAATACAACTTAATTTGGGTCTGTTCAGTCGATTCCAAGGAGATCCACTTGGTTTCCAGCAGTTTTTCCTCTTACGTCTGAATTCAGAGAGTTCTCTTTGAAATGTCAAATTACATGAAATCCATAAACACCGTTAGGAAAATCTGAGCCGATCCCAAAGATTGAAGTGCATACTGTAACATGAAGTTCTCATATCTTCTAAAGTTTAAAGATTTATTTTTTTTGTTTGTCTTTTTCCCCTCTAGTTCGTGTTGTTTGGCATCGTTGGCATCGTCTCTGAGAAGTACCCCAGTCCATGTCTGGTTAGTGTTTCAGCTTTGTTTCATTGTCATTTTGCTTCCTCTTTTATTTATTTCTTTATTATTTAAGACAAATAAACGAGATAGCCGATGGCTGGTAGAAGTTCCATGAGGGTTTATCGTGTGTATTGTTTGTTTTTTGTGTTTCAGGTGTTCCTCAATGTAATCCTGAATTTTGCAGGAGTGGGTTTTGCCATCGCGGCCATCGTTGTCTACAGCATCAACATGGCTGACATATTTATGTGGTGGATGTGTAACGACTACGATGATGATTATAACTATTACGGTACAACCGTCCCGCCGCCTCCAGGGAAGCAGTTCATGAAAGAGAAATGCTTTGAGGGCAGAAACCTGGTTGTGGTAAGTGTACGAAAACGTCATCTCAGCAGTCAAAATACACACAGAGGACTTTGATTTTTACAGATATTACTTAGTTATCATCTCATGATTATTAAACAAATAAACGTAAATGTGTCACAGTACGGAAGGTGGAAACTCTCGACTTTAACGTTTTTTTTTTTGAGCACATATAAATCCTATAGCTCTGTTTGGTTACATCAATTGAAATAAAGTTTCATAGTGTGATTTAAAAACAGAGGAAGTTCCTAATCAAGTCACAGAATCTGACGGGCCGTAAAATACTGTAACGCGTGTTATTTTTGTAATTAGAGGGATTTTTTTTTTTTTAGAATTTCCACATAATTTCACACACAAGTAAGAATTAATGTTTCTTTTTCTTCTTGTGTTTAAGGTGATTTTGGGAGGCATTAATATTGTGCTGATCGTCCTGTCGGTCCTGGAGCTCTGCCTCGTCATCAGCTCTTTCGTCCTGGGCATCAAGTCTCTGAGGAGGCGTGAGAAAGGAGAGAAGGAGGTAAGAGTCTGCAAAATCACGTCTTCCTGTTAAACTGACCAGATTTAATAATAATCGATCGTTGTGAATTTCCATTATCGGGATAAATATAAGTGACTTGGAAAAATCTGTCAATCTCGCCGTCGTGGTAGAGAAGATTTTAAAAATACAATAATACATTTAAAACAAAAAGACTGTATGTATTCCAGTATGTTTTAGTGCCATTTTAAGAGTTAAAGCACATTTTGATAATATTGTGATATTTATTTTCCCTTTTCTTTAAATAGAAGATTGGTGAGCCAGAACTCTACAGACCACTGCTGGAGGAAGTCACCACTCAGCCCACCGCCTAGATATAAAACCAAAAACGTCTGCTTTGTGCTTTCACTTACCAGGTACAATAATCCTGTACTTTTTCTGCCAAAAACGATATAAAGATTTACACACATTCAGCTGGTACAAGCTCAAACTTCTGCACTAAGTGGGTTACCATCACAAATTGCACTTATATCTTTGAGTATATTGATAATAATCTGCACTATATTGTATATGCTGCTGTCCATTTTCATTCTCTGTTGATGTTTTTAAAAATCTGTACCTGTTGATTATTTTTTTATGGAATAATGTGCCTTGCATTTAGCGTTTGTCTTGTAAAAAGGGAGGCCCATGCACTTCAATGGACCGATGAGCTTTTTCTTTGCTATTTTCCAATAATAAGCCATGCAAAAAAATAAATGATAATATATTAATATATATGTTTGGCTTTTTTCTTTGCTCTGTACTTCTTATTAATTCTGAAGCTTTGCTGGGAATTTTAATCCTTTTCATATCAAGTTGTGTGTACAAATAGGAACGATAAATATTAAGTATGGGACATTCATTTGAAAAAGGTTTTTATATTGTGATGTGAGAAAGATGACTAGCTCCCTATCATGGTAGAGATGTGGAAAAATAGAGCCCGATTTAAAAGGTTGAATTAAATATTTGACCTTTGTAGGTGGTCAGCATGTTTACCTTTATTGTGTTCAGCAGATTTCAGACATTTCATTTTTTCACTTTTACTTGAGTAAAGAAGTCGAAACAGAACCACCTGCTAACTAAACCTCATAATAATAAGAATGATAATAAGAAAACATTTTATTATATATATATATATATATAAGTGACTTGAAGTGATATGCATATATATTTTGTTGTGTGTTTGACTTACAATTAACACATTTCATACACAATTTGAAGTCAGAATAACAATTAAAACGTTTCGTAAAGTTTAATGTCAAATCAGTGGAGAAGATTCCATTATGTATAATAGAAACCAATTAAATTTAAATAAAAAGTGATTATTTTCCATTAGTTCCTATAGCACGTGACCATTCTGGGAGAGGAACTTTTTTTTTTTAAGAAATATTTAATTAAGCAACTTTTAGGTTGTATAATAACAGCGTAGAGTAGGTTTATGTGTATGTGCAGCGGAACGGTCGTGGAAGGGTTAAGCGTGTTTATGGTTACCGTCTGCGGAGGAGGTACTTCTGGTAACAGGATGATCGTTCAGCAAACAACAATAACTGCGGAACAAGCGGACAGCCGGACTCGTTCAGGTGGAGAACAACCGTCTAAAGTGTTTCTTCTTACTCCGACACAAACGGGTAAGTGGAGTTTGTATTCAGTTTGTAAATAACCACAGTCCTGGTCCTGTTTATTAGCCCACTCGTACATTTAAGACATCCGGGTGCTCGTCGAGCGTGTTAATGGGTGATTGTGTAAATTTAAATATTACTGGAGGATAGTAAAACTTCTTGGTAACGTATCAACGTAGAAACCGTGTATGTCAGGCGCGTGTTAAACGATAAAAAACACGACTTCATCGGACAGTGCGTGATATTTGTATTGAAAACGCTGTAAAAATCCAAGATGGCGCGTAACGTCTTCTCACCGACTGCGGGGCTCGGTGCTGCCGTTTGTGGCGGGGAGTTGTATTACTCCAGTACTTGTATGAGGATCCTATTAAACGTCTGTGACATTAAAAAAATACGAGCTGTTTTAAGTACATTATTGTTTTACATCAAACTTGTTTAGATGTCAAGAATGCGTGTCAACGCTCTGTTAAATGTGGATATAGCTTCTGGCCACTTGGTGGCAGCACTGAACACAGCGCTGCTGAGCGAGCAGCATTTTTTCAGTCCGCTGAGGAAGGAGGGCGACATAGAAAACGTCTCCTGATAGTCGTGTTTCTGCTACTTCACACGCCACCTGACATTAACTGTTTCCCCTCCTGGTAAATTCACGAAGAAGTTCACTATTTTACCCCCGGTATGAGTATACCGAGTATCTCAGCGACGGAACCGGAACAATACGCTGGTCCCGGACTACTACGTCATGTGTTTCCGGCTGGTTGAGATACGCCCTCAAGTTACTACTACCTGAACAGTTAGCGAAGTTAAAAACTAGTTATTTGATGACATCTCCTCCACTCAAGATGCCTGTGTATTAACATTAAAATACATCATGTCATATTTACGCTGCAAATAAACACACTTGGCCTCCACGATGCTGGCAGATGCTTCTTATTACTGTAATGCCCGATACAGTACATTTTAGATGTTCCTGTGCTAGGCTTGGGCCGGATTAAACATTTTCAAGCCGGTCTGATACTGAGTCAAAGACCGGACCGAACCGGTTATACCAACCTTTGCCCGATACACCGAACCGAACCGGTGAAACCAGAAATCGTCCCGACCCTATCCTGTACTCTCTTGTCTCTCTCAGTGTTACAGGAGCAGGCAGGATGTCCGTGACCCTGACCAAATCCGAGGGAATCACTGTGTTCACTTTGACCTCTGACCCCGAAAGTGTTTGTCCTCCAATGTGCCAAATCTTGAAAAGCCTCTGCTACAGCCCCGTCTGCTGCTCGATGTCTCAGCACCTGAAGGTCCAGAAACCGTCTCAGTCGATACTGGGGGTGAGTTACAACCACAAGTTTGTTTTAAATTCCTCTCTGGACTTCAGCTTTAAAGCTTTGATGTGCCACGTTGAATGTTTGTTTTTTTAATTTAGTACTTTTTCTTGAGTTAATGTTGTTGTTTTGGTGGAATAATTCAACTGAATACAACGTTATTGTGGTAATCAGAGATATTTCGTAGGTAAAGCAGAACTGAAACCCTGCATTTGTGCTGTACTGATGATTTGGTTGTTCACGCTGCGCTTCCTCTCCACAGACGCTGCACATTATGGTGGGGCTGCTCAACATGGGCCTGGCAGTGATCCTCCTCGGCAGTCACAGTGGATCTTGGTGGCAAATGGATGAGAGCGGGTTTCCCTTTTGGATGGGAGGACTGGTGAGCAAGACAATGTTTGCGTTGGTTCTCTTGTGTCAGAGTTTTCCTCCCAAAGTCAGAGTGAAGACAAATACAACTTAATTTGGGTCTGTTCAGTCGATTCCAAGGAGATCCACTTGGTTTCCAGCAGTTTTTCCTCTTACGTCTGAATTCACAGAGTTCTCTTTGAAATGTCAAATTACATGAAATCCATAAACACCGTTAGGAAAATCTGAGCCGATCCCAAAGATTGAAGTGCATACTGTAACATGAAGTTCTCATATCTTCTAAAGTTTAAAGATTTATTTTTTTTGTTTTTGTTTTTCCCCTCTAGTTCGTGTTGTTTGGCATCGTTGGCATCGTCTCTGAGAAGTACCCCAGTCCATGTCTGGTTAGTGTTTCAGCTTTGTTTCATTGTCATTTTGCTTCCTCTTTTATTTATTTCTTTATTATTTAAGACAAATAAACGAGATAGCCGATGGCTGGTAGAAGTTCCATGAGGGTTTATCGTGTGTATTGTTTGTTTTTTGTGTTTCAGGTGTTCCTCAATGTAATCCTGAATTTTGCAGGAGTGGGTTTTGCCATCGCGGCCATCGTTGTCTACAGCATCAACATGGCTGACATATTTATGTGGTGGATGTGTAACGACTACGATGATGATTATAACTATTACGGTACAACCGTCCCGCCGCCTCCAGGGAAGCAGTTCATGAAAGAGAAATGCTTTGAGGGCAGAAACCTGGTTGAGGTAAGTGTACGAAAACGTCATCTCAGCAGTCAAAATACACACAGAGGTCATTGATTTTTACAGATATTACTTAGTTATCATCTCATGATTATTAAACAAATAAACGTAAATGTGTCACAGTACGGAAGGTGGAAACTCTCGACTTTAACGTTTTTTTTTTTGAGCACATATAAATCCTATAGCTCTGTTTGGTTACATCAATTGAAATAAAGTTTCATAGTGTGATTTAAAAACAGAGGAAGTTCCTAATCAAGTCACAGAATCTGACGGGCCGTAAAATACTGTAACGCGTGTTATTTTTGTAATTAGAGGGATTTTTTTTTTTTTAGAATTTCCACATAATTTCACACACAAGTAAGAATTAATGTTTCTTTTTCTTCTTGTGTTTAAGGTGATTTTGGGAGGCATTAATATTGTGCTGATCGTCCTGTCGGTCCTGGAGCTCTGCCTCGTCATCAGCTCTTTCGTCCTGGGCATCAAGTCTCTGAGGAGGCGTGAGAAAGGAGAGAAGGAGGTAAGAGTCTGCAAAATCACGTCTTCCTGTTAAACTGACCAGATTTAATAATAATCGATCGTTGTGAATTTCCATTATCGGGATAAATATAAGTGACTTGGAAAAATCTGTCAATCTCGCCGTCGTGGTAGAGAAGATTTTAAAAATACAATAATACATTTAAAACAAAAAGACTGTATGTATTCCAGTATGTTTTAGTGCCATTTTAAGAGTTAAAGCACATTTTGATAATATTGTGATATTTATTTTCCCTTTTCTTTAAATAGAAGATTGGTGAGCCAGAACTCTACAGACCACTGCTGGAGGAAGTCACCACTCAGCCCACCGCCTAGATATAAAACCAAAAACGTCTGCTTTGTGCTTTCACTTACCAGGTACAATAATCCTGTACTTTTTCTGCCAAAAACGATATAAAGATTTACACACATTCAGCTGGTACAAGCTCAAACTTCTGCACTAAGTGGCTTACCATCACAAATTGCACTTATATCTTTGAGTATATTGATAATAATCTGCACTATATTGTATATGCTGCTGTCCATTTTCATTCTCTGTTGATGTTTTTAAAAATCTGTACCTGTTGATTATTTTTTTATGGAATAATGTGCCTTGCATTTAGCGTTTGTTGTGTAAAAAGGGAGGCCCATGCACTTCAATGGACCGATGAGCTTTTTCTTTGCTATTTTCCAATAATAAGCCATGCAAAAAAATAAATGATAATATATTAATATATATGTTTGGCTTTTTTCTTTGCTCTGTACTTCTTATTAATTCTGAAGCTTTACTGGGAATTTTAATCCTTTTCATATCAAGTTACAAATCATATCAAGTTAGATACAAATAGGAACGATAAATATTAAGTATGGGACATTCATTTGAAAAAGGTTTTTATATTGTGATGTGAGAAAGATGACTAGCTCCCTATCATGGTAGAGATGTGGAACAATAGAGCCCGATTTAAAAGGTTGAATTAAATATTTGACCTTTGTAGGTGGTCAGCATGTTTACCTTTATTGTGTTCAGCAGATTTCAGACATTTCATTTTTTCACTTTTACTTGAGTAAAGAAGTCAAAACAGAACCACCTGCTAACTAAACCTCATAATAATAAGAATGATAATAAGAAACCATTTTATTATATATATACGCATATATATATATATATATATATATATATATATATATATATATATATATATATATACATATATATATATATATTTAAGTGACTTGAAGTGATATGCAAATATATTTTGTTGTGTGTTTGACTTACAATTAACACATTTCATACACAATTTGAAGTCAGAATAACAATTAAAACGTTTCGTAAAGTTTAATGTCAAATCAGTGGAGAAGATTCCATTATGTATAATAGAAACCAATTAAATTTAAATAAAAAGTGATTATTTTCCATTAGTTCCTATAGCACGTGACCATTCTGGGAGAGGAACTTTTTTTTTTTAAGAAATATTTAATTAAGCAACTTTTAGGTTGTATAATAACAGCGTAGAGTAGGTTTATGTTTATTGGAAGGGTTAAGCGTGTTTATGGTTCCCGTCTGCGGAGGAGGTACTTCTGGTAACAGGATGATCGTTCAGCAAACAACAATAACTGCGGAACAAGCGGACAGACAGACGGACTCGTTCAGGTGGAGAACAACCGTCTAAAGTGTTTCTTCTTACTCCGACACAAACGGGTAAGTGGAGTTTGTATTCAGTTTGTAAATAACCACAGTCCTGGTCCTGTTTATTAGCTCACTCGTACATTTAAGACATTCGGGTGCTCGTCGAGCGTGTTAATGGGTGATTGTGTAAATTTAAATCTTACTGGAGGATAGTAAAACTTCTTGGTAACGTATCAACGCAGAAACCGTGTATGTCAGGCGCGTGTTAATCGATAAAAAACACGACTTCATCGGACAGTGCGTGATATTTGTATTGAAAACGCTGTAAAAATCCAAGATGGCGCGTAACGTCTTCTCACCGACTGCAGGACTCGGTGCTGCCGTTTGTGGCGGGGAGTTGTATTACTCCAGTACTTGTATGAGGATCCTATTAAACGTCTGTGACATTAAAAAAATACTAGCTGTTTTAAGTACATTATTGTTTTACATCAAACTTGTTTAGATGTCAAGAATGCGTGTCAACGCTCTGTTAAATGTGGATATAGCTTCTGGCCACTTGGTGGCAGCACTGAACACAGCGCTGCTGAGCGAGCAGCATTTTTTCAGTCCGCTGAGGAAGGAGGGCGACATAGAAAACGTCTCCTGATACTCGTGTTTCTGCTACTTCACACGCCACCTGACATTAACTGTTTCCCCTCCTGGTAAATTCACGAAGAAGTTCACTATTTTACCCCCGGTATGAGTATACCGAGTATCTCAGCGACGGAACCGGAACAATACGCTGGTCCCGGACTACTACGTCATGTGTTTCCGGCTGGTTGAGATACGCCCTCAAGTTACTACGACCTGAACAGTTAGCGAAGTTAAAAACTAGTTATTTGATGACATCTCCTCCACTCAAGATGCCTGTGTATTAACATTAAAATACATTATGTCATATTTACGCTGCAAATAAACACACTTGGCCTCCACGATGCTGGCAGATGCTTCTTATTACTGTAATGCCCGATACAGTACATTTTAAATGTTCCTGTGCTAGGCTTGGGCCGGTTTAAACATTTTCAAGCCGGTCTGATACTGAGTCAAAGACCGGACCGAACCGGTTATACTAACCTTTGCCCCATACACCGAACCGAACCGGTGAAACCACAAATCGTCCCGACCCTATCCTGTACTCTCTTGTCTCTCTCAGTGTTACAGGAGCAGGCAGGATGTCCGTGTCCATGACCAAATCCGAGGGAATCACTGTGTTCACTTTGACCTCTGACCCCGAAAGTGTTTGTCCTCCAATGTGCCAAATCTTGAAAAGCCTCTGCTACAGCCCCGTCTGCTGCTCGGTGTCTCAGCACCTGAAGGTCCAGAAACCGTCTCAGTCGATACTGGGGGTGAGTTACAACCACAAGTTTGTTTTAAATTCCTCTCTGGACTTCAGCTTTAAAGCTTTGATGTGCCACGTTAAATGTTTGTTTTTTTAATTTAGTACTTTTTCTTGAGTTAATGTTGTTGTTTTGGTGGAATAATTCAACTGAATACAACGTTATTGTGGTAATCAGAGATATTTCGTAGGTAAAGCAGAACTGAAACCCTGCATTTGTGCTGTACTGGTGATTTGGTTGTTCACGCTGCGCTTCCTCTCCACAGACGCTGCACATTATGGTGGGGCTGCTCAACATGGGCCTGGCAGCGATCCTCCTCGGCACTCACTTTGGATTTTGGTGGCTAATGGATGACACCGGGTTTCCCTTTTGGATGGGAGGACTGGTGAGCAAGACAATGTTTGCGTTGGTTCTCTTGTGTCAGAGTTTTCCTCCCAAAGTCAGAGTGAAGACAAATACAACTTAATTTGGGTCTGTTCAGTCGATTCCAAGGAGATCCACTTGGTTTCCAGCAGTTTTTCCTCTTACGTCTGAATTCACAGAGTTCTCTTTGAAATGTCAAATTACATTAAATCCATAAACACCGTTAGGAAAATCCGAGCCAATCCCAAAGATTGAAGTGCATACTGTAACATGAAGTTCTCATATCTTCTAAAGTTTAAAGATTTATTTTTTTTGTTTTTGTTTTTCCCCTCTAGTTCGTGTTGTTTGGCATCGTTGGCATCGTCTCTGAGAAGTACCCCAGTCCATGTCTGGTTAGTAGGGGTGTGAATCTTTGGCTTCACAGCGATTTGATTTTATTAACGATACAGTAGTTGGCGATTCGATTCAAGGACGATTTTTTTTGTAACTATTCGATTCGATTCAGTAACTTGTAACCGAAATTCTATATCCATGAAATAAACATGCAATAATGCAAGTGAGACTATCTGTATTCTTCTGAAAGGTGAAAAATAACATATTTATTCTAGAAAAAAGTAGTCCTGCATAATATTTTATGCTGAATACAAAAATGTAATTAAACATTGCTCAGTTATTTTGAACACATTTTCAGTAGACTACATGCTGGCAGGGGAGAGAGTGTCTTAAATGTATTAAAACATTAATCATAAGTAAGAATCACGATTCATCCGATTAAATGCATTTATACCAATTATTGGTGAAGCTAAAACGATTCATTCTAATTATTTATTTTAGCAGATCGATTTAGTAGACTCTATAGGACTGCAATCGATTCATTGATTAATCGAATCAATCGTTACACCTCTACTGGTTAGTGTTTCAGCTTTGTTTCATTGTCATTTTGCTTCCTCTTTTATTTCTTTCTTTATTATTTAAGACTAATAAACGAGATAGCCGATGGCTGGTAGAAGTTCCATGAGGGTTTATCGTGTGTATTGTTTGTTTTTTGTGTTTCAGTTGTTCCTCAATGTAATCCTGAATTTTGCAGGAGTGGGTTTTGCCATCGCGGCCATCGTTCTCTACAGCATCAACATGGCTGACATACATATGTGGTGGATGTGCAATTACGATGATAATAACTATTACGGTTCACGCCACAGATACCGTACAACTGTCCCGCCGCCTCCCGGGAAGCAGTTCATGAAGGAGAATTCTTTGAGGGCAGAAACCTGGTTGAGGTAAGTGTATGAAAACGTCATCTCAGCAGTCAAAATACACACAGAGGACTTTCATTGATTTTTACAGATATTACTTAGTTATCATCTCATGATTATTAAACAAATAAACGTAAATGTGTCACAGTACGGAAGGTGGAAACTCTCGACTTTAACGTTTTTTTTTTGAGCACATATAAATCCTATAGCTCTGTTTGGTTACATCAATTGAAATAAAGTTTGCTGCATAGTGTGATTTAAAAACAGAGGAAATTCCTAATCAAGTCACAGAATCTGACGGGCCGTAAAATACTGTAACGCGTGTTATTTTTGTAATTAAAGGGATATTTTTTTAGAATTTCCACATGGTGAGTCATGATTTTGAGTCGAGGTCTCCATTTCGTTTTTTTCCTTCATGAAACCAAAATAAAAGTCATTTGGAAACACAAACTAAAGTCAAGTAAGAATTAATGTTTTTTTTCTTCTTGTGTTTAAGATGATTTTGAGAAGCATTCATGTTGTGCTGATCGTCCTGTCGGTCCTGGAGCTCTGCCTCGTCATCAGCTCTTTCGTCCTGGGCATCAAGTCTCTGAGGAGGCGTGAGAAAGGAGAGAAGGAGGTAAGAGTCTGCAAAATCACGTCTTCCTGTTAAACTGAACAGGAACGGGACCAGATTTAATAATAATCGATCGTGGTGAATTTCCATTATCGGGATAAATATAAGTGACTTGTGCCTCTACCGTCGTGGTAGAGAAGATTTTAAAAATACAATAATACATTTAAAACAAAAAGACTGTATGTATTCCAGTATGTTTTAGTGCCATTTTAAGAGTTAAAGCACATTTTGATAATATTGTGATATTTATTTTCCCTTTTCTTTAAATAGAAGATTGGTGAGCCAGAACTCTACAGACCACTGCTGGAGGAAGTCACCACTCAGCCCACCGCCTAGATATAAAACCAAAAACGTCTGCTTTGTGCTTTCACTTACCAGGTACAATAATCCTGTACTTTTTCTGCCAATAACGATATAAAGATTTACTCACATTCAGCTGGTTCAAGCTCAAACTTCTGCACTACGTGGGTTACCATCACAAATTGCACTTATATCTTTGAGTATATTGATAATAATCTGCACTATATTGTATATGCTGCTGTCCATTTTCATTCTCTGTTGATGTTTTTAAAAATCTGTACCTGTTGATTATTTTTTTATGGAATAATGTGCCTTGATTTAACGTTTGTTGTGTAAAAAGGGAGGCATTTACTGTTTCCCCTCCTGGTAAATTCACGAAGAAGTTCACTATTTTACCCCCGGTATGAGTATACCGAGTATCTCAGCGACGGAACCGGAACAATACGCTGGTCCCGGACTACTACGTCATGTGTTTCCGGCTGGTTGAGATACGCCCTCAAGTTACTACGACCTGAACAGTTAGCGAAGTTAAAAACTAGTTATTTGATGACATCTCCTCCACTCAAGATGCCTGTGTCCTAACATTAAAATACATCATGTCATATTAACGCTGCAAATAAACACACTTGGCCTCCACAATGCTGGCAGATGCTTCTTATTACTGTAATGCCCGATACAGTACATTTTAGATGTTCCTGTGCTAGGCTTGGGCCGGTTTAAACATTTTCAAGCCGGTCTGATACTGAGTCAAAGACCGGACCGAACCGGTTATACTAACCTTTGCCCCGTACACCGAACCGAACCGGTGAAACCAGAAATCGTCCCGACCCTATCCTGTACTCTCTTGTCTCTCTCAGTGTTACAGGAGCAGGCAGGATGTCCGTGACCATGACCAAAGCCGAGGGAATCACTGTGTTCACTTTGACCTCTGACCCCGAAAGTGTTTGTCCTCCAATGTGCCAAATCTTGAAAAGCCTCTGCTACAGCCCCGTCTGCTGCTCGGTGTCTCAGCACCTGAAGGTCCAGAAACCGTCTCAGTCGATACTGGGGGTGAGTTACAACCACAAGTTTGTTTTAAATTCCTCTCTGGACTTCAGCTTTAAAGCTTTGATGTGCCACGTTAAATGTTTGTTTTTTTAATTTAGTACTTTTTCTTGAGTTAATGTTGTTGTTTTGGTGGAATAATTCAACTGAATACAACGTTATTGTGGTAATCAGAGATATTTCGTAGGTAAAGCAGAACTGAAACCCTGCATTTGTGCTGTACTGGTGATTTGGTTGTTCACGCTGCGCTTCCTCTCCACAGACGCTGCATATTATGGTGGGGCTGCTCAACATGGGCCTGGCAGCGATCCTCCTCGGCACTCACTTTGGATTTTGGTGGCTAATGGATGACACCGGGTTTCCCTTTTGGATGGGAGGACTGGTGAGCAAGACAATGTTTGCGTTGGTTCTCTTGTGTCAGAGTTTTCCTCCCAAAGTCAGAGTGAAGACAAATACAACTTAATTTGGGTCTGTTCAGTCGATTCCAAGGAGATCCACTTGGTTTCCAGCAGTTTTTCCTCTTACGTCTGAATTCACAGAGTTCTCTTTGAAATGTCAAATTACATTAAATCCATAAACACCGTTAGGAAAATCCGAGCCAATCCCAAAGATTGAAGTGCATACTGTAACATGAAGTTCTCATATCTTCTAAAGTTTAAAGATTTATTTTTTTTGTTTTTGTTTTTCCCCTCTAGTTCGTGTTGTTTGGCATCGTTGGCATCGTCTCTGAGAAGTACCCCAGTCCATGTCTGGTTAGTAGGGGTGTGAATCTTTGGCTTCACAGCGATTTGATTTTATTAACGATACAGTAGTTGGCGATTCGATTCAAGGACGATTTTTTTTGTAACTATTCGATTCGATTCAGTAACTTGTAACCGAAATTCTATATCCATGAAATAAACATGCAATAATGCAAGTGAGACTATCTGTATTCTTCTGAAAGGTGAAAAATAACATATTTATTCTAGAAAAAAGTAGTCCTGCATAATATTTTATGCTGAATACAAAAATGTAATTAAACATTGCTCAGTTATTTTTATCATTTTCAGTAGACTACATGCTGGCAGGGGAGAGAGTGTCTTAAATGTATTAAAACATTAATCATAAGTAAGAATCACGATTCATCCGATTAAATGCATTTATACCGATTATTGGTGAAGCCAAAACGATTCATTCTAATTATTTATTTTAGCAGATCGATTTAGTAGACTCTATAGGACTGCAATCGATTCATTGATTAATCGAATCAATCGTTACTATTCTACTGGTTAGTGTTTCAGCTTTGTTTCATTGTCATTTTGCTTCCTCTTTTATTTCTTTCTTTATTATTTAAGACAAATAAACGAGATAGCCGATGGCTGGTAGAAGTTCAATGAGGGTTTATCGTGTGTATTGTTTGTTTTTTGTGTTTCAGGTGTTCCTCAATGTAATCCTGAATTTTGCAGGAGTGGGTTTTGCCATCGCGGCCATCGTTCTCTACAGCATCAACATGGCTGACATACATATGTGGTGGATGTGCAATTATGATGATAATAACTATTACGGTTCACGCCACAGATACGGTGCAACCGTCCCGCCGCCTCCAGGGAAGCAGTTCATGAAAGAGAAATGCTTTGAGGGCAGAAACCTGATTGAGGTAAGTGTACGAAAACGTCATCTCAGCAGTCAAAAAACACACAGAGGACTTTCATTGATTTTTACAGATATTACTTAGTTATTATCTCATGATTATTAAACAAATAAACGTAAATGTGTCACAGTACGGAAGGTGGAAACTCTCAGCTCGACTTTAACGTTTTTTGAGCACATATCCTATAGCTCTTATCACGCCCAGGACACAGGGATAGGACTCGGATGCAGAGATTTAAAAAAAACACATGACTTTATTCAGGCCGCAAAGGAATACAAAACAGAAGACGCCTCAAAGGAGGGATGGCTATGAAAACTTATAACAAAACAACCCTATGAGCTAGGGGGGAAAAACAAAACAGAGTTCTAAACTAAAAACGCCTCTGGGGAGGGAATAACTACAACTAGGACTGATAACAAAAACCCTACTATCTATACGGGGAAAAACAGGTCTAACATAAAACGCCTCCGGAGAGGGAAAAACTACAACTAGGTACGAGGACTTCTAACTTAAACAGGCTATGAAATAATACAAAGGCAAAGGCCAACAAAAAACCCTCTAATGAGGCAGACTACTGGATTGCTCTAACTTTGACTTGATTTGATCGCTGGCGACTCTCGACTCACGACAAGACACACGCACACAGGAGAAAGGGAGACGCAGACTATTTAACACATGAGGGTAATGGGTGACAGGTGGAGACAATCAGGAATCAGGGGTGACGTCAGACTAGGGCACATGAGGAAGGGCAAGTGACCTGAAACGAGAGGAGAGTTACTTTCCAAAATAAAACAGGAAATGACAAGACAGACATGGAGACAGGACAAAATAACTCCACTTGACAAACCGGTGTGACATTACCCCGTTTCCAGCTGCTGCTTGAGGCGCTCCGTCTGGCCATTAGCCTCTGGGTGGTAACCCGATGTGAGTCTTGCCGTCGCTCCGATTAGTCTGCAGAACTCTCTCCAGAACCGCGAGATGAATTGGGGCGCCCGGTCTGACACAATGTCCTGTCGGAATCTGTGAATCCGAAATACATGGTTCATCATAATTTCAGCTGTTTCTTTAGCTGACGGCAATTTTGGCAAAGCTATAAAATGTGCCATTTTTGAGAATCTATCCACCACGGTTAAAACCGCGGTGTTACCTTTAGAGACCAGAGCCCCGTGACAAAGTCCATGGAGATCTCCGCCCATGGCCGGGAGGGAATGGGGAGAGGCTGCAGCAAGCCCGCACGCGTTCTGGAGGAGTTCTTATTTCTGGCGCAGACCGGACACGCCTCAACATACTCTCGAACCTCCGGCTCCATGGATGGCCACCACAACCGCTGCGTGATGGCAAACATGGTCCGACGAACGCCCGGATGATAGGTGAGCAGAGACGAGTGAGCCCAGTGAATCACCTGTGGGCGCAGTTCAACCGGGACAAACAGGCGATTATCAGGGCACCCCCTAGGAGGGGGGGTCTCACCAATTGCCTGCTTCACCTCGGTTTCTATAGGCCAGGTAACTGCTTCAACCACACGATTAAGTGAGAGGATGGGCTCGGGTTCCGTGGCCACGGGCTCGGGGTTGAAGAGGCAGGACAGGGCATCGGGCTTAGTGTTTTTGGACCCCGGTCTGTAGGATAAAGAAAATTGAAAATGGTTAAAAAACAATGACCAGCGAGCTTGACAAGAATTTAACCACTTAGCCTTTCTTATGTACTGCAGTTTCTTGTGGTCTGTCCAAACCAAGAATGGGTGTTCTGTCCCCTCCAGCCAGTGTCGCCACTCCTCCAGTTCCACCTTCACTGCCAGCAACTCGCGATTTCCCACATCATAGTTCCGCTCAGCTGCCGTCAGACGTCGAGACAGGAAAGCGCAAGGGTGAAGCTTGTTGTCTGCCTCCGCTCGCTGAGACAGGACGGCTCCGATCCCCTCATTGGAGGCATCCACCTCCACCACGAACTGACGAGAGGGATCGGGAAGCGTGAGGATAGGTGCTGTGGTGACCCGCAGCTTAAGCTCTTGGAAGGCGGCGGCGGCGGACCAGTGGAATGGCACCTGTGGGGAAGTGAGAGCGTGGAGAGGGGCTGCTTTTGCGCTGAAGCCTCTGATAAACCGCCTGTAAAAGTTAGCAGATCCTAGGAATCGCTGTACTTTCTTGCGGCTATCTGGTGTTGGCCATTCGGCTACCGTGGTAACTTTAGCCGGGTCCATCTTAACCTTTCCAGGGGCTACGATAAAGCCCAGGAAGGAGATGGTGTCGGCATGAAATTCACTCTTTTCAGCATACAGGTGATTGTCTAGGAGTCGTTGTAGGACGAGCTTGACATGTCTCTGGTGGGTCTCAAGGTCGGGAGAGTAAATGAGGATGTCATCAAGATGGACAAATTGATCTAGGAAGTCTCTCAGCACGTCATTAATCATGGCTTGGAATACTGCTGGGGCATTCGTGAGACCAAACGGCATAACCAAATATTCATAATGGCCGCTTGGGGTGTTAAATCCGGTCTTCCACTCATCCCCTTCCCAAATGCGGATGAGGTTGTAGGCATTTCTCAGGTCCAATTTGGTGAAGATCTGTGCTTGTTGGAGTTGGTCGAATACTGATGTCATGAGAGGAAGGGGATATCTATTTTTCACTGTGATTTCGTTGAGGGGGCTATAGTCTATACAGGGACGGAGGGTCCCATCCTTCTTACCCACGAAAAAGAACCCCGCCCCGGCCAGGGACGAGGAAGGTCGGATCAGCCCAGCCTTTAGGGAGGTTTCTATGTAGTCCTTCATGGCCTGTCTCTCAGGCCCTGAAACCGAATATAGCCGGCCTTTGGGGATGGTGGAACCCGGCAGGAGCTCGATAGCGCAATCATAAGGGCGATGAGGTGGAAGCGCTGTGGCCTTTCTTTTGCTGAAAACTTCCGCTAAATGGTGGTAGCAGCTTGGTACAGTGGTCAGGTTGGAGATCTCCGGGTCTATGGCAGAGTGAGCAGAAACATTACTCAATGTAACAGTCTTATCTCGGGGCTCTGGCTTCCTGCAACGGTCCTTACAACTCTCCCCCCACCCTGTAATATCCCCGGTGTGCCAATTAATACTGGGGTTGTGGCGTACTAGCCACGGGTGTCCGAGGATGAGGGAGTGCCGGGGTGAGTTAACCAGGTAAAAACTTATGAGTTCCCAGTGATCGGCTATATGGAGGTTTACCGGTTCAGAGATGTGTAAAATGTCAAAAAGCGCGGTCCCGTTGAGAGCGCTCGCCTTAATAGGCTTACTCAGCGGATTAACCTGGAGCCCCAGTCTCTGAGCTAACCCACAGTCAATCAGAATCTCATCCGCCCCCGAGTCTACCAATACATCCACATCAAAGTCTTTGCCAAGGTGTGTGATTTTGACAGTAGTCAGTTTTCGTGGAGTGGGGGTTACGGCTGTGAAACGACTCACCATCAGGTCCGTCTTCACGGGGCAGACAGCGACGAGGTGACCCTGCGCGCCGCAGTAAAAGCACCGCCCTTCCTGGGTGCACCGCATCCGCTCCTCCCGAGAGAGCCGGGCCCTTCCCAGCTGCATGGTCTCCTCCCGTTCGGACGAGGATCGAGGACGTTGCTCCGGAGGTATCCGACTTGTCGCGGCGCGCCAGGGAGAACCCGGCGCTGCGGCTGGCACCGGCCTGGTCCCGCGCCGCTGCTTCCGCTCCTGCAGTCGATTATCCGTGCAGATGGCGAGAGCAATCAGGGAGTCGAGGTCCGGGGGAGGTCCAACGGGACCAGAAGATCCTGAATGGGCTCGGAAAACCCCTTCAGGAAGACGTCGTACAGGGCGGTGGAGTGCCACCCGCTCTCCTTCGCCAGGGTGCGGAAGCGAATGGCGTAATCACAAACTGAGTCCCCCCTCTGCTTCAGTCCGCTGAGCTCCCGAGCCTTCTCCCGATCGGTCGCCACTGGGTCGAAGACCATCCTGAGAGTCCCAGCGAACTCGTTGACTGACCCGCACAATTCTGAGCCTCTGGACCACTCCGCGGTGGCCCACTCCCGGGCCCTCCCCGTGAGATATGACATCATAAAGGCCACCTTGGATCGTTCTGTGGGGAAGTCACAGGGTGAGTGTTCAAAGTGCATTTCGCATTCTATGATGAATGACCTACTGTGTCCAAGATCCCCGGAGTATCGCTCCGGGGGAGCCAGCCTGGTGCACGCGCCTGCGTGTGTTGTTTCGGAGGGGGGCTTCACTTTCACGGTGGGCTGGTCGGTCCCAGCGGCTGTGTCCTTAATCAGAAGGGCACAGAGTTGCTCCATCTGGGCGCTGAGGTGACCCACCTGGGACAACATGGAGGCTTTGAACTCCTCCTGGTTGTGGGCGAGTCCTCTGACTCCTTGGCCGAGGGCGGCCACCTGCTCCTCATGCTGCGTGAGGCGAGCTGCCTGAGAGCGCAGCGCCGCAGTCAGCTGGTCCGTCTCTGCCGAGTCCATGCTGGTGCGTGTGTACTATCACGCCCAGGACACAGGGATAGGACTCGGATGCAGAGATTTAAAAAAAACACAGGACTTTATTCAGGCCACAAAGGAATACAAAACAGAAGACGCCTCAAAGGAGGGATGGCTATCAAAACTTACAACAAAACCCTATGAGCTAGGGGGGAAAAACAAAACAAAGTTCTAAACTAAAAACGCCTCTGGGGAGGGAATAACTACAACTAGGACTGATAACAAAAACCCTACTATCTATACGGGGAAAAACAGGTCTAACATAAAACGCCTCCGGAGAGGGAAAAACTACAACTAGGTAGGCAAGGCAAGGCAACTTTATTTGTATAGCACATTTCATACACAAGGCAGACTCAAAGTGCTTCACATCATAAAACAAAGTGAGAAGAAAAAAAAATAGAGGAATTTAAAAGAAAATAATAAAAAATTTAAAAATGCATTACAGAAAGAAAGGAGAATAAAAACATATTTGCAATACAGTGCAGACATTAAAAGATTTAGCAGAAAGCTATGGTGAACATGAAAGTTTTCAGTCTAGTTTTAAAAGTGGTCAGAGTTGGGGCAAGTCTTACATCTTCAGGAAGTTTATTCCAGCCATTTGTTGCATAGTGACTAAATGATGCTCTCCTGTGATTGTTGTTTACTCTGGGAATCACTAACAGATTGGTCTCAGAAGATCTTAGTGGTCTAGAAGGCTTATGTAGTGGGAGCATATCATTGATATACTTCGGTCCTAGACCATGTAGTGATTTATATGTGAGCAGGAGGATTTTTAAATCTATCCTCTGACATACAGGGAGCCAATGTAAGGATTTAAGAATTGGTGTAATGTGCTCACATTTTTTGGTCTTTGTAAGAACTCTAGCAGCAGCGTTCTGAACAAGCTGTAGCTGCCTGACAGTTTTTTTTCGGAAGACCTGCAAGGAGACCATTACAGTAGTCTAGCCTACTAGTAATAAAGGCATGTACAAGTTTTTCTAAGTCTTGAGCTGACATGAGCCCTCTAAGTCTTGCTACATTTTTGAGGTGATAGTAGGCTGATTTTGTTACTGATTTAACGTGACTGTCGAAATGTAAATCAGAATCCATAATGACCGGTACGAGGACTTCTAACTTAAACAGGCTATGAAATAATACAAAGGCAAAGGCCAACAAAAAACCCTCTAATGAGGCAGACTACTGGATTGCTCTAACTTTGACGAGATTTGATAGCTGGCGACTCTCGACTCACGACAAGACACACGCACACAGGAGAAAGGGAGACGCAGACTATTTAACACATGAGGGTAATGGCTGATAGGTGGAGACAATCAGGAATCAGGGGTGACGTCAGACTAGGGCACATGAGGAAGGGCAAGTGACCTGAAACGAGAGGAGAGTTACTTTCCAAAATAAAGCAGGAAATGACAAGACAGACATGGAGACAGGACAAAATAACTCCACTTGACAAACCGGTGTGACAGCTCTGTTTGGTTACATCAATTGAAATAAAGTGTGCTGCATAGTGTGATTTAAAAACAGAGGCAATTCCTAATCAAGTCACAGAATCTGACGGGCCGTAAAATACTGTAACGTGTGCTATTTTGTAATTAGAGGGATTTTTTTTTTTAGAATTTCCACATGGTGAGTCATGATTTTGAGTCGAGGTCTCCATTTTGTTTTTTTCCTTCATGAAACCAAAATAAAAGTAATTTGGAAACACACAAACAAGCTGCGTTTGAAGGAAATGGGTCAAGTAAGAATAAATGTATTTTTGTCTCAACAGCTGATTTTGAGAAGCATTAATATTGTGCTGATCGTCCTGTCGGTCCTGGAGCTCTGCCTCGTCATCAGCTCTTTCGTCCTGGGCATCAAGTCTATGAGGAGGCGTGAGAAAGGAGAGAAGGAGGTAAGAGTCTGCAAAATCACGTCTTCCTGTTAAACTGACAGGAACGGGACCAGATTTAATAATAATCGATCGTCGTGAATTTCCATTATCGGGATAAATATAAGTGACTTGTGCCTCTACCGTCGTGGTAGAGAAGATTTTAAAAATACAATAATACATTTAAAACAAAAAGACTGTATGTATTCCAGTATGTTTTAATGCCATTTTAAGAGTTAAAGCACATTTTGATAATATTGTGATATTTATTTTCCCTTTTCTTTAAATAGAAGATTGGTGAGCCAGAACTCTACAGACCACTGCTGGAGGAAGTCACCACTCAGCCCACCGCCTAGATATAAAACCAAAAACGTCTGCTTTGTGCTTTCACTTACCAGGTACAATAATCCTGTGTTTTTTCTGCCATTAACGATATAAAGATTTGCACACATTCAGCTGGTACAAGCTCAAACTTCTGCACTACGTGGGTTACCATCACAAATTGCACTTATATCTTTGAGTATATTGATAATAATCTGCACTATATTGTATATGCTGCTGTCCATTTTCATTCTGTGTTGATGTTTTTACAAATATGTTCCTGTTTATTATTTTTTTATGGAATAATGTGCCTTGCATTTAGCGTTTGTTGTGTAAAAAGGGAGGCCCATGCACTTCAATGGACCGATGAGCTTTTCTTTGCTATTTTCCAATAATAAGCCATGCAAAAAAATAAACTATAATGTATTAATATAAATGTTTGGCTTTTTTCTTTGCTTATTAATTCTGAAGCTTTACTGGGAATTTTAATCCTTTTCATATCAAGTTGTGTGTACAAATAGGAACGATAATTATTAATTATGGGACATTCATTTGAAAAAGGTTTTTATATTGTGACGTGAGAAAGATGACTAGCTCCCTATCATGGTAGAGATGTGGAAAAATAGAGCCCGATTTAAAGGGTTGAATTAAATATTCAATTAATTATTTATTCTTTAGTCATGCAGGGAGACCTTATGATTCATAATCATCTTATTTAAGATTGTTTTTCCACTAAAAAGGACCTTCACTTAGAATAGAGGTGAGTAATTATTTTCTTAACAAAATGTGAAGTGATACCAGTAAGTTTATTTGAATAGTTTTAAGCATATTTTGATGATTATCGTGAATCACAATTATTTTGTCCAGAATAATGGTGATTTCTATATCGTCCCACGTTTGCTACTCTTTACTATTTAAGTCAGGAGTTTAATCCTTAAAGTTGTATCTGCCATAACATATCAGTCATCTTTCAGGTTTTTAGGGCAGAAGCACATTTTCTTTTCTCATAACATGTTTACACTTTTGCTTGATTAAGATTTTGAATGCAGGATTTTGTAATGGAGTATTTTTACACAGATCTTTTACTCGTTATACTTCTTCCACACCCGGTTTTACCTTTATCGTTACAAAGATGAATAATTCTGTCCAAAAATGTGTGAAAAATCTGTTTTGTAAGTTTCGACTCAGATATCGTAGACGGTGTTTTGTCTCTTCAGCAGGAACTGAAACTGTCAAGAGAAAAAAAAATCTCCCGCACACGGATCTGCTTAATATCTTTTTGCATGGATTTTGTAATCCTGTGGGCCTGATGTTCCCATTCCTTAAGTTTCTTTCATGACCGAGCGTCACGTTCACAGTCCAGCATGCTTCCCGTTTTCATCGTCAACCTTTTGATCTGTTGGTGTCGAAAGAATCCGGGGATTTCCAGTTTGTTTGGTAAGTTGCACCATCAACAGCAGGCCTGTTTTCATTTAACCGTCATGCTGAAAACATTTCCTGCAAGGCTGTCGCTTTTCTAAATCTCTTCATCTGGAGGACATTTGGATCAGTTTATACAAATTCAATGAATGTAAACAGAAATCGGTTCATTTACTCAAATCTAAACATAATGTCTTAGTTTCATCTGGTTTTCAAGCTCAAAAAAATTTAATTAGAGGAAGTTTAAATCAACTGGAATCAAGTTACTGAATTATAACCTAAATGAAAATAAGTACTCATCCTGATCTTCCTCCTCTACATTAAAATGATATGAACATACTAATCAGATTTTAAACATTTTACTTATTTGATTGCATCGCAACTTTAAATCTGCCTTGTGCCACTGCTTCTGGATAGGAGGCTTTTATTTTGAAGGAGTGACAGTCGACAGGAAGTAACATTTATGTTGTTTAAAAAGGCAAAGAGGCTGCGAGCAGAATAACCTGACTTTCACACGCAGAGCAACAAATCATCAACCGGTGAGTTTAACCACACGAACAAACTCACCACTGATAATAACGTTATTATAAAAAAAAGTAGAGAGAGTAAAATAGTTATTGCTCCTGTGATCTGTGTGAGAGAGAGAGGTTAGTTTCAAGAAAGTGGTTTGATGTTTCTTTTTGATGTTTCTAAGATATCCCCCAAAATAAGTTTTATTTTTATTTTTTTCCTACAAATTTTTATTTTATTTTTTTGTAAGGTTCAAAAGTTTTCTTCTCAATTTAAAAGTCATAAAATATTTTAAATAAAATTACAACTTATGACAATGTGACACATACTTAAAAATAAACGCTGTTTGATGTGTTAGTGAAACACCCCTGAGCTTTTATTTTGGCAGCGAGAGCCTCTGCAGCATATTTTACACTTGTTAAATAAAGAATCGAGAGTCAACAGCCGTTATCTCGCTGCCATACAGTCGAACCACGGCCGTAACACACCTGCATATCTGGATTTGATACGGTTGTTGATCGAGGCCGGTGGCTCTCCGTTTACTTTGGCAGGTGCTGAGGTTATCACACACACACACACACACACACACACACACACACACACACACACACACACACACACTCAATGTCACAAAACTCAAGTCAGAAGTAACATAATTCGCTGAATTCCCATTTTGTGTGCAGGACTACAAAGATGGCCGTCGCCACCAAGAGCCTGTTCCCATGGCAGCTGAGTCGGGTCCTGAAGGCGCTCTGCCGCGGTCCGCGTTGCTGCTCGCTGTACCAGGAGCTAACGCAGACTAGCATCACGACAGCTCTCGGGGTGAGAAATGTATTCACGTAAAGATTATTAGCTGCCGACTTTATTGTAGAGGTCATTGAGGAAGTAAACACGTTTCTCGCCCGAATGTTTGCTGTTGCTATGACAACAAGTGAAAGCTACCGCTAGCATCTTAGCCCAACCACCCGATCAATAAAACACCCATAAGATGACAGTTTGGCCTCGTATTAAAAAAAAACAAAAAACCATAAACAGCCATTTTTTCCGCCAAACAAAAAAACTAAAATTCAGGTTCTTCAGCCTCCGACAAGATTCTGCCGCGCTCGAAGAGAAAGCGACCAATCAGAGCCGAGAAGTCTCCAACGCAAGCGTGTAAATTAATCAAAATTCTGTTTCTGCCTTTTTTTCCTCAAATGTTTACAAAGATATGTTCTAGTGAGTCGTTTTAGCTGTAAAATGAGAATTAAGGTATTTCGGCTGCCATGTTGAAAAGCCGACTTTTTGCAGACTGCACAGATCATGGTGGGCCTGTTCAACATCGGACTCGGGCCGGGTCGGACCAGCACCAGTCCCGGGGATTTGGCCAGCTTGGGCGCCGCTTACTGGCTGGGTGCCGTGGTAACGAACCATTGTTTGTTGTTTTGATCTGATTGTAGTTTGCGTGAGAGGAAATCGCCAAATGATGACATGATACCAAATTGCTTTCCGATAACGAGTCATTGTTAGCGATGTGAGCCGTCTGCTGATTTCTCCTCAGTTCATTGTATCGGGCATCATGTCCATCTTGGCCGGACAGTTCCCGTCTTCCTGCTTGGTAAGTGGAGTCTCTCCGATCGATGGATCAATAGGATCAAAGGCTGCTGGAATCTTGACTTTTAATCGAAGGGCTCTTTCCCGTCAGATGGGCTTCACTGTGTTCATGAACATCGCTGCCGCCATCTTCGCCGTCACCGCCATCGCGCTGTACGTGGTGGACCTGAGGAACGCCTCGCTCCTCTGGATGTGTGAGCAGGCTGATCACCGTGGCGACAACTGCACCCACGTGGCGCTCTTGGCCCAGGTAAGCACGCTCCTCGAGTTAGACTCCAAAATCAAAGTGAAATGAGATGATCTAAAACTACTGAGCCTCTCGTTCATCAGCGCCTGTTAACATCCATGGACGTCACGTCCATCGCCATGGCTGTTCTGCAGCTCTTCGTCAACATTAGGTTCGCCGTTCTGGGCATCAGGGCGCTGACCGGTGAGACGAAGACGGAAGAGGTCAGATCACGTGAATTAGAGGTCAGATCACATGAATCAGAGGTCTTAGAGGTCAGATCACGTGAATCAGAGGTCAGATCACGTGAATCAGAGGTCTTAGAGGTCAGATCACATGAATCAGAGGTCAGATCACATTAATTAGAGGTCTTAGAGGTCAGATCCCGTGAATCAGAGGTCAGATCACATGAATCAGAGGTCAGATCACATTAATTAGAGGTCTTAGAGGTCAGATCAAGTGAATCAGAGGTCAGATCACATTAATTAGAGGTCTTAGAGGTCAGATCACGTGAATCAGAGGTCAGATCACATGAATCAGAGGTCAGATCACATTAATCAGAGGTCAGCTCACATGAATCAGAGGTCAGATCACATTAATTAGAGGTCTTAGGGGTCAGATCACATTAATCAGAGGTCAGCTCACATGAATCAGAGGTCAGATCCCCTTAATTAGAGGTCTTAGAGGTCAGATCACATTAATTAGAGGTCATAGATATCAGATCACATTAATTAGAGGTCTTAGAGGTCAGATCACATTAATTAGAGGTCTTAGAGGTCAGATCACATTAATTAGAGGTCATAGATATCAGATCACATTAATTAGAGGTCTTAGAGTTCAGATCACATTAATTAGAGGTCTTAGAGGCCAAATCACATTAATTAGAGGCCAGATCACATTCATTAGAGGCCAGATCACATTCATTAGAGAACTAAAAGGTCAGTTCACATGATTTAGAGGTCAGCTGGGCAGTAAATCCAGAAGGTGTGAGCAGTAATAACAGTAGGACTTGTTGCAGTTGGGATAGATTCAGCCACATTTCTGGTGAAGTATGTACTATTTGCAGTGTTAAATCCAGTAAAAACATTGAGTAATCCTCAACCTTATTCTGTTTTTGCTCCATGAAAGTTTTTTTTTGTTTTTTTCTCTGTTCAAACAGGGGGGCAAAGATGTTGAAGATCTTCAACCCCAGTTGAAGGATTTCCTCCTGATAAGTCCGAGTGAAGAAAATCAACTCAGCTGAACACACAGAAGTCATTGTGAAACTTATAATAATCCAAACTTTCTGACTTTATATCACAAGGATCCAGTTTTTCCAGTCTGTTTGTGCCTATTTGTTTTCTTTCTGCTTAAGAAGTAAAACATGTTTAAATAAAAACATATAAAATGATGAAAACCATATATAATAATACATGATGGTCTGTAATATCATAATATTCTATTTCTACTTTTACTCAAATAAAGAATTAAACTATCACAATTTTCTGATTTCTTCTGAACTATACGTTCACCCTTTCAATTTCATCAACAAAACATTTATTTTTAGTTCAGTGTCTCATGAAGATTTTTAGTTATCTCAGTTTTTATTAGTCTTGAATGAATTGTTATAATACTTGTGATTTTTCGCTTAGTGAATATAATCCAAACTGCTTTATCCCACAAGGAAGACTATTTTTATTTTCTCTATTTTCTTTGCCAATTGTTCTCTCTGTGGGTTAATTTTTTTCACTTTAACTTTCGTGAAGAAAAAAATGCATAAAATGTCCAAAACCCTTATTATGTATACCTTATAATATATATTCTTATAATATATATTTGCATGGTGGTGTTGCAACCTTTACTCAAGTAAATTATTCCTGTTTTTTCTGTGTGTGTCCAAAATCGTTTTTGTGAGGGATCCTTTCTGTCCGGATGCTTTTATTTTGAAAGAATCAAACCAGTGACAGGAAGTATCAGTTTTGATGCTGCTACCTGAACTCACCTGTGGAGCGTCCAGTTACAGTCATCGTCTCCACGAACCAGGTGAGTTCTCTCCACACACAAAAACATAATTCATAACAACATGAACTTTATAATAATCAATTTATCAAGGAGACGGAATGTTTGATGATGTTGAATTGTCTTATATTGATATTTTAATGTTTTGTATTTTTTTTACATTTTTTATGGACTGCAAGAGAAAGAGGAATTCATTTTTCATTTATTTTGTTAATTTATATAGACTTTACATTTTTAATATCTTTATATTTTATTGGTAGAAATATAAAACCCAGATTCCTCATTTATGTGAAAGCTTTTGTTAAAAAAAAGTGTGTGTCTGTGTGTGTGTGTTAGCTTAATGATAAGAAGTCGAGATGATAAACGCAAAGAATTGCAGCACTTTCTGGGAAACTGAGCTTCCCAACTTATTTTTGAAGTAGGAATGTGAAATCTGAATGACACCAGACACAAAGTTCACAGTTCTCTCTCTAACGGGAGACTTTAAGATAACTTGGAAGATTTTACAGATCAAATGAACAATTCCTGAAAGATGGTAAAACCTTTGGTACATTCCTGCCAAGTGAAATAGTGTTTAGTTTCAATATACTCACTATGTTGTATTTTGAGCTAATTAGTCAGATTGCTAAGAAGTCTATGAGAAAATGGTCCTACTTCTCTCTTGATGTATTATCTCAGTAAACATTGTAAACATGAGTTTATGGTCTCAATCTCTAGTTTCAAGTCTTCTTCAATCCAGCATGATGTTCATTTAGTACATTATGGTCCATTTAGAGTCCACCAGACCAGAAAGCAGGGGATGCTTTAGGGGGCGGGGCTTACCTGCTGATTCCACTACCAATGCTAGTTAGCTACGATGACTTTAACACTTAGCTGTAAAGTTGACCTTGGAAAGTCACATTTTACGTTTTTTTTTTTCATGAAAGTAAATTGTAACATTCTGGTTTAAACTGGCTACAATGAAAGGATCCGTCTTATGTATTAAATAATATTTTCCTTAGTTTGAAAAGTGAAGCTTCTTTCTTCCACAGAAAAAAAAATGACTTTCTGTTTTTTGCAGGTTTTGAGATAAACGTTCTCGTTGTCCTACAAACGTGTGTTGCTGTACCAATACAAGGTAATATGGCCTGTATTATTATTATTTATTATTATGTACAACATTTTAGCGAGTACTATCATTGTGTGTATATTTAAAGTTAGATCCTAGTTTGGTTGAGTTCAGATTCAAGTTATTATTGTGTATCTGTCCGTCTGTCCTTTCAAACCTTTCAAACCAATATCTCCATGTCACGCTGCAGGTGTGAGCGATGTCCATCACCAAAGACAAGGGCGTGACCGTGGTCACCGTGGCGACTGACAGGAAGAGCGTGCTGCCACTGCTGTGTCAAGTCCTCAAGACCCTCTGCTGCCGGTCGTTGTGCTGCTCGGTGCACAAGGGGCTGATGCAGAGCGACGTCATGGCAGCTCTCGGGGTGAGACGCTTTCCATTTAGGAGTGAAGCCAAAGCTGAAGTGCCTTAAACTTGCATTCTCACTGCTGGCCACCAGGGGGCGTCAGAGATGTGAGATCTAAAAGGGTTTTCATCTCGTCATGAGGATGTGAAGGTGTAAACAATGACATTGAATTGTTTTGAATCTTTTACAGACGATACAGATCTTAGTGGGACTGTTCAACATCGGACTTGGACCGGGACGACAACACATGCAAGCTGAAGATATGACCTTCGTGGGCGCCGCCTACTGGTTGGGTGGCGTGGTAAAATATGATTGTCTTACGATAAAAGCTTTCTTTTGCTACAATAAAGCATATCTTTTTTTTAAATCATGATTTTTTTGTTTGTTTTTATATTTAGAGACCAAAACTTAAAAATACATGTGAAGGATTTTAAGGCTGATTTCTTCATACTTTTAGGATTTCATAAATGCACTGCTTCGAAAGAATTCCTTTATGAGAAATAACTCTATATTGTCACTTTGTTTTACTTTCTTTCTTATAAAACATTGAAGTAAATTATGTTATTTCTGTATTTATTTAAATTAATGAATATGCTGTTTCAGTTCATCGTAGCTGGAATCACGTCCCTTCTTGCCGGTTGGTATCCCTCCATCTCCTTGGTAAGTAAAAGACTAAAGAGGTGTGTTTGCTTGGGTGTTTAATTATTAATAATCTTTCTCTGGAATCAGGTGGGCTTCGCTGTGTTCATGAACATCGTCGGATCTATCTTCTCCATCGTCGGCATCGTGCTGAGCGCCGTCGACCTGGCGGCGGCCCCCGCCACCCGGATGTGTGATGGGAACATTACACAACTACGTAGTGACAACTGCAAACATGTGGCGTACTATTATCAGGTAACTTTTTCTTTGTGTTTCTTTTTGTTATTTTCAACAAACCCCCATGAAAACAAAACCAACATGATGTGAAGTGATTCCAGGATGTTTTGCTGCCATTTCAAGAGTTTTAAGCATTTTTTTTTTATGATTATCGGGATGATGTTGTTAATTGTTTTGGCAGGATAATCATCCAATGCCTACTGTAGCAAACCTCAAAGGGTTAATAGAGACCTTTTGGGGACTATTTTCAGCTGTGGATTAATACACATTTGGTATAGTAACAAGAATTAGTATTTACTGCAGCAGGAAGGTCTATGTGGGGTTAATTCATAATAAACTGTGTGTGTGTGTGTGTGTGTGTGTGTGTGTGTGTGTGTGTGTGTGTGTGTGTGTGTGTGTGTGTGTGTACGGTGATAAAGGAACATGTCAACCTGATGCTTATTATGGACAACAATGAAACACGGAGGGATTACACCTTTAGTCATTGTTGTCGTTTCAATGGTATTTTTTTTATGGCAAAAATATAGATTTAATGTGAAACGTGAAAAGACAATCATACGTATAACATTCAGCGGAGTCTCGACAATGTAATTCAAACCTGACTTTTCAGTGTTAGAATATCTTTACTGCATTTCTTTGCACTTTTAAACCATTCATACTTTCTTTTTATGAAGTTTAAATCTTCAGATCAAATTGAATTCTTTCTCTCTTTTTTTGTCAGCGTTTGTTGACGACCATGAACGTAACTTTGATCGTCCTGGCTGCTCTCCAGCTGTGTGTCTGCGTCAGCGTTGCTGTTCTGGGCATCAAGGCCGTGGTCAACAAGAAGAAGGAAGAGGTACCAACCACGAGGACGATGCACAACAAAAGTGCACCGCAGCATTTCTGCTGCATTGGTGAAGAATTTGATATTTGCAAAGATCTCAACTTTATTCTGTTTTTTATGTGCAGGTTGATGTTGAAGATCAGCAGCCACAGATGAAGGACATTCTCCTGACCAGTCCTGGAGCTTAAAATAAATTCAACTAAACACATGAATTATCATATAAAATCATATAAAAACCCCAAATTACATACATGTTCTTACTTACAATACAAATTGCTTTTTGTACTAAAATAAAGCATCTTACTACGTCTTTTGCCTCTGCTAATTACGCTGCTGTTTTGTGCAAAAGTACATTTTTAAATATTTTATTTTGGTATGGATGCTTTTACTTTGAAGAAACGAAACGAGCGACAGGCAGGGTCAGATTTTGTTGCTGCGTAGTGAACTTCCGGTTTCGTTTACGTTGAAGCGTCTGAATCCACGACCTGGGTGAGTTCTCTGCAGACACACAAACACAGACACACACGTCATTTATATACTAATTTTAACGGTATAACACGCAAAACCTGTTTGTTGAACTAACTCGATTATGTGGATTTCATAATAATAAATAATAATAATCACATTAATAATCACATAATATTTAAGAGACGCGTGTTATGGAAAGATATGTTAATAACAACTCAATTGTTTGATTTGATTTTACTTAATTTTTTTGTGTTGTTGGTCGACATTCAAGATCTTATTTGTCTGTTTTTTCGTGAAAGCTGTGTGTGTGTGTGTGTGTGTGTGTGTGTGTGTGTGTGTTTTAGGATAGACGAGGAAGTACATCACTTTCTGGGAAACAGAACTTCTTTATTCCATAAAAAAACTTCCTTTTTGATTGTAATGGGACTCTTTATGAGGGAAAATTTACGAGATTAATTATGAAGCTCATGTGTTTTTAAGGAACAGTGCATGTTGTAAAATCTTTACAGGCTGCAGTTAAAGATGTATCTGTTGATTATAATCTTGATTCATGGATAATAATAAACAGATGTAGTTTGCAATATTATCAAACAGAGAAATAAACGAATAAACACATTTAAGAAGTTGGAACCAGAATATTTTACTTTTTGAACCTTTAAATCAATGATCAGCTCCTCCACCGTCCCATCCACACATCTCAGTATCTCCATGTCACGTTGCAGGTTTGAGAGATGACCATCAAAGTCAGCCAAGGCAAGGCAGTGGCCGCGGTTACCGTGGCGACTGACAGGAAGACCATGTTGCCTCCGCTGTATCAAATCCTCCAGACCCTTTGCTGCAGCCCGATGAGCTTCAGGGGGCCGATGCAGAGCAACACCATATCCGTTCTGGCGGTAAGAGACGCTGAAATGTATTTCTTCATGTGGTGATCTTAATAAATATAAAAATGAGATCTTATTTTTATTTTTTACAGACTATACAGATCATGGTAGGCCTGTTCAACATCGGACTCGGACCAGGACGGACCAGCCTGCATCCTGGGGATTTTGCCCATTTGGGAGTGGCTTACTGGCTGGGCGGTTTGGTAAAAATAATATTGCTTTAATATTTATTTATTTTGTAAAATATGAATACAGAGGAATTTCAGCTCCTTTTTAAAAAAAAATCACTCAAATGATTTGTATGGCTGTAGGACTTCATAAAAGCGTATCAACATCTTACTGATTGTGAAACATAATTTGTGGATTTACTGCTTTTACATCAAATGTATTTTTCTTCAGTTCATCGCAACTGGAATCGTGTGTCTTGTTGCCGACCTGTTTCCCTCTACTTACATGGTAAGTAAAGACTAAAGAGGTGTGTTTGCTCGGGTGTTGGATTTAATTATCAACTATTTTTCTCCAGAATCGCACATACCATATATCCGATTTAAGTTAAAATACAAAACAAAACAAAAACAAAGCTGCATTCTCTCTGCCGGCCACCAGGGGGCGACTCCTCTCTGGTTGTATAGAAGTCTATGAGAAAATGGTTCTACTTCTCTCTGCTGGCCACCAGGGGGCGACTCCTCTCTGGTTGTATAGAAGTCTATGAGCAAATGGTCCTACTTCTCTCTGCTGACCACCAGGGGGCGACTCCTCTCTGGTTGTATAGAAGTCTATGAGAAAATGGTCCTACTTCTCTCTTGATGTATTATCTCAGTAAACATTGTAAACATGAGTTTATGGTCTCAATCTCTAGTTTCAAGTCTTCTTCGATCCAGCATGATGTTCATTTAGTACATTATGGTCCATTTAGAGTCCACCAGACCAGAAAGCAGGGGATGCTTTAGGGGGCGGGGCTACCTGCTGATTGGTCACAATCCAGGCTTTTTAAAAAACATAATCCCAAAACCAATGGCTGATGTCTCGGTGGGCGTGTCCCCTTTTTTAAATTCAGTCTATGATTGCATGAACTTTGTAGCTCTATTTCCAAAACAACAGCAACCTCCTGTGCTGAGAAATGAAGCCAAGGCGGAGTGCCAAAAAAACAAGTTAAAATGCTGAACTTTACAACAGAAATAAAACATGTTTACAGTCTGGTGCAAAAAGATATTTTATACATTTTAATCGGTAAATCGTGTGTGAGTGCTTCCCTATGAAAGCCACGTATTTCATGTGTAAAGAGAATAAAGCAGTCTCTCCTCTCAGGTGGGCTTCGCTGTGGTCACGAACGTCCTGGGATCGATCTCCGCCACCGCTGGCATCGTGCTGTACGCCATCGACGTGAGCGACGTCTCTGCCATCAGCCTCTGTGACGGTGATGATGACTGCAGATATGTGGCGTCATATTTCAAGGTGAGCATACTTTTAGAAGGAATAAGGTGTATTATTTGCCATTATTTCCTTATGTCAACAAATCAATTTAAATAAAAACAAGAAAAGTAAATCCTTCACATCTTCCCGACTCGGTGGCTCTCAGCTCTGAACTCATTGGTTCCTACTGACGACATAAAGCTCTGAAAAGCCTTGTAAATCATTAATCTAACATTTTAAGTTGAATCAAATTGATTGATTGGTTTTTGATCCCGTGTCAGCGCTTGGTGACAGCCATGGACATCAGCATGATCGTCCTGACGGTTCTCCAGCTGTTTATATGCGTCAACGTTGCCGTTCTGGGCATCTCGGCTCTGTTTCCCCCGAGGAAGGAAGAGGTAAGACCCGAGACGAGCTCAATGCAAGCCAAACAGGGAGCTGTAGTACCTGTAGTAGTACTCCTGCTTAGTAAATACAGTATATGTGGGAACAGCTCCATTAGTGGTTGTAATTCAAGCAAAATCCTACATTTATTGTACATATCTGGTTCTCTGGAAGTTTGCTGTGTTGTGTGTCAGCAGGGCGGCAGAGATGATGAGATTTACCAGCCGGAGATGAAGGAAGTCCTCATGACCAGCCCTGGTGTTTAAAATCAATACATCGCTCATCCAAACATCAACATGATCATGTAGGTGTGTCATAAGCAATGCATCACTGTAATCATCTCATATATCAGCTTTCAGACAATCAAAACTGCTTCTATACTTATCATAATCAATACACTACATTGTTACAATCACAAAATACAATATGTATTTTATTTTAATCCTCTTCTGAACTCGCTTGAATAAATGTAATTTTTTTTTTTTTTTTTTTTTTTTTAAATGTAATTTCGTTTCATTCATCTTAAAATCTTGGCAGATAAAAACTACGTTTTCAACATGGATGTGTGTACTCCCTTATAACATTCACTGGGAAAGTAGTAACGTCTCCATTTTATTAAGAGTATTAAGAGTTATTGCTTAAACTCTACAGATATGACTGCATAGGAAATATATGGCAGCTAATTATCCCAACTTCAATCAATACTGATCATTCTAACCTTCTTGATGGTTGATTTATTTCATATTCTGACCTAATAAACTGAGTGTGAGTCTTTTCCTCGATGTGAGCCTGTATGTAATTTCCACTACCTGCAATGACATCGTTTGCCACTAGGCGGCACACAAACACACAACTTTACCTTTACATTACATGCTGTGTTCTTATTTTAAGAAGGGAGAAAGCTCCACCTCATGCTTTATAAATATTATCTTCCCATATTTTCGGCCTTTAAACTTTGAGAACAGGCTTGTTTAGAACAGAATGTTGCCTGATAATAAGCATTATCCTCACAGAAACAGAATTTATTAAAACTACCCGTTGGACCAGACTTGAATCTTTGCTGTTTTTCATTTCGTATGTATTTCTATAACACTTATTTCTAAAACATTTTCATAGATGACGGTGCTGAATGCTTTGAGTTTCAGATTGAGCTTTTAACTGTTTATTTTACAGATCTGTGCAAAACCGATTTTATAAACGTGTTCAGAGCTTTGTAGTCGATTAATCTCCTTCCAGTGACGAGCCCATCTAAAAAAGGAACTCCTAAATGTGTCCAAGCAACACGACGTCTTTTGTTTGTGATATTTTGCTCCAGCCGTCCTTTTAAAGATACCTGATTTGTACTTTTAAAACTTTGTAGTTTCAACACCGAGATGAAACTGTGGCATTCTGGGAAGCATGAAGAGAAAAACTAAAGCCTTTGAACCTCCTCTCACATGACATCAAACCTCTAAACTCACGATAATGTGAAGATGAAGGAGGCGCCTGTCCTGTTTTTATTTTTTGATTCTGTTCTGGATAAAGTTGCCGCCGGTGCCTCGAATGGTTCATGTTGGGTTCCTGTTGAGCAGCACGGCTACAAACATGGAGCGGCTTAAGGCCGAGCCGCAGGTATGTCTGTGTTGTTAATGCGTCGTCCGTCCTGAATGATGAGGTCTACGTCACCTGCGTTTTAAGGTGAAGCTCCCAGGGCCAAAAACAATCAAAACACAGCATTGTGTCACCTTATTAACCCCCAACGTCCCGACTTATAAGTGCATGCATGGAATTGATGTTTTTCATATTGAGTATATGAACCCGTCCACATAACGAGCTGTATCACATCGCATGTAAAACAGTTGATTTCTGATAATATCCGAACATCACCATGAACTCAATTTATCAGTTTGAAATGGACAAAAAACCAAAAGCTATATGTGAATTTTTCAAATGGTCTTAAATGTAAATGTGTGATAAATTCATGCTCAATGCTACGACAAAAAAAAAGGTTATCTGACAGAAAACAATAGTGTAACGTGAGAAAAAGCAGTCAGGAACTCTCTTAGATGCTGAAGAGATGGAGATGAAGCCTGAAGGCTTTGCATAGTTTGTGGCTTTGTCATTGTTTGGTTATTTTATTGCATAACAAAAACATCGATGTTTAGAAGGCTAAGAGGTATGAAAGGACCTGAGAGACGCTCCAGGTTATATTTTGACAAAGACCTCAGAGTCAGATAGCGGAGCCTCATCAGCTTGTTGGATCTTGCCCAGACGTCGGTATGTGAGGAGGTTTTCCCCAGTTTTCCCCCACAAATGATCTCAAATGGCTCTCAGTTTACTTAGAAGTCCTAATATTTTCATTAGCAACACCAATCAATAACTTTAAAACTAAATTAATGGTGATTTTTTTTTGATTGATTTTAAAAATAAACTAATTATTGACACCATGTGATCACTGCCTTTTTCTTCTCTCAGTTCAGCTTAATGAAGTTTTTTTCCTTGAAATTTCAAATTAAACCAAAATAAAAATTGTATTGTTTTTTTAAATTATTTTTGTATTATTTATTTCGGGAGTAGCATCACCAGGAATATATTTAGTAAAGACAGAATCTACTTCTTCAAGAAGCTTCAAGGTTATGAAATGCAACCAATAAAACAATTACATTCATTTTACTCGTCAGTGATATCGTTTGAAATCTACCTAATGAGTAAAATCAATCTTCCACTGCCAGAGCACTTCACTGAAAGCTGTCAGAGATGGCTAAGTTAGGATGAAGGCTACGTTAGAAGTCCTGCAAAGAAGATCGGGGATTCAAAGACCGACTAACTTCATTGGGGTTTTTCTTTGAAGTCTATTTCGGGTTCCTCGTGATCGTGACATCCGGGTCTGAAAGGTGAAGCCAATGCCGAAGTGACTCAGAGTTTATGGTCTCAATCTCTAGTTTCAAGTCTTCTTCAATCCAGCATGATGTTCATTATAAATGATGGTCCCGTTTAGAGTGAAATAGACGATTAAACAGGGGATGTTTTAGGGGGCGGGGCTACCTGGTTGGGTTTTTACCTTAGAGCTTTAACACTTTTGCAGCGTGATTTCAGTTTGTGAACGTTATTTTTAAGACATTTGGTCACCTAAAAAAAATGTGTTATTCAGCGTTTGTTTTTTATTCAGCTCCACCTCTTGTGTTACTTCTGGTTGCAAAAAACCAAGATGGCGACGGCCAAAAAGCTTCAAAAATGGCATTCTAGGAACCGATGGGTGATGCCACAGTGACTGTCCACTTCTAATATACAGTCTGTGTTTAAAACCTAGTTTTAAAGTAAGCTGCATTCAGAGCCCCAAGCAGCAGAGGCCTCTCAGAAAACTAGCCCCTCCCATAATGCATCTGACCTGCACCATCCGATTCCAATATGTGACCACCTTTTTTGTTGTTTTTTTAACCTTAATGACTGCCATTCTCACTTAGAGTAAAGTGGAGGGCTACCCCGAGGTGACGGGTGGAAGCACAATGTATTCCTGTAAAGCGGACGAATCGTTTCGTTGCCACGTGATGTTTTTCTGCGTTCCTGAGGTCACCTGACGGGCCGGGGCCTCAATGCAGTGGCTGTGTGGCCAAATCATATTCATGGAAGACCAATTCTGGTCTCATTGAAAGCATCACTTCCCCCATTCAAATGTTTTTTAGCATCAGCAGCCCCTTTAACGCCACCTGGGCGTAGACAGAAACCGGCCTGTAGCAGCCTTTCAGAGAGGGAACCGAAGCATCACGACCAAAACTTCTACATATTCAACTCTTTCAGTTGTGTTGTATTATTTTGTTCCCAGTTTTAGTTGCATACATTTAGACAAATGTAGGTTAAAACCCTCATTGGCTCATTAGCTATCTTCAGTGGGAAAAATGTTAAAAATGTCCCTCAGGAGAAGGTGGAGACCAAAAACGGAGCTAAAACAAAGTGTATATTTGCCTTGCATTCATCGGATGGCCAGAAACACAACTCCAACTGGATGATCATGTTGCTCTGTATCTGCTGGATGTGTGAATAAGCAACTGTTTGCTCAAGATGTTGTCACATCAACATCACAGAACGTCCAAATTTGCTACCGAATGTTTGAAATGTATCCAGAATATCGTGGAAGGTCTTCCAACGTTGCAGATGTGTGTTGATGTTGGTCACCGTTGGATCATTTTCTCAAAGTTGCTGATGAAGCAGTTTGTGGGCCTCGGCTCAGTGAGCTTTGATGTAACTGGATCATTTGCCAGTGGAAATTTGGAAAGCAGGGGGAAGTTTTGTTCCATTGGCAAAAAGGTGTCCAGACTATAAGGGCTCTCTCCTCTGTTTGGTAATACGAGTATTTTTCCTGAGTCTGTGTCTGAATACGACACAGAAGACGAGATAAACCAGTCTTTCTTTCTGTCTTCAGATTGATCCCCCCCCCCCTCCCCCTATTGGGAACCAGTGGAATTAAATCAACAAAACTGCATTGTGAATGATGTTTCAGGGAAGTATACTTTGTTACAGATTACATGTGTTTTTTGACGTATCACAAATAGGATTCATTTTCCAATGGTAAAGTCTACGTACGTCCAGAAGCCTGCATGGAGAGGAGGGTTTGGGTGTACGGGTCAAACAATAACAGGACTTTCACCCAGCAGACAGCTGTTTAGGTTCACTTATTTTAATTTACATCATAAACTTATTTTTTTTTACCAATCTAACCAGGTAATTTTGTTGCCATTTTGTTTTGTTACAATTTAATTTAACCACGTTTAAAACGGATTACAACCGCAGACGTAATCTGTGAGAAAAAAACATTTCCCCTCAGAATGTAATTGGGAATGCAGTTCAATTGTACTGGAAATGTAATTTTGATGTGTTATCATGAGTGAACACAGGTTTATTAGGCTTGTTATCATGAACGGTCAGTGGGAACATTAAGCCTGAGTGTGTTGGACTTTATGGATGTTTAAGTGCTTAAACGTCAACATAGTAAAATCTAAATGTTACTTTTGTGAATCTCGGTTTATACTTCCTGTATTTCCCACGTTGGTGACTTTTCTTTACCTCTTTACTCCGAGTGTCCTTATATTTAAATGTCCAATCCAAGAAACCTCAGGGAAAAAAAGAAAGTCTAGACCTAAAGTCTTTGACCCGCTCACTTTGCTTTCTTGCACTTGTTCTTTCTGTTCGGCCGATGTGATGCACTGAGTGAGTCTTCATTCGCCGAAGATAGAAAAGCCACAACCGCATGATTACAGAGCACTATGGGAGTTTCCAAACTAGCTAAACATAACATCCTTTTTCCTTTTTTTCCCCACTGAGATGTAAGATTTCTCCACAGAGCCGTTACATCTATAACACCTCAGACTTAGATGTGCTTCTGTATACGTAGTATTCTTTAAGTAATAATAATTAAAAAATAACACTGCAGTTAAGCAGGTCTCGTTTTACTTCTAGCAGATATTAAACCACAAAACAATGACCGAAAAATACAACTTAATTCTTTCACTCAAACACACAAAGAAATGATGTATGACTGAGTTTATTTGGAAGATTGTTTCAGTGAATCAATAGGATTTTGAATCTGAGACACTGATAACCCTAAATATACCGTAAATGTAAACAATACAAAATCAAACCAAAAAATACATATTACAGGTTTACAATATAAAACAAGTCAGTGGTGTCGTCTTGAGATAGTTCTTAGTGTTTTTTGATTAAAATCTCAAACATTTAAGAAATAAGTGATCCCAAACAATCATTTTTTTTAATTCAACCAACTGTATTTTTTATTGTTTATTCCCATAAAAGTAAATACGGTAGAACGAAACCACACGGTGACACAACAGCCGTGCGAGGCATCTGCATGTCAACGGAGCGTTGCCGTGGCAACACCTCGGAGGTGTGTGTAATCTAAACGTAATCTAGCGTTCGGTGTGTTTGCTTGTTGTTTGAGTTTGTGTGCTACAGCGTCGCAGATACAAACGTCACTGTTTTTGTTTTTGTCAGTTTCTCTGTGAAAATATCTGGAGACATTTTTCTCTCACGGCGTGCACGTCCTCGAAAAAGGCGAGGTCACCACTTATCACCCCGGCAACACATAATCTCTGCATGACGGCCGGATTCCAAGTCGAAGGCTTTTCCCAAAAACCTCCACCTTACTGCTCCATTATTATGTTACATGATACACATTTCCTAAAGGAGACACTGGGATGAAAAAATAGCCTAAAAAAGGGGGAGGAGCTCTTCTGAATGCTCAGAATATTCTAGTTTCTGTGTGTGTGTCTGTCCGTCCCGAGGTTTCCCCCCTCCCCTTTATATATTCCCCCCCCCCCCCCCCTAATCCAAATCGAGGATCTCAGGATAGAGGATGCCGTATGCTGCAAAAAACTCTCAAAATAAAATAAAATAATCACGATAATCGTACATATATTATCACAAATTACTTTAAAAAGCTGTCTAGTTCATCTGATTTCAAAAATACAGGATACAAAAATACATTTTCAAAAATGTAGTCATGCAGGGAGACGTTTGTTTGTTTTTGACTAAAAAGTGTTCTATATTTGTCTCTTGACTAAATATGAAGTGATTCCAGTATGTTTCAGTGCCATTTTAAAGAGTTTAAAGCATATTTTTCGGATCATATTGTAAATAAAACAGTAAACATCTTCAGAAAAAGAGAATAATTCAGTTAAAAAAGCCTATTAAAGGAGAGCAGGAATTAAGGCACGTATATGAAGGAGGCAGCGATTGATTCTGAGAGTTTATTTCAGCGTCAGCGACTTCAGGCCGAGTGAACGCAGACGTAGAAGTTCTGTTGCTCCGCCCAGTAGTGGAGCTCCTCAGTGAAGCTCCAGGAGCAGGCCAGGCCTCTGGTGGTCTTCACCGTGTGGACCACACAGGGGCCCGGCAGCTCCTCGAACAGGGCCTCCGCAACCGTCACCACCGTGACTTTCTTCTGGCTCTGGATCAGCTGCTGGATGCGGCCCGGGTCCACGGGCTCCGGCGAGGAGCTGTAGGACACCCAGACGTTGAGTTTGTCGTCCGACGACGTGACCTGGAAGCGACTCTTCCCCGTCGGACAGTGGAAGTCCTTCTTTTTGGCGAACAGGCCCGAGGGGGTCTTGAAGACGCGCACGGACCAGCCCACCCAGTCGTACTTCTTCTTCAGCTTCTCCACGATGGCGTCGGCCAGCTGCTGGTTGGTCAGGTTCGCCTCGTCTCTCACCAGCCGGCGGGCGTCGATCTCGGCCTGCTGGGGGAAGCTGACGATGCAGTCTTCAATCACGGCGTTCATCTTGGCCTGGACCGTCTTCATCTTCTCGCCCCAGTCCTTCAGGAGCTCGTCCTCCTCGTCGTAGCCCTTCAGAGCGGCGTGGCCCAGGAGAGCGATGAGGCCGATGCAGAAGAGCTTCTTCAGCCGGGCGCAGAAATCCTCCACAGGCCGGCGACTCTTCTCCTCGTAGTTCAGCGTTATCTCGAGCACCGACTCCCCGGAGAAGTTGTCCCCCGTCACCGAGTTGTACAGCGTGATGAGGTTTTTGTCGCCGCCGGTTTTGGCGAAGTGATCCAGGAAGAGCTTCTTCTTGACTTCCCGGAACTTGGGCTTGGCGTTGAGGATGTCCATGTACTTCCTGAACTGGTTGGTGAGGTTCTCCTCCACGGGGAAGTACACGGCGTCCAGTCCGCTCTTCTTGATCTCGTCGTTGATCTGCCGGACCTCCTCGGAGATGGCGTCCAGTCGGTCACGCACCTTCTGGAACTGCTCCTTCATGAACGTGGCCTCTTTGCTCTCCACGTTGTCCAGCGCCAGCTTGACAATCGGAGCGGCGATGGCGAAAATGGGGAAAAGGTCGCCGGCGATGCTGGCCACCATTTCAGCTCCGTGCTCGAACACCTCCATCACGGTCTCCACCATATCCTTCCTCTCCGCCACGAGCTGCTGCAGCTGGTTCGCCATCTTCGCTGATGTCTGATTTTAATGAGAGGAAAAACATCGACATTTTTAAAAGAACAAACGGGTGAAAAAAAGTTTAGAGACAGAAACTACGATGACATATTAGGGCCACTGTAGGAAAAAAAAATCCTAGAAAAGAAAGTTGAAAATTTGCCACTCTATTAATTTTTTTATTACGATGCTAACAACTGGCATTTATGTACGCACTTGTTGTCATAGCAACAGCAAACTGGCAAATTTCGCACGTTATAAACTGGCAAATTTGTTAAATATATGCAGCCGATATAAACAAGTTGCTTGGTTCCGCTAACACCGGATGTTTGCCGTTGCTATGACAACAAGTGAAAGTTACCGTTAGCATCTAAGCCCAAATCCTAAAATGACAATTTGGACTCTTATGAATAAAACCAACAATAACATCAACATCATCACCCTAAGGACCTGAACGAGGCGTTGTCACACGTTGTGATGTATGAATTCGTAAAATAAATGCTTACATTTATGGGAAGTTAGCTAGCATAAATGCCAGTTGTTAGCATTGTTATAAACTCGCAGATTTGCGACTTCTTCCTCTGAACATTGCCCCCCTCTCTCGGCCCTAATGCGCCATCGTACGTGAACAGATGTTGAGTCTCAATTTTACTTACAGCTGTGTTTGAGTGTTGGAATGCGGCCGGCTCCTTCGCTTCTCTTTACGACTCCAGCAAACAACTGATAAGGAAATAGAGAAAGAGTGAAGTGAGCTTTCGTGCTGAAGGCCACGCCCAGTGAGCAATGAGTCAACAATGCAGTGACGGAAGGCCGGTAGGGGCTGAACTGTCTGGATGATATTGGGGGGACTGTTTGAGTTTACACTGTGGGAATTGTGAGAAGAGTTATTTATCTTAAACAAGCAACAGACCGACATTTTCAGAGGAACAATATGAATCTTAATCTTTTAACCCTTTTAGATCACATCCCCCGGTCATATTGGGCACCTATTAAACAATACATGCAGAGAAATTGCAAAGAAAACAACATATGATGCATGTTTACATCAGCTAATACAAACCAATAATATCATGACACCCATCCGTCAACCTGCACACAGCTAGAGAAGGTCGTTAGCTAACCTTTTGAACGATTAAATCAAACGTCCCGTCTGTCCTGTTTCAAACACGTCACCAGACGGACTACAACGTTAAACAAACAGGGATTAGGTCTAAACGTGCGATGCATGGAGTCATAACAACTACTGAGCTCCCATCAACGGATTTGTTTCCATGACAACTGAGCAAATTAATATTAAGCAGGGGAACACCTCCCCTTCGGAGGATGCGGCCTTTGCGGTCTACGTCCGCCGGACTGGTCTGGTCTACAGATGGTTTCCCGTTTGTGTCACCTTTGCTGCCTCCCGTCGCCTAGCAACCAGCTAGAAGAGGTTACTAACATTACCTGATTAAAATGGACCCAGAGATCGCGTTTCATTCTCTTTCTTTTTTATTGTGGAGGATCTGCTCCAGGATCAGTTGGATCGTCCGATTCCGGGGAAAAGAAGGGAACATTTCTGGGCTGGTTCTGCAGACACGGCTTGTGTCATACGGTTGAAAGGTCTGGGAAAGACCATTCTGTGCCCCTTGAGTTAAGATCGTCGTTCTGTCTGTGAATAAGTCACATTTTCTCTTGGAGGGTAAATCATTGTTTCCTAACATAGCAGCACATTTTCAGTAATGCTAGATGATTATTGAGAAGAAGGAACTCACTCCCTGTCTCGTGCTCTGCACTTGAAAACAAGGATTGGATTTGGAAAATCTTATTAAACTGGAACACCTCCTCCTAAAGGCCAGGAAACAGAGAAAAAGCTGCAGACCTTTCTAGACATGTTCAGACACGTCCCAAAGCTGGAAATGTGAAGTTTGGGTGGAAATCCCATTTTGGTAGAAAACTAATGGCAGAGTCATCTTCTGGCTTCAGAAGCACGTTCATTTACATATTTTAATACAGGTTTTCTGGCCTTCGGAGTTTTATTTTAATTTTATATCGTGGCTGAAGGCGAAGCAGCTCCGTCAGTGAAGCAGCCGGCGTGGGAAGTGATTAAGTAGAAGAGGTTCAACTTGCTGGGCAAGGGTGTGTGGTTTTTTTTTTTTTGCAGTGAAACTCAGCAGGTTACCACGGCAACAAGACAATGGAAAATAATCTGTCAGCTAGTTTGTCCTCTCTGCTGAGGTCTGCTCTGTGTGTGCGCTTCTTTTTCTAGACTGCTGAAGGTTGCAGAGAGAAGATAGCTGTCGTTTATCAGCCTGAGGAATGAGCAGTCAGACACATCTGCTGGCCATCAGGGGGCCAAGAAGTCAGATTGTATGGAAGTCTATGAGAAAATGGTCCTACTTCTCTCTGCTGGCCACCAGGGGGAGACTCCTCTCTGGTTGTATAGAAGTCTATGAGAAAATGGTCCTACTTCTCTCTTGATGTATTATCTCAGTAAACATTGTAAACATGAGTTTATGGTCTCAATCTCTAGTTTCAAGTCTTCTTCAATCCAGCATGATGTTCATTTAGTACATTATGGTCCATTTAGAGTCCACCAGACCAGAAAGCAGGGGATGCTTTAGGGGGCGGGGCTTACCTGCTGATTGACAGGTCACTACCACGCTACCAATGCTAGTTAGCTACTAAAACAACTATAACTGGTTGCAAAAAAATTCCAAACTTAAGTTTTCAGAGTAGTCCACAAACCAACGGGTGACGTCGCCATGACGACGTCCACTCATACATATTTAAAGGCATCATCTACACAAGAAAGCAAAGGGATTCCCCCCCAAAACTGTTCCTTTAAAGCCTCTTTGTCGTCAAACACCAAATTCTAAAAGTGCTTTAATTGTCATATAAATGACCAATTTGTTAATATTTTGCATCGTTTCCTTGTGAGACTTTACAAAATACACAGAAAAGTACAGCGTACTCACGTCCTGTGAGCGTTTCCTGTTACTGTGCCTTATTTGATTTGAACATGTTAAAAGTGTAATTCCTGTTTTCCACTGATGTTCTCTCTCTCTCTCTCTCTCTCTCTCTCTCTCTCAGTCTGAGTGCACGTGAAGCATCATCACGAAGGAATCACATTTTCCGAGCCAGAGAGCTGCAAAAGCATCGTCTACTCGTCAGGTTTCAGGTGATGCTGCGAATAACATGAACACTCATTTCCCTTCTTGTTCGATGGTTTCATTTAAATATTTTACATTCTTTTTTAAAGGCCATGATAAGAGAAAAGTCCAAACAAATAAATACAGATATGATCTGTGTTTTCTAGACCATCAATCACCTTCGTGACCCCTCAGATTCCTCTTGTGACCCTTCTGAGGGGCCGGCCCCTAGTCTGTAAAGCACTGGACTAAAAAAAGCTATTAAGTACAAGCTACATCAGTTAAATGCTCCATTAATAATCTTATAATGAAATACATAATAATATGTTAGTTACATTTGTCTGCAGAACTGTTGATACTTTTAAGTATAATCTAATAATACGTTTGCTGTATTTAAATAAAGGATTGTTATTCTAACAACAAGCTCATTTCTTGATATATATATATGACATTATATAACACTATTTGGACTTAGAATTAAACAAAATATAGGTGTATTGAAGCCCAGAATGTGTGTCAAAGAGCTGAAATGGTTATTGTGTCGTTAATGCTGTGTGGCAGAGCTTCATCCCTCCCCCAGCTGACCACCGACAACTAAACGCTGTTAATGCGCCCTGCTAATGGAACACGTATCGATCCGAGCCTCTAATTACGTCACAGGACGAGAGAGACAAACAAACATCGCACTTTAACACCACAGAGGAGTGTTTGTGTGTCTTTGTTCCAACGCAACACAAGTGGGTTACAAGTCGAACACTTCCTGGAGAGAAAAAAGAAAAAGAAGTGGCACCAGATCTGGCAACCAACGCCCATAAAAAGCGCACTCTTATTGTTTTAAACTGCTTTTCTAGCGCAGATTCATCTAATCCGCTTCGCTTTTATTAAAATGCGTATAAAAAGCGCGTATTTTAACGTGTTTTTTTTTTAACGTGCGTCAAAGAGGAACGAAAGCAGCTCGAGACAGAAACGGAGTCGATGACGTCGAATCGATTGTTTCCTATTAAAGTTGCTCGTCGCAGTTAAACTACAGCAGAAAGTTCACTATGTAACATTTTGAACAGAAACGGACTCACCTTCAAAGAAAAAAAAGTTTGCGGAAGAAACTTCTGCTGACTGTTTGTCTTCCTATTAGTCACGTGGCTACAGACGCGAGACACACCCAGGAGAGAGAGAGAGAGAGAGAGAGAGAGAGAGAGAGAGAGAGAGAGAGAGAGAGAGAGAGAGAGAGAGAGAGAATAAATAGTTGTTGTGGGGATATTAATATTATTACAACCTCCATCCAGTTAATAAATGCGTTATTAAAGCTTTATTACTGCGGAAGGAGCAGAAATAACATACTTTCAGAATTAATCACAATTTTCATATAATCAATAATTCAGTAATGATGACCAACGATGACAAAGCCTTTTTAGAATTTTCCTTTTTGGTTGTTTATTACAAATTAAAGTAAAATATACATAATAAAGTGATTGTGGAATAAGAATTTTGGCCCTGCAGCATTATATTGCACCAAAAGCAGCGACTTGATTTTGTTTTATACACATTTATATCCAACTATTTACTTGCTAAACACAAGCCAGGAGGCAGTTAGCGTAGCTTAGCATAAAGTCTGAAAACTGCCAGCTGTGTTAAAATAATAAGTGATTGTAATAAACGCGATCCAGGAAGTCCCCCCGCCAAGAAACCGTCAGCCACACACTTCCTGCTTCACGTCTTTATGCTAAACTAACCGTCTCCTGACCGCAGCCTCATACTTTACAGACCTAAGAGCTGTATTGATCTTCTTATACTCTTGGCAAGAAACTTGAAAACTGTCCCTTTAAACGTTGAGCTCGACAGTTCATTTTTTTCTTGGCATTAAAAGAAGACGGCGTTGCACAAAAACAATCCCAACTTTGAGTCCGTTTTTTTTGCTTATTCTGCAGCTTTTCAAAGCCCAATAACGAACCGTGATGCTGAAAAATCACAAACGTGGGTGCAAAAATGAGAAACCTAATAACGCCGTAAAAAAAATAGTCCCCACTCATTGATTTACAGCATTTGCCCAAAGTTGCCCCTGATGATGTTTAAGGGTGATAAAATGGCTCTGAAACACCCTGAAGCTGCTGTCATCACTAGATGAAACGTTTATATATGTAAGAATAAAAAAAAAATCGTTACAATGAATCACATACCTATGACGGCGTAGTAGGGCCACTGAAAGAAAAAAAAAAAAAAACGAAGCCGAGAGAGGGGGGGACAATATTCCAAGAAAAAAAAGATACATTTAGTTTATAAAGTGGCAAATTTGCAAATTTATTACGATGCCGATATAAACAAGTTGCTTAGTTTCGCTAACACCGGATGTTTGCTATTGCTATGACAACAAGTGAAGCTAGTCCAACCGCTTGATCAATAAACACCCATAAGATAAAAATTTGGCCCCAGAAACAACAATAACCATCAACATCATCACTCTAGACCTTAACGAGGTGCTGTCACACGTTGTGATGACTTTATAAACTCGCAAATTTGCTTCTTTATAAACAAGCAAATTTGCCTCTTTTTTAAACTCGCAAAAAAAAGTTTAAAAAGCCCTCCTTGGCTCCTCCCCCGTTTTTCCCCCTTCGTCGTACATTCCAGAAACCAGACCAGATTATGCATCGACACAGACACTATTGATGAATAAACGTTCTATATTTGATGTGAAGGCGTCCTGCATCACTGGCCGTGGATGCACAGGTAGGCTCGTTTGTGCTTCCCATAGTAATAACAGTCCTCGTGGAAGTTGTTGGACTCCACCACCTCCTTGTAGTGGCTGACGGCGTGCACCAGGCAGTTTGGGAAGCTCTTGTTCAAGGCCAGCGCCACCGCCATCATATTCCCCTTCAACTTCTGCACCTCGATCTGCTCCTGGATCAGACCCTTGTTGATGGGCTTGGGGTCGTCGCAGAAGGAGACCACCACCATGATCTTGGTCTTGGTCGAAAGGTTGAACCAGTTGGCTCCCTCGCTGCCGTGGCACTTCTTCCCCGCCAGCCAGTTGAAGAAGAAAATGCGCTCCCTGTCGGCGAAGGCCCGGATGGACCAGCTCACCCAGTCGTACTTCTTCACCAGCTGGTCCAGGAGGGATTTGGTGAAGTCGCGGTTGACGGCGCCGGGGTTCCCCTCGATCAGGTGCTCCACGTCCATCTTGGCCTGATCGGCGAAGTTCTCCGTGCACTCGTCCACGGCCGCCTTCATCCGTGTCTCCACGTCCTCCATGCGGCTTTGCCACTTCTTCACCATCTCCTCCCCCACCGCGCCGTCGCTGAGCGCCGAGTGGCCCATGACGGCGATGATGCCCACCACGAAGAGCTTCTTCAGCCGGGCGCAGAAATCCTCCACGGGCCTCCTGCTCCTCTGCTCCGTGGCGACCACCGTCTCCAGCATGGCGTCGCCGGCGGTGTTCTCCCCGGTGACGGCGTTGTAGAGGGCGTCCAGGTTCAAGTCGGCGTCGGTGTTCTCGTAGTGGCTCAGGAACTTCTCCCGCTTCTTCTCCTTGAACTTGGGCTTGGCGTTGACGAAGTCCTGGAACTTCTCGTACTGGCTGAGCATCTGGGCCTCGCGGTCGAAGTTCTGCCGGTTCATGGACGTCTTCTGCAGCTCCAGGGCGATCTGATCGATCTCGTCCTGGATCCCCTCCAGCTGCTGGTTCACCAGCTCGAACTGCTGACTCAGGTAGCGCGCCTCCTTGCTGTCCGGGTTGCTGAGGATCTCGGCCGAGGCCACGAACACGGCCTCCAGGACCGGGTGCAGCTGGCCCACGGTGGAGGCGAGCACCTCGGAGGCCTGGCCCATGATCTCCACGCCTTTCTCGATCTTGTCCCTGTTCTGCACGAGCCAATCCGCCACGGCGTTCATCGTGCGTTTGTTTTTGCGCTAGCTAATAAAAAATGTGGACGCTTTGCTGCAGCCTGAAAGAAATAAACATGAAACCCTCGTAAAGTTCATTACAATGGGATGATTAAGACAAAAAAATAGTAAGGCTGCTCCTTTTTTCTGTTTTTGGATCAATTACGTTTGGCAAGGCAAATGACTTTCTTTTTTTTCTCACAGGACATTTTCCTGACAAACAAAAAGCCGACAATAAAGCAAACGGCAGGTCATGTCTACACATGTAGGCATCCAGTTTCATGCCGCACCCTTCAGCCTCAGCTGATGACAGGGACTAGTTTTTTTTAAAGCCTTGGTGGCATTGATACATATCAGGAACAAAAAAAAGCTCATTAAAGTACACAAACCAGGCACACATGGATGGCAGAGCAAATATCAAACATAGTGTGTGTACTCGTGAATTATGACATGAAGTGTTGTGCAATATTGCAGCAATGGTCCTTTTGGGAAGACCCGAAAGCAAACACAGATGTTCACAACATGGTCAAACTGGGGGAATTTACTTTGCTCACGATAGTTTCAATGTAAAATACGCAGGAACGAGAGATGACATAACTCATTTCTAGTTTCCCTGGAGTCCAGATCCAGTTCAGAATAAAAGGCACACCCAAGTCTGGGGGAAGAAAATCCCCATTGCACTTGTTCAATAATGCAATCATGCTTCCCTAATGGTTACATCACCAATGCAATTAAAAGCCGAACGCGTATATTTTTTCCGTTTTTTCGTATTTCGTTACAAATACAGGTTTTATGTGTGGAACCAATAATTGCTGCATCGATGAGATCGTCGGTGTTATTTTACAGCCTTTTCCCAACGCTGCACTAATTAGATTTACTTTATTCAGCCACATGCCATCACTGCTTTTTACCAAAAATGTGTACAATTTCTATGTTAAAAAAAGTGCACCATTCAAAATTTGAATTTGTGACAAACAGTATTAAATTCCGTTCTGTTTTTAAAAGTGAAAAAACAAAATACTTACTGAGCAAATATCTTCCCTTGTCAAAAACAATCAAAAAGTTTCTCTTCTTTTAGCATAAAAAAGTGAAATATAGTTGGTGAAATGAAAAAAGGCGAGTCCCACACGACGTTGATCAAACACGGGTGTCCCCTTTCACTGTGATCTTAATAGGAACCGCATACGTAAGTCCTGAACTAAACCACATCCCCAAAACGACTCATCTGGCCTGAGACTTACATTTTCTCCCCCCCCCTGTAGAAAAACACTTTAACTTTCAAGACTTTGAAAAAAAAAAGAAAGGAAAGGAAAATCTCTTTAATTATGGGTGAGAAAAGAATATTTAGTTTCTTTCTTTTTAACTTTTATGAAAAATCTAAAAATGATGGTGAAGTGGAGGATGGAGATGCTGAATAAAGAACTAGAGGAGGAAAAAAGAAGAAGAAGAAACTCACCTTTCTAGCTAAATATCCAGTGGGCTACGGTCCAGTTATCCAGTATAGTCCAGCTGTGCCTGTGAGCACCAGCCTCGTTGGGATGTATATATAGACTCCCTCCCTCCCTCCCTCCCTCCCTCCCTCTCTCTCTCTCCCAGTGTCTGTCTGTCTCTCTCTCTCCCGTCACTCCCCCTTTGGAACTCCTCCATCCCGTTCCAGCATTCCTCAGAAACCCACTCGGAGAGGGATGAGGGGCCGGCACTGACAGATAACATCCCGTAAACACTCCCCAGGCAGGGACACCATGCACCCTGGGAAAAAAAGACTCTGTGTGTGTGTGTGTGTGTGTGTGTGTGTGTGTGTGTGTGTGTGTGTGTGTGTGTGTGTGTGTGTGTGTGACAGAATAAAAAGGGAGACCAATGGCAGAATGGTTCAGCATCGGCGAGGACCCACAAGGACAAAACCCCTCTTGTTGTGGCTCGGTCAAGGTTGGCATGGCAACCGCACTGGTTCCTTTTAGCTTGTGTCGGACTGGGCATGCTCCGAAAGGCCCACTTAGTTTCGTTTCGTGTTCTGTACCGCAATTTGAATTGAAACGCGAGTGAGACGAGGTGATCTTCGTACAGGATGTTTACTGATAAAGTTCACACATTCACAGGTTCATATGTGGTGTTCACACCTCCACATATTCACACGTTCACACGTTCAAAAAAACGTTGTCGCTTCCAACCTCTCTGAACTCTCTGAGCTGCATAAAGTTCCATCACCTTATACATCACTGACGTACTGCTCTCTGATTGGAAGCTTACATTCATGATTATGCATTTTAATCTACACATTCTTTCAAACCATAATGAAGTTATTTATCTTTTTTAATATTTTTAACTTGTTATTACACATGAAATCATGACTTTGGCTCTTACATTGGGATTCTCAGCACAGTGTCCTTAAATATCCAAATGAAAAGGCCTTTTGAGATGATTTTTGGTAAATGCTGAAAAAGAAGGATGACATTTTTGACCCTGCAGTGTTCACGTCCGTCACGGTGGCTGCTCGCTGAAAGACGCTCTGTGTTGAGTATACAGGCCATGACGGCGAGAGCTCCCTCATGAGCTTTTCTGCTTTATAAAGCCGGAGCGTGACACTCGATGTCACCGTCGAATGTGACTCCCAAAGAGGCGGGAACAGGAAGAGGAGGGAAGGATGTGTGCAGCAGAGAGATACTGGGGGTTAAAGCACCGCCTCGTCCCCGTGTCGTCCCTCCGTCAGATCTCACACTTGACTCGCCATCAGAAAAGGTGGAGAGCGTCTTCTTTCGCGGGGACTCAACAGTATGTGGCGTGATGGGCGGTACGAGCCGATGCTGGCAAAGAACGTGCTGCAGAGGCCTCCAGACCTCGCCTGCTTTCCTCTGAGCTGAATTTATTTCACGCTGGCGAAAGAAACAAGCTGTGAAATAACTCTGAACCAAACGAGCAACTTGAAGGTTAAAGCTCTCGTGTTTGAATTAGTGGAACATTTTGTTGTTTGTGGTTTTCAGACTCACCAGGTGGAAACATGAGTGAAATATTTGAGATAATGACATCCAGCTGAGGAAAACTGTTGTTGTGTCTGGCTTTGCTCAGCATGTTGGACAAGCTGAACCTCTTTCATGATTTTTTCAGTATCTGGAGCTTTAATTCTAACTAAAGTATAAATAAATGCACTTTTATTCCTCTGCTGATGATTGATATTTGCCTGAATCATATTTGAAATCACTCATTATCTGTGAGTTGCAGCTGCATCCTGCATCTACAATCACTAAAAAATAAATAAATAAGGGAATTGAATGCTTTTTTTTTTGGCATTCATGTAAAGTTCACGACCGTTTTTGTCTCATGACGGCAAATCTGATCTAAAAATCCAGCAGCGGAGGTCGTGTTCGTGTTCGTTGTTTGCGTCCAGAAGGCTGAAAAAGTGATAAACGACTTCCTGCTCTGAGGAAGCTATCGACCATGTTTTTATCTTTTTGACCTTATCCGATGGTCGCCACAAGATGTCTCCTCAGCTCACAGGAAAAAGCCCCCAGTGGCTCATCCTCACGGCAGAATTTTATTGATGAGACACGAGAGAGAAAACACTTCTGCATCATCAGGATAGGTAGACTAAGAGAACAGATATGTGGCTACATGTTCAAGGAAAAATAGATCCTGGAAGATCCTGAAATACAAGACTTTATTTCTGCCAGAGCTTGAAACAAAGCCATATAATTACAAATGATTTGATAGCAGCAAATCGAAAGGATTTGCAGGAACAGAAAGTTAAATCAACGTTTGGGAAGATAAACGTGGGCGGGACTGACAGGTCTGACCTGTTAAAATGAAAATGTTGATGCTTGATTGTGGGCTATTTGCCAGAGGCCCCGAAACAGTTCCCTGAGTGTCACCTACCATCTAAAATGCATTGATTTGATGCTCCCGGATATCCGGATGAAGACCTGCTGAGTAAACATTGTTTAGTAAACTAACATCAGTGCAGCATGGAGATGTTCTTCATGATGTCATGCTGTGTTTTAACAGTCTGTAGTTCTTGGTGTTTTCTTTCCCTCCGTCCCTCGCCAGATGTTTCCGGGTCACAGACAACACGGCGTTCGGTGACAGACAGAGCGTGGCTTGTTCTGCGGAAGTCGAGGGAGGCAGCGTCATGGTAAATTAATACTGTTACTTCCTCTTCGCTGGCTGTTCACTATTATCACTATTCACCATCTCCTGCTCAAGCAGTGGGTTGAAAGTCCTTTAAACGACGACATGTTCCAGTTGTGAATCGTTTATGAGGCACTTTTTAACAACAGGGGGGTCTGGGACCCCTAGGGGCTCTGCAGAGTTACTGCAGGGGGTTCCCGAAATTATTTGATCCCAAATGTTTTTCTTCCAAAATGTGTCCAAAAATGCACATTAACATAATTACACCCTTTTATAAGCAAATATACATCTTCCTTAATGTTAAGTTGTGAAATCGTGATGTAGAAATGCCAATAGAGAATTATTTTAATGGCTTAGCGTTGTATACATACATCATCACAAAGTACTTTTATACATGGTACTTATACGATACTTTTACACACAACTCCTGAATCTCAATAATCACCTCTTCAACTGTTGTCATTGTTACATTTAAAGCAACAATCACTTCCTGACCCTCCTGTTTATTGAGCTGCTGTGTCCGGTGAACTTTGACCTCTGACTGACGAGCCAACGATCTGTATTCACTGCAGCGACTCCGGCATGCGACCGCCGCGATACGAGCCCATCTGTCACTCAGGCAGATCAATACGGAACTCGGGTTTGATCCGAGGAAGCAGATAAGGCTTCAGAGAGACCAGGACGCTTATTGATCGCAGGACTATCTTTGTCAAATCACCTTCAAGCTCCACGGGAAATTGGAAATCTAATTAGTCCGACTGGCAGACATTTTATTTAATTGTGTTTTTGTACTCCTGATTTACCAAAGCCTCCAAAAAAAAAGTATTTTATGTTCAATTTTAGGCCGAATATATAATACAGAAGTTAATCTAATTCAATATTCTGTTATTAGATTAAGAAATGTCATGATATATTGTTATGGATAAACTTATTCCCACAATAAAAGTTGCTTTTGTTAAACTAATTCAAGATTCTCTAATTAGATGAAGAAACGTCATGATATATTATTATGGATTTCCACAATAAAAGTTGCTTTTGGTTCAAGATTCTGTAATCAAGCAACTTTATGATATAGTATGATAAATCAGCTGATTCATGCTCACGTCTGTTGTGTTTACAGTTATTCACATCATGAAAACAGAAAACATGTTTCACAGAGCAGATCAATACAGCAATCACATCTGTAAACCACTTGTGTTTCTGTGGACGGACAAACAACCCCAGGGGACTATTTCTTCTCCTTCTGGAGGGGAAACTCCCAGAACCTGCAGCTGAATGTTGAGGTCACGCATCGTCATCCTCCTTCAAATTATACCTTCTTTAGGAAGAAACCACAGTGTACGTTACAGAACCGGACTCCCACACAAACATTCAAATTATAACAATCTGATTTAGGAGCTGCTAGCTTTGAACGAATCACCTTTAACTCGATCTGCTGCTATAGGACTGAAAATCAAGTTCTACTAAACAAACATGAGCTGTTTGCACTGTTGGCGAAGGTCAAAGGTCAATAACGCAGGACACTCTGATAAGAAATCATGAAGGAAATATGGACGATTCTAAACCAAGCAGTGCATTTGCTTTTTATCTCCACCTTTACTGTCATAATAAAACGATTAACAGGAGTTAAATAGCAATTATCTATCCTGTCTTGATGAATCGTTCTTAATTTATGCATATTGCATTTCCTTGTTGTCTGCCTGCCCTAAATGAACACATAGCCCTGTCATATGTTTTTAATCGGAGCTGCAAGTTTTCCTTGTTAAGAAAACAGAGTTCAGGCTCTTGTGGCCCACGTTTACTTAAATCATCTGATCCTCCGTGTTTGTTGATGCTCTCATGAGGATTTGATGCAGTTGGGTTAGGGATTAGCCCACTCCACGGCGATGACGTGGCATTTCCTGGTTCTCCTCTCTCTCTTTCGTTTCCTCTTTCTCACGCTTTTACTCCATCCCTCCCTCCCTCCCTCCCCCGAGACCTCACCTCCCAAGTGTTGCACAACCGACGCACCTTTCTCACTAGTTTCTGTTGCCGATGAAACCGGAGAATGTGAGTTTTTCTCACATAATAAAGTTTCTTTTAAAATAATAAAAAAGCATTCCAGTAACCATGTTATTGTAGAAATCACAGCTGGCCTGGGGACGTTTATTTATTATTCCCAGATCACTAAAATATGTGAAGTGTTTTTTCTTTTTCAGAACACAGTGGAGATGTTAGATTCATCTGTTACACAGAGAACAACAGGAAGAGAGAGACAGACAGGTAAAGAGCTGCAGGACTACAACTGAGGAGAGACAGACAGGTAAAGAGCTGCAGGACTACAACTATGGAGAGACAGACAGGTGAAGAGCTGCAGGACTACAACTGAGGAGAGACAGACAGGTGAAGAGCTGCAGGACTACAACTATAAGGAGAGACAGACAGGTAAAGAGCTGCAGGACTACAAGTGAGGAGAGACAGACAGGTAAAGAGCTGCAGGACTACAACTGAGGAGAGACAGACGGGTAAAGAGCTGCAGGACTACAACTGAGGAGAGACAGACAGGTGAACAGCTGCAGGACTAAACTATAAGGAGAGACAGACAGGTGAAGAGCTGCAGGACTACAACTATAAGGAGAGACAGACAGGTGAAGAGCTGCAGGACTACAACTATGGAGAGACAGACAGGTGAAGAGCAGGACTACAAGTGAGGAGAGACAGACAGGTGAAGAGCTGCAGGACTACAACTATGGAGAGACAGACAGGTGAAGAGCAGGACTAGTGAGGAGAGACAGACAGGTAAAGAGCTGCAGGACTACACCAGAGGAGAGACAGACAGGTAAAGAGCTGCAGGACTACAACTGAGGAGAGACAGACAGGTAAAGAGCTGCAGGACTACAACTAAGGAGAGACAGACAGGTAAAGAGCTGCAGGACTACAACTAAGGAGAGACAGACAGGTGAAGAGCTGCAGGACTACAACTGAGAGACAGACAGGTGAAGAGCTCCAGGACTACAACTAAGGAGAGATAGACAGGTGAAGAGCTCCAGGACTACAACTATGGAGAGACAGACAGGTAAAGAGCTACAGGACTGCAACTGAGGAGAGATAGACAGGTGAAGAGCTCCAGGACTACAACTATGGAGAGACAGACAGGTAAAGAGCTGCAGGACTACAACTATGGAGAGACAGACGGGTAAAGAGCTGCAGGACTACAACTGAGGAGAGACAGACAGGTGAAGAGCTGCAGGACTACAAGTGAGGAGAGACAGACAGGTGAAGAGCAGGACTACAAGTGAGGAGAGACAGACGGGTGAAGAGCAGGACTACAAGTGAGGAGAGACAGACGGGTGAAGAGCAGAACTACAAGTGAGGAGAGACAGACGGGTGAAGAGCAGAACTACAAGTGAGGAGAGACAGACAGGTGAAGAGCAGAACTACAAGTGAGGAGAGACAGACAGGTGAAGAGCTGCAACCAGGTCCCGCCAAGTGGGATCATCAGTCCCGAGATCTGGATCTGGATCTGGATCTGGATCTGGATCTGGATCTGGACTCGGACCTGCCAGCCGGTGTGTCACTGAACAAATGTTTTAGTGCTTTTTATCGGATTAGTCCACTCAGAGCTGCAGGCCGGTCGATGCCCCTGGGGCTGATGGGTAATAGCATTATCCTGTGTGGGGGCCGTGGATCGGCAGACAGCAGAGATCCAGTCATTGATCGACGCTTCCCTTCACCCTGGGCTTCATTTGTTTATGAAATATTGATATCGGCTTCCTATCTCCTCTGGCAGACGAGGAGACGAGGAGGGAAGGGAGGACGTTTAGAAATGCATCCTAAACGTTCACTTCCTTTTTCTAGTAAAACTCAGTGATCAAGTCTCGTGTGGCGTTCGCTCGCACTTCAGGTGTTTTAAAACGTGTGAGTCCACAAATCGGTCCCATAGCAACAGATGGTTTAAAACCCTGTATCTGTTTGTTGATAGCGCCCTCTGTCTGCAGGCCACCTCTGGTACCGCTCATCATCTCTGCCCCCCTTTCAGAAAACCTTCCTTCAACCACGAATCAAAGCAGCAGATGGAGGCCGTCCGTCCTGTCAGTAAACAGATGCTTTAGTCTTCCCATAAAGACAACCCAGGATTGACGGGCTACCACAGCCAAAGCCTTTCATGCTCCCCGATCAATAACTGTTACCTCGGCGAAGCCCACACAACCACTAATGAATCCAGTGGCTTCGGAGGCTGCCAGCTCTCTTTAGAAATACGAATGCTCTGGTAATGATGGAGGAAGTTAGCATCCACCTCATGGGATTAAAGGATGGAGACTTTGAGATCAACTGTAAATGTGTTGGTGAACAGGTCTGGCACTCCCAGCGCTCTGTCTGTTTTCTCAGCGGTAGGATTATAGTGGCTGGTATAGCAAAGTGTGTGTGTGTGTGTGTGTGTGTGTGTGTGTGTGTGTGTGTGTGTGTGTGTGTGTGTGTGTGTGTGTGTGTGTGTCACCTGTCTGGGATTTCCAATTATAAAAAAAGGCTTCGTGCCAAACAGAAGTAGCAGGTTCAGTGTTTTCGTGTTCCAGTCGACGTCTTTTCCTTTGCTTTTGGTTTTGTTTGATTAAGAAGGAAATAATGAGTCATGAGCTGAAGGTTTTTGGATTTAAAACATCCTCAAATGCAAGAAGTAGCAGTATCGTCTCTAAAGTCTCCAAAATGTTCTGTCCGGAGTCAAATTATTCATTAATCTTAGCGTCAAGACTGCAAGGAAGCCAGCGTGGCTCCGTCCAGACTTCAGTAACACACCTACCAACGTTGCTAAAGCTAACCAGCTAAAGGAATAGTTTGATATTTTGGCCAATAGGCTTCCATATTAGAGAGTCGATGAGAAGGTCGATAGCACTCTCACGTCTGCACACTAAATATGAAATATTTCAGCGGAGACTTCCATCGGAGGACGCATCCTTCGCAGTCGAAGACGCCGAAGGCCGAAGCCCGAATCGAGTGGTCTCTAAAATGAGATGGCGTCCCGTTGCCTAGCAACCAGCTGCCTTTGACAGAGAGAGAATAGAAAAGGTATCTCACGTTATATGATTTTAAAATGATCACATATGTTATGATGGAGGGATTTGCTTCATGATATCTTTCTCCAAAGGATGCACCGCTGAAATGGGACGCGGCCTTTGTCCAAAGGTACCACCAAAGCTTCTTAATTACCACCATTATTCCTCATTTGTGTAATTCTTTAACAGAATTAGAAGTGTGAAAACAACACATGGTGGTGATGTTTGAGCTTTAAAGGTGCTGGTCAGGATATTCTAGGCTATCAATGAAAAAAATCCAATTAGATCATCTTCCCACCAGCAGCCATTTTCCACTGCAGACACACTTCCTGCTGCGCTGGATCTCCCAGATAACACTCGATGGATTCTGACAGGCCGGATTTATGAGCAGCTAAAGATCCAGGCGAGATATGAAGTGCTGGCGGTCTCTGCAACCTGCAACCTGCAACCTGCAACCCGCAGGCATCGTGACTGCTAAGCCAAGCACTTTGCTGCTCGTCTGCAGGATATTAGCTCGGCTCAGAGGTTATTCATAGAACCATCAAAACCAGAGCTGCGGTCAGGGAATGCTGACTTACGTGTAAAATATCAATTAAATTAGTGGGAGTTGCCTGTTGCTGAGGCTGCACTGCCTCCTTTTAACGGCGCCGCGTAAATCACATTTGGACACGAAAAGAGAGGCAGATATTAGATTACTCTTGTTTACACAACGATTTACTATTCCTGTTTGCTCATTAATTGTCATAAAACAAAACCAGTATGCTGAACGTGCACTGTTTATTTATTGAGATTATGTTGCATGAGTATAGAAGTTGAAGTAATAATGGACATTTTGGTGTTAAAAATTGCCCTTTAATGTCGTTGATCAGTATAACACAGTGGATTTCAAGTCATTTTACATTTCTGGGGGCAAAAAAAAATGCAAAACAATTATTATTTATCACAAAAAGCAACACAAATAATCAAAAAAGGCCACGAACACATGAAGGCACAGCTCCGGTGAGCAGTGAGCTTCGGTTGCTTTGGTTCGAGGGGTTTGAAAGTAGTACAAGGCACATTTTTGCGTCTCCGGTGCCAAACTCCGAGTCTCTTGTTTTTCACGCCTGAAAAAGTAACCTCCCCCCTCCTCCCCCCATCAGAGTTATGTAGGCCAGCCTGCTGAGCAGAGACTTAATGGGAGCACAGCTCAGTAGATGCAGCCTCAGCAAAAAGCATCTCTTTCGAGCTGCAGGATTTCTCATCGGAGCCGAGGTAAAAGCACGGACACTAACCCGTTATTATAGAAAGTGTCTTTGAATTATTAGTTACAAACAGATCCATAGCCACACATTCATATTTAAACGGCTACAGCAACAACAAAAAATACATAAAATGTGTGTAAAGCAAATATCTACGTGATAGAAAGTCCTAAAAGTATAAGATTGATAAAAGATAAAAGTGCATTTGTGATTTAAATATTTTAACAAACATAACACATGAAATACTGACGCGGATGCAACGATCGATATGTGGACGAATGGATAATCTTTATATCTCACTACCTTAAAGGTGTGTACACAGTCATGGAAAGTAAAAATTAGTACATTTTCTCAAGCATTATAATATAATATTTGTGTTGTGTTGTAACCAATTTCTACATTTCAGAATTGTTTTTATAGTCAGATAAAGATTTGAAGTTCTGAGATATAAGATACATTTGTATTGTTCAGGATTAAACCTGTGATTTCCAACCTTTTTGGCTTATTCTTGGGTTCATCCAGCTGTAGTAAACCAGCCGATGTGTCCTATTAACAGTGAATACAGCTCAGTGAAATTCTCTGCATGATGTCATACTCAGACAGGACGGAGTATCTGGGACTTCCCAACATGTACGAAGCAGCGACGGAGGTTCAGCCACGATTGGTGAAGCTTGTCGGTGTCTACATGGAGGTAAGCCCCGCCTCCTCTCTGGAGCACAAAGAGGTTTTAATTGGTTTTGATTACATGTGGTCGATACCCGTTTCTCTTCACACGGTCAGTATTGGTGCCGACAGCCATCAAGCGTATCAGATCAGTGTATCCCTCTAATAATAATCTGAAACTAAACTTCCATGCTAACCTACAACGGCTTCACTCCGAGTGCACGCACACCGCCACGTTCTTGTGCCTCTCCCAGTAGTGGCAGTCCTCGGGGAAGCTCCACGCCGCCGCCGACTCCTTGTGGCGACTCACGGCGTGGACCACGAACCCGCACAGCTGCTCCTCCAGTGCCTCCACCACCGCCGGGGCGTTCCCCTTCTTCCCCTGGCCCTCCTCCATCGCCCGCCGGATGCATTCGCGAGGCACCGGCCGCGGCCCGACGCTGTACGACACCACCAGGTTGATGCCGTTCACCTGGAGCACCTCGAACCAGTTCTGGCCCGCCACGTGGTGGAAGTGCTCCCCGGCTCGCCACTTCCGGTAGGCGCTGCCCGAGTGGTTGATCAACCGCACCGACCAGCTGACCCAGTCGTACTTCTTCACCAGGAACTCCAGGAGCTGCTGGGTCGCGTCTTGCAGGTTCTCCTGGTCCTTTTCCTGCAGGAGGCGCTGAGCGTCTGCTTTGGCTTGCTCCGGGAAGGCGGCGACGCAGGACTCGATGGCGGTCTTCATCCGGGACTCCACCTCTTCGATTTTGCCACTCCACTCTCGGATTTGGGCGTCTTCCTCCTCCTGGCCCTGGGTCAGGGCGCAGTGGCCCAGCAGAGCGATCAGACCCAAACACAAGAGCTCCTTCATCCGGACGCAGAAATCCTCCAGTAAGCGACGGTTCCTTGAGACGTACCTGCAAAACACACCCGATTTATCTGCTTCAGTCCACAGGACGATAACCCAGAAGCAAAAATATGATCAAACATCACGGCTTACCTTTCAACCGACTCTAACACCGACTCTCCGAAGCTGTTCGTCCCCATCAGAGCGTCATACAGCACAAACAGGTTCTTCTCCCCTCCGGTTTTGGCAAAGTGCTCCACGAAAAGTCTGGTCTTCACCTCCCTGAACTGCTGCTTGGCCTCCAAGATGTCCACGTACTTCCGGAACTGGTTCCTGATGTTCTCCTCCACGGAGAAGTACTGGGAGTCCAGCCGGCCCTTCCTGATCTCGCGGTCGACGTCCTCCAGCCGGGCGGAGAGCACGTCAAGCTTGTTCCTCACCGTCAGGAACTGCTCTTTGACGTAGAAGACCTCCTTGCTGTGGACGTTGTCCAAGGCGAGGCGGAGGACCGGGGCGGCGGCCTCGCAGAGCGGGAAGAGCTCACCCACGGCGCTCGCCAGCACCTCGGCGCCCTTCTCAAACATGTCCATCACCGCCTCGATGGCCTCCTTCTTCTGGGCCACGGCCTTCTCCAGGGAGCTGCTCATCTTCTGTTCACCGGTCTGGAGTCAGAGGAGGAAGAGGTGACGAACTTCAGTCTTTATTCTGTTATTCACTGTAAACCCCAAAATAGAAAACTTTTAGTACGATACAGTAAGATGAAAGTTTGTGTCAAATGAACATAAAGTTATGTCGTTTTTACATTTCTGAACATTTGTGTGGACTTGACAATAAAATGTTAAGTTATGTCAAAAAGCACTGGGGTTTTAGAGTGAAAACAGTGTTTCCAACCTTATTTAGGCTTGAAGACCCTTAAAATGAAGCGCTGACATAGTTTTACAGGTCGTGTTGTCACTTTTCCCTATAAATGTCTCAAGTTGTTTTATTTAAATCGTTAATAGAAGCCAGCAGAAGAACATCAACCTGGTACTTCAAGCAAGATGAGCTCAGAAAGAAACATATTTGTGTAGCAAACACCAACAGAATAGGAGGAAACAATGGACAATGGATGAATGGATGTCGATCAATTACCAGACAAATGATCGGCAACTATTTTGATTAACGTTTGAATCATTTTCAAGCAAAAATGCCCCAAAAACTCTCAGTGTGAGGATTTGCTGCTTTTCCTTTTTAAACTAAATGGATTTATGGATTTTTAGTTGGACAAAATAAGACATTTGGAAATGGATGAACTGCTAACTTACAATAGGAATGTTTTCTTTTTACATTTCATAGACAAACTTCATCAATATTGAAAATGATTATGAGTTACAGCCCTTGAAAGTTAAAGTTGGTCAAATGAGAGAATCTCTGTTTTTATAAATATGATTCTAACAGAAATATGATAAACTGAATATCTTTCCTTTGACCCTGCCCGCTGTGATTACATGGTGATTGTATTCAGACAACCCTGGAAAGGCTGCAGGTAATGATGTCATGTCATCAAAATGGGAGCCTGAGATGAGTTGGATGAGGACAGAAATGCCCTTGGCTCCAAGGCCGAGCCATGTTGAACAACACGACATGAAGCAGTGAGCTCTCTGTTCTGTCTGTCTGAGGATGCTGCGTCACCAAACTCCTCGATGAAAAAAATCACAGTATTTTTGTTTTATTCGTGGCTGGAAAAAAAAAATCCATGTTTATATAAAAACAATAAACTAAAATAAAGGTTTATCGTGTGAACAAACTAAAAAATGCGCAACGACAGGCTGTTTTTACGCACGAACCCCCCTGAGAGCGTCGGACACACCTAGCAGCATGTTTAACCCCTCTGAAGGCAGATAAGGACATTCATCGAATTCCTATATATAATAACCGCGTTGCTGTTGTTTTTTCTGTACCTGGATGAAATGAAGCTGCTGCTGCTTCGCGTCTGATGAGCTGACAAACAAGTTTTATTCCACCTTCAAGTTGGAGGGAAAAGAATTCCCACGGTTCTCTCGAGGAGGGGTCCGAGACCACCGGGATCCGGAGAGGAGGAAGAACTGCGCACTCAATATCTGCAAAGGAGAGAGAGACAGAGAGAGAGAGAGAGAGAGAGAGAGAGAGAGAGAGAGAGAGAGAGAGAGAGAGAGAGAGAGAGAGAGAGAGACAGAGAGAGACAGAGAGACAGAGAGAGAGAGGGAGGAGAGAGAGGGAGAGAGAGATAGAGGTGAAGTATGTGCTCGGTTCCATTTTCTTCTCCCTGTCACCCTGAAAGGATCCACTCTCTTAACAAAAGGAGCTGAATTTATTTTTTTCTCTTTTTGCTTCGTTCATAATTCCAAATATATATCTCGACAGATTTTTCTGCGCACGAGACGTCTCCTCTTGCGCATTTGGCGCAAATGTCTCATCATCCCCACGATGCGCCTCCGCTGTGGCTGAAAAAAGGATCCAAACTTAAGGTAAGCTATATTATTTTGTCATTTTTTCTGATGCGTTCAATCTTATTTTTTGTAATTAATTTAACCACAACAGCATCTAAAATCATAAATGCCTGTGCTGCACGCGCACACAGTCGTGGGCGTGAAATTAAAGCGCTATTGTGGATTCGTAAGAAGATCGAAATTCTGTTTAATCGTATTAATAGAGATATTTATTCGTTTATTTGGAACTACAGATGTGCGCCACCTCGCTCCACTCACAGATAAATCAGCTTAAAAAATGATTTTAAATACACAGAAAATTAATTTAGTTTTTATGAAATCACTCACTACTTGCTCATCCAATTAATTCTCATGTGCGCGCACTCGACGCGCCCTTTGAGCGCCCGAGCTGAACCTCTGATCATGACGCAAATCGTTTCTCTACGTCATGCGTGAAGCCTTCAGATCTCAGATCTGCTGCTTGGATTTCTACACGTTTATTTTCTTCAGGTGGATTCTCCGAGACGCACGAGCTCCATCACATGATGGAGGACGTGCGTCGGAGGCTCCGGGGCGCTCATCGTTCAGGCTGCACGATGAAGGGGGGGGGGGGGGGGGAGGGGGGGCAGTCAAACCTGTTCAGCTGGAAAACCACTGAGCTGCTCAAGGTGCTTTCATTCATCAGCGGAGGGAAACTAGTCCGTCATGCTCAGGTCGTAGCAGAAGGAAGTTTGTTGGAGACGCGGATGTGGTGCTTCGGTCCTGTGAGGCCTAAACACATGAAACATTAAACAGGTGTAATGTTGAAGCAAGTGAAGTAATCGCGCCCTCTTGCGTACAAATCAGTGAATTGCACCGTTTTTAAAAACCGCTTCTGACTCCCTCGTGCTCATCTGAGGTCATACTCTAAATTACACACATTTAGTAGCAATAACGATTTCCCAAAAATACCAAGTAGGCAAATAAAAATATTTAAATATGAGATCCAGAAAAAAACAAGATGTCATGGGGTTTATTTTATTTACTAAGCGTCTGCTAAATGCCCTAAATGTAAATGTAAATTGTATTCTTTATGTATCATAATAATAAAAAAATATTGTTTTTAGGCAGGCAGAAACTAAATGTAATACCTTATAAACCTTGAGTGTCTAATGTGTGTCTGGTAGTTCAAGATGCTTCTAACACAAATATTTAGCTGTAAATTTAATTACATTTGCTTTGATATAATTAAACAAATTATCCAATAAATCAAACAGACATTGAGAGTGAATGAAAATAATTTTAAAACAGCAAATTACCCCAAAAGCAAAACATTTGCCATGAAACAACACAAATAGTTTTATTAATTTCACTTTTTTTATTTAACATTGGAGCCCGTTCAGCTGTAGAGTGATTAATTAATCAATTAATTAATTAATTAAATATTTTTAAAATGTTACTTTTATCCGTGCTTATTAGTGAAACTTAAGCCAGTTTTCTACAGAACAGTAATAAAACATGTATTAATACATATTCCAATAAAAAAAGTATTTTCTGCACATGCTTGTAGTGTATTTTGGGTACTTTATTTGTACTTTCAGAAGATTAATAATAATAATAGTATTAATTAGTTATAAACCTAAATACTCTATATGGCCCATATGCAATAATCAACATCATCCTCCGGTCTTTTTAGGAAAGTTTCCTCAACATTTTGGAGCTGGAGTTTCCTTCAGGTCGCTCACAGTCGGCGTTCCCGTTCATCCGTCGGTGTTTGAACATCTTAAATATAAATAACTGAGGCCTTCACATCCGTATTATTCATTTGTGTTTATTTATAGTGGTTCATATACAACCAGGCATCATAGATTCATAACAAAAAAAGGCAACATATTCACATATACAGCGTTTATAAAGCCTTTCGTATCATATTCCTCCACATCGACAGCTTTTCACTAAATTCCTGTCGTAACGATGATGTCACAGAAGCAGAAATGAGTTTACGGCAGAGTTACGTGTTAAAAGGATGAGAATAGACGTGCGTGTGAAATATGAGAAATATATATAGAGCCTGACGGATCAGAGAGCCGTTAATGACACTCAGATTTAAAACTGTCTCTGCTCTGAACCCCCTTTGCTAAGACAAACAGAACACACATTTAAAAAAATATTCTAACCATCAGGTTGAAATCTGCGTATTAAAAACATAATGACTTACACAATAATATACTTAAATGACAAAACCCTTTAAAAGCAAAACAACATTTAGGCACTGTTGGTCAGATGAGAAGGTGTAAAAACAAAAAGAAGTGTTATAATGCAGGCCGTACACCAAAGAAGCCCGTTCATAATTCCATCTATATATTACAAACCATACATATAATAGAAAAATAAGAGTGGCGAGCGTGGAAGTATTCATCCAGTGACAAATCCCTCAGTTGTGTCTAAAAAAATAAAACAATTACAGGAAGTTAAAATGGATTCACATGTAGCCATTTGTTTAATTTGACCTCATAAATGGCAAAAAAATGATATTTAATGATATTTAGTATTGCAACAAATCAGACCTTACGTGTGGCGGCAGCAGTTTTTTGCAAATGTTTGCCAAAATATAAAAAATGTCTTCAGAAATGATTGTAAAATTAAATTTCACGTCTGACATCAGCAAGTGTGCACAATGAACACCGTGCATGAGAAACAATAAATGTGGTGCATGTTCAGTTAATTTGCACATCGTCGTATGATAACGAGTTTATGGTTTTATGTCTTCATTCGTATCAGTGGAAACTTTGGTTTGATTGTTCTTCGTTTTGGTTTCTTTAAAAGAAAGATTATAGTTATAACTCCTTCTGTTGGTCGTTATATCAAAGGCTTAAGATGGATCAAATTATAAGGAAGTAATACGAGGCCCTCTAGTGGAGATATGAGAGCGTGTTTCCTGTTCCTTCTTAAATCCTATAACGTCTCATCTTGAGGGGTTTTATTGAGGGTAGTTGCCGACAACCAGCTTATTTAACTAAAAAAAAACTAAAATAAATGGCAAATATTGTCCACAAAGTGCAAAATGGGCAGAATGCATTGTAGGAACATTTATGTTAAAGCCTGATTTATAGGAGGGAGTGATGATCTAAATCACGGAGGTCCAATCTCAGGGCCGGTGTGGGTCCAGGTTCTTGTTTTAGCACTCAGACACCTGATTCAACTAAATCTGGATCAGGTGAGGTAGTGCTGGTCCTCATTGGATAGGATTGGACCTCCGTGCCCGATATGAAGCCTTCAGACTAGATTTGTGATTAATTATCACGATCACACGGCTGATTTGTATCTGTGTCAACTGGAAACTGGGTTGTGGGAAGAATGAGATATTGGGATTTTTACAAAGTGCTTATGAGGAGAGAGGAAGCAGTTACATGTGGACATTTGAGTCCTGACGAGGATGAAGAGCTCTTCTTCTTCTTCATTTGCACATGGAGAGCGCCTCCTGCATCCTGTCTTGCACCTTCTCCATCTTCTCGGCCCACTCCTCGCCCAGACCCTCCTCGTCGTCCCCGATGACGGCGGCGTACCCCATGAGGGCGATGAGGCCGATGCAGAACAGGTAGGTGAGGCGCGTGCAGAGGCGCTCCATGGTGCGGCGGTCGCCCTGCGAGTGCTTCAGGTACACCTCCAGGATGGGCCGGCTGAAGAGCTTGGGCGTGCCCACCACGCCGTCGTACAGCGTGTGCAGGTTCTGGTCCCCCAAGTCGTTGGCGTAGCTCTCCTCGAAGTCCTCCTTCTTGCGCTTGCGGTGCTCCGGGCGCGCCTCCACCATCTCCATGAACTTCCGGAACTGGTTCTTCAGGTTCTCCTCCACGCGGCAGTACTGGCCGTCCAGCGTCTCCTTCTTGATCTGCACCAGCGTGTTGCGGTTCATCTTCGAGAGCTCGTCCAGCCCCCGGTTCACCGAGCTGAACTCGCGCTTCAGGGTGCGGATGTCCTCGTCGTCGACGTGGTGCAGCACCACGCGGATCAGGGAGCCCGCCACGCCGAAGATGGGGTTGACCACGGCCGCCGCCGAGGAGATGGTGGCCACGCACTGGAGCACTTTGACCAGGCCCTGCTTCAGCTTGGCGCAGTCCTCGGCGACCTCCTCGTCCATCATGGTGTCCAGATGTGGAGGTCTCTGTGTCCAGATGTGGAGCTCTGAAAGATCGGAAGCAGAAGTTCTCATTAGCATTGTGTGAAGGTGCAGCTTACAGGATATACAGCAAAGACTGTATACGAGTGGATGTTGTCATGGTGACGTCACCCGTTGGTTTGTGGACTACCACTTTTAAAGCCTCGAGTTCTTTGGACAGCAGAGCAGCAACCTTACTGGATCTGGATCCATGTGGATTCTGGTGTGAAGCTGCTAACAAATTTAGCTTCATAATTCAAGGCCAACTTTACAGCTAAGGGTTAAAGTCATCTTAGTAGCTAACTAGCATTGGTAGCGTGGTAGCGACCTGTCAATCAGCAGGTAAGCCCCGCCCCCTAAAGCATCCCCTGCTTTCTGGTCTGGTGGACTCTAAATGGACCATAATGTACTAAATGAACATCATGCTGGATTGAAGAAGACTTGAAACTAGAGATTGAGACCATAAACTCATGTTTACAATGTTTACTGAGATAATACATCAAGAGAGAAGTAGGACCATTTTCTCATAGACTTCTATACAACCAGAGAGGAGTCGCCCCCTGGTGGCCAGCAGAGAGAATGCAGCTTTAACCACTTTAGAATTGGGTTTACTCTTCAGACATGGAGGTTGCTGCCTGACTTGGGCAATTCAGGCTCTTAAGGTGGGCTGGCCTTTAAGGTGGACCAGCTATAACCCCCTAAATTGGACAAACATTTCGTATTATATTCCATTTGAGGTTGTTAAAATGCAGATTACAGTTTGGACTCTGGAGATTTTAATGGGCTATTTTTTTTTACTTTTCATGATTTTGACAATATAATGAATGATTATGAGAGATATATGAGTCTAAGTGTACAGCTCTTTTGACAGCTGTGAAGAAGAAAGAAGAACTGTTCATTGTTCTGGTCTAAAGGCTCAGCTTGACCAGCAAGTTTCACAGCTATAAAATCAGTTGACTCCACTTTCTCAGCTGCTCAATAAATCGGCTTAAAGTGAAGACAATCTAATGGAAACATTAACTTTGCGCCGACACTCTTTAGAGGATCTTGGTCTCGATGGCAGCTCGTCACTAACCGATTATCTCACTTCCTCTCGGCCTCTAATGTTCTCGGACGGCCGCAAGGAATCAGCGCTTCACGGAACAAAATGATGAAATAAGTTGGAGCCTCTTACATCGAGAAGGAACGTCGCCCTGGAGTCGTTGGTCAGAAGAGAAAAAAGGGGGGTGGAGGGGGGGAGAGACTCCGATCCGGATCAGGTTCCTGAAACGAAAAGATGGGAGATTCTCAAACAACAACATGGTGCTGATTTTTTGATTCATTCGGTCTCTTTGAACCAGGAAGTGAACACTTCTTTGTGTCCCTTTTCTTTTAGCAGTGAAGGAGTTAACAGCCTCTCTGCTTCTTCAGCACTCGGAGCCTTTTCAGCACCGGCTGCTCTCTGTGTGTTTCTATGGACCCGGCTGATAGCTCCTCAGCAGCGGTGGCAGCCGAGCTAACACAGCTAGCAGGCAGCTAACGGGTGTGACGGAGAGAGCTGCAGGACAGCGAGGAGAAAATGTGCTACGCCGGCTGTAAGACTTGTTCATTACGTAACAAGAGCTGCTACAACAACTGATGTCAAACCAGTTTAGAGGCAGAGATTAGATGTTGAAAGTGTTCACAGAGGGTTCCTACACCTTTTCTAAAGTCAAACTCAAGCACTTTTCAAGCATTTTCATGCTTTTCCAGCACCTTCCAGCTGTGGTAAACTCCATATTTGTATCAATCCAATGGTCAGTATTCAGTCTACTTATGATGTCACTTGTTCGTCACATTAAATGAGATGTTATTGTCCTCTAAACAACCAACATGATGTTTGGAGACAGCTTTTTACAGAAGGACCACAAATGAAAGGAAAACTCATTTTTCATGCAGAAATGTCAGAAAATGCTGTTTTCAGTCCCTCAAATATGGAGATCTTCTATTTTTCTCATCACATACATTTAAAGCACTTTATTCCAAATCTAAGCACTTGTCAAACCTTGAAAACACCACACTAAAATTCAAGTGTTTTCAAGGATTTCCAGCACCCGTACGAACCCTGGACATGGGTGCTTGTTAAAACAGAGTGTCTGTATCTGCTCCACCTCCAGTACGTCACTGATGTCTCGGCATCGGTGCCACGGTGCTGCCGACACGCCGCTCTGAGGTCACGACACGGTCACCGGTGTTGTGCTGATACCGGAGACCCACACAGCTGATGACCACGCCACTGTGCAGGTTCAAACAGCTGCAAATGTGTTTGTTTCTGTTTTGTTTTTTAAATAATGAAGTAAGTACCCGTGTCCACCAGAGGGGGGCAGTAATATAACTTAAAACTCCCATTATATCCATGTGATTTCAGCACCATCACTGTGGACTAACAGCAGCGACTCTGAGCAGGATTTAACCCTTTAACTTCAGATGAACTGAGTTTAAAAGCACAAATGCAACAAAAACATGAGCAAATGTTGAATTTTATTTAAATGCAGGTGAAATGAGATTAAATCTATCTGAGATTTATATATATATATAAATAAATAGCAGAAATCCATCTGCTTGGCCCGTAAATGCTCCTTTTTTCCAATTCTGAGTGCCGATAAAAATAGTTAGCTTCTACTAAATGATCGACAGATGAAATGCACGTGTTAATATTTCTATTATCGTGTTCTATTTTTCACAGATGATTTTCTACAACCGAACAGCAAACTGCAAGAGGAGATGCAGGTAATTAAAGGGTTAATTTCAGCTGCTTATACACAAATTACCTCCCTGCCATCATAACATTTTAACGATTATGTTATTTAGAAATACTAGATAATCTGAGCTGATTATTTAACCACAAACTGGATGATTTCTTGTGTAGAGCTGACGAACTTCCTGTAGCTGCTGTTTCATATGCAACAGGCGATTAACCCTTTGTGCAAATTAAGTTTTCTTCAAATTAATTCACCTTTCAAACGCACGTCTTAAAGAATGAGCTTCTTTCAATTTGTGACATTTTAAAAAAAGCATTAAAAGAGATCTGAAGAGAATTTGAGGATTGATTTTTAATCATATTGGTTTTAAATATGAATTAAAGTTAATTAAGGGTGAATTAAAATAATCATACAGCTGTGTGTGAGGTTAACCAATCACTGCTCTTTTAAAGAAAGCACTCCCATATAGCAGTGAGAGAGTCTGGGGCCTAAAAGCTCATCACTGTGTTTCTAAACAGAAACTAAGAAAATATTATAATATATATATAATATAATATATATTAGACTTTCTATTGGTTGTCAACAGAAGCAGCTCTCGTCTGTCTCACCAGGAAGTGAGTCAGTCTGCTTTCACCTGTTTTCCCTGCAGAGTAGCCATTTTGAATGTTTAGCTACGACAGCAGCCATGCTAAAGGCTGAGCCACATTTACACCTTTTATTCCGCTATAAGTGCCTCTGAAAGCCCGTTTCCATGACTTATTTGAAGGTTTTTCCTCTCATCCTCCGTGTTTCATGACAGTTTGCTCTCTTTCAACAGATCTCAGCCTGAGTGAGAGTTTTCTGAGGAAGTTTACACCCTTGAGGCTACAGTCCAAACTTCCACTTTTCTACTAATGAAAGCACACAATAATAATAATGAAGTATCTTCGGGAGTTCTTCTTGTCTGTGTGAGTATTAAACACCCAAAGCACCTTCCCCCCTCCTCCCAGCAGCCCAGGCCCCAGACAGCTGCCTCCCAGCCCAGCTATGGCTCCCTCTAGCCGTGCCTCCATATTTCCTTGTTAGTGCACGCACCATAATGGCCTGGCCCTCCCTTTCTCAATCACAATCCACCCAAAAATATACCTGAAACTTCCCTTTCTTTGGACAAATGTGGAGAAACAGCCTCCATCTGCCTCCCAGCCAACATTGGGCTCCATTGGTCCCAGCAGAAGAGAGGATTTCTTACCTTTTGAGAGAGTGGCTGTGGCTACACCTCCCTCTCCAAAGTCCCAAGCTCGACAGCCTCCTTCTTCTTCCCAGCAATCCCTGCAAAAAAGGACACTTCCATGTATGTTGAATATGTAGGGGTGATCACATTGGACTAAACTAATTCTAAAGAGCCCAGAGAGCCCCCAAAAACACAGAAATGGCCCTAATGGCTCCAAATAGCAATAAGCTCCAAATTGCCATTTTAAAAAAACATGCCAATGGCAATGAATAGTAAAACCCACTCCTCAAATACACCATGTCCCACCCCTATGATTCAAACTTATTCTGGCCCATCCAGTTGCCGTACAGTTGAAACTGAAGAGCAATTGTCAGTAAGTGCGCAGCTGAGCGCCGGGGCGCGTTCAGCTGCGCTCTGTGCGTTTGCCAAGGCCCGGAGCATCTTTGAGAGGTTATAAATAGTCCGTTGGTGACATTTGTGAGTGAAAGAGACCCTTATCTGCTGGACTGGACCAAAAAAACTGGAAGGAAAATATTTGCATGCGCGTAGAATCCAACCAGGCAAAAAGAGCGCTGCGGATCCGAATGAACGTCTCCAAAAGTGCACAGGTGCATCCAAAGGCACAGAGGGCCAGAAGGGGGAAAAAACACAAGTTTACCCATTTTAAAAGGTAATTATAATAATAATTCCGTTAAAATTGTACAATTTGTACTCAAAAATCAAAAGCTGTACTCGTGAAATGTCGAATTTCAAGTAATTTTAGAAGCTAGAAGAGCGCGCCATGATGGCGCAGATGAAGCAAACACGTATTTAAATATATGAGTTGCTACGCACCTATTCAGTGCGCCAAAGCAGCAAATGTCTGCTTTATCCACAATAGAATGCGCAGTAATTTAGCTTTGGGGCACAAAAAAAAAAAAAAAAGCCTGCAGATAAATCCAACGGGTTCTTGTGACGGTTGAAGCTGTTTTGCGTAAAATAAACCCCTACGCAAATTCTGTTGCTTCCTGTTCCTCTCCAAGGCTGCGTGACGCCTTTGATGTTTACACTGTACATCACAACAGCAGCACAGCCATAATATGGAGGGTGTCTGCCTCTCTGCGTGTTCAGACCCGATCCTCCTTCAGCGGGTTAAAAGACCCCGGATCCCCCCCTCTCCGAGACGCCAAGCCTCGGGGCTCGAGAGAAGCCCCTGTCCTCCCTGCAGGATGTAGTGAGAAATAAAAGATACAATTTAAATCAGCGTGTCCGTTAGAAACACTAAAGACTCGGTGGCACGTCACGTGTCGCCATATTTAGTCCTAACGCGCAGCCGGATGCGCGCACCTGCCGTCATTGTTCATGTGCTGCATGCAGCTGCTCCAACTCCAGCGGATCGCGTGTCATGTGTCGGTCCTATATAATACTGGAAAACACACACTTGTGCAAGATCAGCTGTGCGGTCAAAATGCGTAATAATTAGGCTGCGGGGTGACGAACAGCTTCTGTTGCAACACGGTGTTTTAGCTGGAGGGGGTTGAGTTAATGATGGCTTCAGGCAGCGAGAATAAACAGCACAAGAAGTGTGAGATCAACTCCCAAGAGTCCCTGTTATCATGTCACCTGTACCTGTGCTTTACATTACATTATTGCAGACCCACAGTGTTTATTTGGATTAAACACTTTATTGTAACGTGACACCAAACAAGCCTGATATTGTCTGATTTCATGTGATTAAAAAAAATAAAATAATAATGGAACAAAATGGGAATCTTGTTTTGCTTTTTCATGATCGTATCATATGTTAGATTATTTGATTACAATAGAATGACAATACATTTGTATTTAATTGTTCTTCTTTTTTATTATTCAACATGTTCCAAATAATGAACAAACACATTTAAAACATTTTTTCCTGCTATACCTGGAAGATGCCCTCTGGATGCTCTCTTCAGTTCATAGTAAGGGTGGCTGAAAGCAGAGGCAAAAAGGGTTTTCGTGGTTGACTCTGCCATCAGTGTGTGAATGTGTGCGTGGATGGGTGAATGTCAGTCATTACTGTAAAGCACTTTGGATAAAAGCTATATAAATGAGGACCATTTACCATTTTTCTCTGATTGCTCCAGTTTTCCCACTTTTTAAATTTCAAATGGACAAAATTGTTATTAAAAAAAACAAAACAAGAAGAACTGCTGCCGTTCGTGTCACCATCAGAGCAAGAACACTGTGTTTCCCTCAGCTTCTGGCTAAAAACAAAACGAGACCTGGGTGGTTAGGACAAAGTGCTTTTACCTCCTTGGGTCGCCCAAGCTGCTAGTGGTCTCATCAGGTCTGGTCTGGGACCGGCACACTTTGATTTCAGACACGTGATCTCCATTTACTATGGAACTTCTGTAATGTTTAATGTTAAGATAGAGATATATTCCCATCATTTAAATCCAAATGCCTGTTGCTTTGCCCATTGTAAAAATATACATATATCTACTGTGATTGACAACAGACTGGACTGGATATCTAACACAGAGGCTGTGTACAAGAAGGGGATGAGCAGACTTTATTTCCTGAGGAAGCTGAGATCCATCAACGTGTGCAGCAAGATGTTGGAGATCTTCTACCAGTCTGTTGTTTCCAGCGCCATTGTCTTTGCTGCTGTGTGTTGGGGCAGCAGCATCAGAGCCAGCGACACCAACAGACTTGATAAAATCATCAAGAAGGCTGGCTCTGTACTTGGTCTCAGGCTGGAGTCTCTTGAGTCGGTGGTGGAGAGGAGAACGCTGAATAAACTGTTATCCATCATAGACAATGATCAGCACCCTCTCCATCACACAGTGGTCAAACAGCGGAGCACCATCTCCCACAGGCTGCTCCAGGAAATGTTTCCTGCCACATCACACTGTACAATAACAGCTAAAACTCTGTTCATAATAATACAGTCTTCAAGCCCCTTAGCCTATTATCTATCTATCTATCTATCTATCTATCTATCTATCTATCTATCTATCTATCTATCTATCTATCTATCTATCTATCTATCTATCTATCTATCTATCTATCTACCTATCTATAAGTGTTAAAAAGACAAACTATAGGGATGGATATTGTTTAGTTGTAAATGTATTTTTAATACTTAAATATGTAAAAATGTAACATTTATAAACAGAAATGTGCATTTTATCAGTTACTTTCATTCATTCTTCGCCCATTCTACTAATTCCAATATCACACGCTGGGTTAGAGTAGAGTCCTATGCGGCTACAGGACTACAAAGCGTTTAAAAAACTACACAACCCAGCGCGCGTGTGCTAGTACTTCCGGTTGAGTGGTGCGGAAGGGTTACCGGGACGCAAGCAACTGACTTTTCCTTGCTAGGTGAGTAGTTCACAAAACGTCCTCTACACGTTAGTTTCATGACATCAGCTGTATTAATAATGTTATTTATTGGTTATACTAAATGTTCTGGGTAGAGTCGCGGTGACGTTGTGTCCATTTTCGTCATATTTAGGTGATGTTTACGACAAAAGCTAACGGCTAATGCTAGCAAAACAAGCAGTGAATTAGCTTAAGTTTAGCTCCCTGGCTATCATTAAAACTGGCACATAATCCTTTTTATTACAAGTCGCTTCACCAACTTAAAAGTCACCGTCGCGTGTTACGTCACCTATACTGTTGTTGATTTGAGATTTAAAAATAATAATAATAAAAAAGCTTAACGTTAGCTAACGTCAACTCGTAACTTCCTCGCGTCATATTGTTATGATTTTGCGAAACTTCAGACGCTTTTACATCGTAACGTTTCCCTACAACTCTGTCATGAATCCTTCTTTTCTTCTTTTTATAGTTTAATGTTCGGTTTCCGGCGGCATTGTCTTAGTTATACGTCTGTTATCGAGGTCTTAGTTGAAGTTAGTGTTAGCTGTGTTTCCACCAAACCGAGTAATACATCTTTAAAAATGTTAAGGCACCATGACAATAACATGTCAGCACTTAGATGAAGCTCAATAATTCATAGTGTTGTTGACAGAGAGCTGTGTTTTTAAACCAGGCAGCAACCTCCGGTTCTGGGAAGTGACGTGCCGTAAACTTGCATTCTCTCTGCTGGCCATCAGGGGGCGACTCTTGCTTGCAAGAAGGTGCATTGAAGTCTACAGGAAAATTACCCGACTTCTCTCTTGATTTATTACATCATTCATTTAGTAAATTAAATGCAAGATTCAAAGGGGTTATTGTCATATGCACAGTAAAGAAACATGTTTCCTTGTACAATGAAATTATTTGTTTGTTAATTTAACATCCAAGTATGGAAAAGCAAAGTAATTTAAAAGGCAGCATGTTAGACATGAATTAAACAACAATAAAACAGTACAATTACGCATCTGCAAGCTGTAGTTTAGAGTCAAACAGTTAGTTTTAATACTTAGCTTTAACCTTCAACCTTAAATTATGAAGCTGACTTTGTGAGCAGCTTCACACCTGAATCCAGATGGATCCAGATCCAGTAAGTCAGATTCACCCGTCGCACCTGTGCAGTCCAAATATGGTCACTTCCATTCGCTGGCTGCAAACATTTCCTGATAGTGACAACCAAAATCAAAGATAGTGACGGCCGAAATGCCAAAATCGAGGCTTCAAAACTGTAGTGAAACCAACTTGGGATGTCGACATGACTACGTCCACATGCAGTCTGCAGTTTTAACACTGATGTCATAAAGCATCTCTGACTGCTGAGGTGATCCTCTTCTCATCCTCAGGTGTGAGGCGTTAATGAAATAAAGGTCATTTGTACAGCAGGTGACTTGCGTGTCACACCTCAGTGCATATAATTAAATAGCATATACCATCTGGCTTTCATAGGCGGTCTCCTGCCACAACCTCTGATGCTTCCTACTGTCCTCCGCTGTCTTCGGCCCACCTCGACCAGTCTTGCCCTAAGCCGCCCTCTGGTTCACTTCAGACCTCACATGGATCCAGACCAGAGCCGGCCCGTTGAGAGGTCGATCCGAACCAAACTGACCGACAAACTCAAGCCGGACCACTTGGAGGTCCACAACGAGAGCCACATGCACGCCGTGCCCCCCGGCTCTGAATCCCATTTCCGCGTCCTGGTGATCAGCTCCCAGTTTGAGGGTCTGCCGTTGATACAGCGCCACCGTCTGGTCAACGAGGCTTTGAAGGAGGAGTTGAGCAGCTGCGTTCATGCACTGGCTATCCAGGCAAAGACTCCCGAGCAGTGGGGGAGCAACCCCTCCCTGGCTAAGAGTCCGCCTTGCATGGGGGGCTCCCGGGGTGATCACACGATGGAAGAAAAACTGAAGGCCGGGCGGGAGTGAAGGGTGGTGGACTGTTGGACTGAACCGTGAAGAAGGCAGGCGACTGCTGGAGGTGACGTATAAAGATCAGTGCCATTAATTCAATGGCGGTCAGGATTCTGTTGCAGATTAAAAACTTGGAAGGATTGCCTTCTATGGTTATTCTAACATAATAAAACATGAATTGTAACGTTAAATCAGCTGTGTGTTTTCCAGGTGCATATTGTGCAATCAAACAACTCTTATAAAACCTGTTTACAGGTGAACGCAACATTGTTGAAGGAAGACAATACAGAGGAAACACTGTAATTCCATAAGGAAATGGAAAATGTATTGCCTGAACATTAATAGCTTGATTAATAATTATGTCTGTTTCTGCAAGGCAATGAAAATAAATGTTATTGTTAAAAAACAAATAAATAAATATATATATATTTATATAGATATGGCGTTACATATGGGCATGTGTGTATTTTTGTTAGACGTAAAAACATTTGAACCTTTCCTAAACCGCTTCTTCAAGATTCAACACGTGTTATTGTGACATTTGTATAATTATAGGATTATAGAATTATAAACTAATGGTGCTGTGAATGCAAATTTTTTTTTTTAGCTTTCAATGCATTTAATTGCTTAAAAACATAAGTGAGATCAAGTCACCTGACCTGTTGGCCAAATGTGTTGAATCTAATTTTCACAGACATCCTTCTGTTAGGCCCAATTCATAATTTAACATCATTATGACAGTATATAATAGTTAAAATGTCAAATTATGCTTATATACACCAAACTGACCAAAGTTATGTAGTGCTACAAGTTGTACAAAAACCTCTGTGTGTTTTCAATTTTCTTGACAAATGTTGACAAATAGTGAATAATGTAGTATATTTTCAGTACCGGTGGCTCACCACACGAGGGCAGTATGTGCACAATAATAGGACAAAGTGAAGTGGGAGGGTTGGCTGATGAATGCAAGATGTCTTCATTATTCACCTAGAAGTCAAATATTCCAGTTCTCCTCATGATTGTGGATTTAGTCTGACTGAACGCACAATCCAGTGAGTCTGAGGAACCGAGTATGTTTTACAAACTTATTATCTAAACCCATTATCAAATGGGACATTCAGATAAAAGAGTAAAAAAAAGTCTCTGTAGGCAAATTGACAAACATTCTATTTTATAAATGCTTGTTAAAAACATTTTTAATTTATAGTAATTATGTCAGCTTTTCAGTGATTGGTTGAGCAAACCAGAGGACAAAAGTACAAAATGTTCGTCCGAATGACGCACTCTTTTACTGCTGTGTGGGTGGGCGGCCGTCTATTTCTGTCTCGGGGTTGTTTGTGTCACCGTGAAGGTCCTCTTGTCCTACCCTCGACCCCGATGACGGCCAAATATCACTCCTCCACCGTCAGAGTGATGGGACAACAAACATACGTCAAAAACCGTCTGCGGGAGTCTTAACAAACAACGATCCTTTTACCCCAATTATCATTCATCAGCGGGATGAATCCTCCGGGTCATTTAAAAACAACAAAATACAAAAATCCAGATTTGACAAGAACGACACGGCTCTCCACTAGAGCTTTTTTTTTAAATGCTTTGCTGCAAAAGCTATTCAAAGTTATTGTGAGCTCATAAAGAGCAGGCCTTCGGTGGAATGCGGTGTGACCTCCAAGGTAACGCATGCCGTCTTCCACAATCATCCTCCGCCTGGAATTGACAGCCTGTCAGGGCTCACAAAAGGGCCCCGGTTGAGGAGGGTGAACAACTGGTGTCACTGGTTTGGAAAAAGGAAAACAGTAACACAACCACTTTATGACCCCCGCTCGCCCATTAGAGCCGGGCCTAAGGGGGGCAACGGAGCGAGGTCGGGGCGGTGGGAGAAAGCAATAAGCCGGGGCCGCACCGCCCCGGGATCCACAGACTGTCTCTGCCGGTGAGATTTACGTGTCACTGTTCCAGGTGCTGTTATGATGGAGAGGGGGAAAGACGTCAAGTCGTCAAGGGTGATGAGGTGGAGTGCAGGGACTTGTCTTGTACCGAAAAAAAGGTTGGTTTTACATGTGTGAGTAGTACATCACCTTCTCTCCCCCGCGGCAGATCTACAGCTAAATAACAGGGTCTGTCAGGTCAGCTTCTCTGTGACTTGTTTGGGCCAGAGGTGGAATTGCAAGTTCTCTAATTGACTTTCTTTTTCATGCACTTTCTAGTGGATTCTAGTCCAGAGATCTTCAACAGGGGGTCTGCAGAGTTACCTTTTTAAATTACAAATGGACAAAATTGTAATAAAAGTCACACAAGAACTCAGTGTTTCCCTCAGCTTCAACAAAACGAGACATGGGTGGTTAGGCCTAAGTGCTTTTACCTCCTTGGGTCGCCCAAAGCTGCTGGTGGTCTCATCAGGTCTGCTCTGGGACCGGCAGAACACAGTGGCAGAGATCTTCAACAGGGGGTCCGAGACCCCTAGGGGGGTCTGCAGAGGTACTGCAGGGGGTCCCCAAATTTATTTTTATTCCAAAAATTGAAATATGCCCCAAAGTTTGTTTAAATAATTTGAGAAATTGTGATGTAGTAGTACCAAAATAGAATTAAAATATGAATCAACAATTATTTTTTTGGCACGCTTTATTATTGGCTGGTTTAATAAGCAACACAGTTTTATATGATATGTAATGTGGGTCCCTCCACCGGGTCTCTGGAGGCCTTGGGGGTCCTGAGAACGTTGAAGACCTCTGTTCTAAGATAATCTACTCGACTACCTTTGGGAAGAAAAAAACAGCACTTTGAGAGTTTGTAATGGAAGCCTAGTCAGGAGGAGAGGCCGCTTTAGTTTCACTATTTTTGAAATCCTCCCTCGGAGTGATAATCAGGGGGATTTAAAGTGAACCGTACCGTCTTCCTGCTTCTCTACGTGAGCAGAAATCCTCCACTTCAGTAATGCTTATGTCAAGCAGCAGTACTTCTACGTGATTATATAATCCTCGTCCTCTTTCCGCCCTTTGTTACGGCTCGCTGGTCCAGGGGATGTTGTTCTGTGTCAGTCTATTTAGAAATGTGTGATATATTTCTAATTAAATCCAGTTAAAAAACAGAATTTAAGTTTATACACACACAAAGGCTGAAACAGTATTGTTTTACATAATGGGAAGGCATGTTTATAATGCTTTTAAATGTTTTTGGCTAATCGGTGGTGGAGGAAGTACTCTGGTTATTAAGTAAAAATACCAACACAACAATGTGGAAATACTTCATAACAAGCATTCAAAGTCCTGCTTACAATAAAATACCATCAGCAGAAAAGGACCTAAAGTGCTGACTCAGTTAATTATATATTATTATATATTACAAACTGGTGCATCAAAGTGGAATCAGCATGTCACTCTTACTCATATACAGTTATGTCCGGCGGTTCCAGACCGAGGGGTCAACGGCCTCAAACCTATAGACGTGTTTTGACTTGTATTAAATATTGAATTCAAATGGAACTCATACAGTAGACGTCTGTCCAGCCTCGTCCGCCATGCCCATGCCTGCAGTGTGATGGATCTGTCTCAGGTCCCCGGGGGTCTGGCCCTTGTGGCCTGCAGGGTGCAGCAGGTCAGTGGGAACCCACCTTGGCAGCGCTGCTCCTGCGTCAGAGCCCCCGGGACAGATGGTGCCAGGCTGGGCTGAGACTCCGGCCGGGCCAGGGTTCCCGCGATGGAACAGCCGCTGATTTACGCTAGCGGCTCCGGACCTCGGGCATGGGTGCAGAGGGAGGGGAGGTGGGGGTGCAGAGGAGGGGGTGCTCCTTCTGCGCAGCTGACCCCTGCTGGTCGCAGGGTCATCCATCGGGAGGGGAGAGGCAGGAGGAGGAGGGGGTGATGGTGGGGGTGAGTACGACAAATGGGTGTCTGAGAAAAGGGTGGTTTGGGCGTCCCGGGGGAGCGGCTTGGTCCTCCGGCTGCCTGGTCAGCTGCAGGATCTGTGTAGCATGTGTGTGGAGAGGGGCAGCCTGTTAAACACGTCGGATTCAAACCCCCACTACTATATGTTGTCTTTAATGCTGAAGCCGATGGCCACTGGCCTGTCATCAAAGAGCGTTTCCTCCCTCCGAATATTGAAACGTTGCATCCGTTGAAGGAAAGCGGCTCTAAATCACCCGTCCTAATTAGAGTTTATTAATCAAAGAATGGCTGTTAAACGCTCCCACGCTGGTCCGGTGATTAATCTTTAGCTGGTTTCGTGTTGTAAAAAAAAACAGAGTTGAATTTAAGGTGTTGGTAATAGGCTATTAAGGCCTTTTAATTGGGAAGCCCCCCCCTCTCAACTACACCCCCCCCCAACTCTCTCTCACACCAGACCCGCCAACTAATGAAATCAGTGAATAGCCAGCTCCAAAGGGAAGGACAAAAGCAGAGATAGGGAGAAGACAATATCCTTTTGTGGGAGAATTAGTTACACTCAGTAGTCTAAGTATTCAAAGCGCACAGCAAAAAGGAAAAAAAGGGTGGTGGTGGTGGTGGAGGGGGGGGGGGGGTGTAGAGAGGGATTAAGAGAAAAGTCCACACAGGTGGGTTTCTAGGAGGGAGGAGGGGTCACATGACAGGACGTTACCTCGTTTGATAAACAACAGCCGGGGCCCACAGGAAGGAGGAAGGGAGTTATTTTATAGGCGGACTTAACTGCTTCACCACATCAGGTATTCATTATGGTAAATCTCCCAGGTGTACATGTGAGTGGAAGTCCGACATCTTAGGGGGTTCATGCTCAATAATGTGGACTCGGAGATATTCGCGGTGCGCGGGAAAAAAGGCTGGGAAACCCGGGAGGAGGACCGCACAAACCGATCCCAGATCAGTGCTATTTTTTTTTTAGTGATGTCATTTTAAGTTTGATTTATTGATTTAATTTTGTTGGAGCAGCAAAATAAAGGCATGTTGTGATAAGATATTAATCAGTGGAGGCATTAAACGCATCTTTCCCTGTATAATTTTTAATTATTAATTCATTTTATGGAAAAGTTGTGTCCAAATTCAGCTACGAGATCTGAATTTGAAGCACGATAGATAACACAACTATCCAATCAACACTATCATTTCAAAATGTATATTATCATAACGACAATTTAAGTTTATTACACTTGGACTGAGGGTCAAAAGGTTAATTGACGATAGGAATTCATAAACGACTTTTGCCGTCCCGGGAGGCTGAGAACTTCAAAAGTAGGTAGATCTGAAAATCACTGTCGAGAGGCGTTTAAGTGTCTTCAAAATGTGTCGGTAACGCGGCAGCTGGTTGTAATTCCTCACTTAACCTTTCAGGCGTCTAATGAAGTCAAACAAGTGGTCGGCTTCTGCAGGAAAAAAAAAAAGAGGAGGAACATCGCCTCTTTCATGCTTCAATCCAACGACAAGAATTAAAAAAAAAAGGTGTCAATTTTATGGTATTTGTTTTTCAGATAACAACATTATTTACAACTAGAATGCACACATGACCCCCCCCCTCACAGATATCTGGTGACCCTTTGTCTCCCCCACAAAGGAAAGGTTTGTGACGGATCAGCTGACGGCAAAGATGAAAAGTGAATTGTCAAAGAAAGTAACATCTTTATCTCCACTGACGTGTAACAGACTCTCACATTTTTTTTTTGTTGTATGGGTTAATGTGTCCCCCCCCCCCCCCCCCCCCCCCCCTCCCTGTGATCACATGATCACAGCAGGAAAAGTCATGAGAGTTCCTCCTTGTGGGTGTTAAAAGCATAAAAGCACAGAGGCTGGTTTGGCTGGTTTTCGGGCCAGAGTGCACAGGCCAAGGCCTTAGCCCTGAGCACTGCATGCTCAGATGCTGACACGCATGCTGCACCCCCCTCCCTCCCTCCCTCCCCCACCTCCCCCCTCCCTCCCCTCCAGGGCACTAACCAGAGGAGTGTGTGCATGTCAAGACAGATGGGTCACAGATAAGACGCCCTGCTGTACCCTCTCTCAACCTTTTTGCTCAACCTCTGTGATCTTCCCACTCCTGCTCCTCGCTAGCTTTGAACCTGTGCTTCATCCCACCTCCTCCCCCCCCCCCCCCCCCCACTCCCTGTCAATCATGCAATTTTCTGTTAGCTATGACCCACTTTTTTTCTTCTTTGCCTACTTACCCCCTCCTTCTCGCCTTAAGCGCCTTTCTCCTCGTAAACTACATTTGACCTCTTATCAACTTGTGGTTTTAAACAGTGCTCTCTCTCTCTCTCTCTCTCTCTCTCTCTCTCTCTCTCTCTCTCCCCCCCCCCCCCCCCCCCCCGTGTAATGATTGCCCCATATCTTCCCTCGACCTCTCCACGATTCCCATTTGCTCACGGCTGAACCCTGACACATGACTTTCTCCGCCTCCCTCTTTAGCGCCGCGTCTCAACCAGGATTACGTTCACTTAACCTCCCCCCTCCTCCCCCCTCCTCCCCCCTCCCCTCCTCCTCCATATGATCATGTTTATATCTCACACACAGCCTGAAGCCATTATCATATCACCCGTATTATGTTATGGCTTCTCCCCTCGGGTATTCCTCCGCGCTGGTGTTTTTACCCCGAAAAGGTTGTAAGTTATTCAAACAGCAGTGTTTAGAATATTTAGTGGTATTTGAATGACAGCCAGCGTACATAAGGAACATGAAGCGTCTGACATTCACACAGCGACTTTTATAGTCGCCACACACTCTCCGGCCACGCTAATAAAACATGTTTATCATCATAAAAACCAAAAAGGGAGAGAGTTAACAGAGATTGAGCACATTTATGGCTGAGCTTGAAATATCATAAAAAAAAAAAAGAAGAATTGATTAGCAGCAGCTTTCCTCACTTTGCACCTGCTGAACCCCGAGTTTTAGACGACAGACGTAAATGTTTATGTCGGTTATCGTTTCTCAGTTCGTTAAGAGGTGATGGCGACTCGGAGCGATGGAGTCTCGACATATTTTAACAACTCATCGGACGGATTGTCATGAAATCTGATGCGGACATTCGTTGGTTCCCAGAGAATGAAATCCTGGTTCACTTGGTGATCCCCGACTTTCCCTCCATCTCAACATTTTATTGTTTTTTTTTTAGGTGAACACCTGTTGGACGGATTGACATGAAATCTGATACAAACGTTCACGTTGAGCACAGAATTGTAATAAGTTTAGGTTTATGAGCAGAAACCTGCAAAAATAATGACATCCCTGCCAGCTTTTAACTGCACTTTGTGTTCAATGCTAATGACGGTAGCATGCTAACAAGTTGAACAACCTCCGGATCTGAAACGTGACTTTATTTTATCTCAGTGAACATTGTAAACATGAGTTTATGGTCTCAATCTCTAGTTTCAAGTCTTCTTCAATCCAGCATGATGTTCATTTAGTACATTATGGTCCATTTAGAGTCCAGCAGACCAGAAAGCAGGGGATGCTTTAGGGGGCGGGGCTTACCTGCTGATTGACAGGTCGCTACCACCAATGCTAGTTAGCTACTAAGATGACTCACTTAGCTTAAAAGTTGAATTATAGAAGAAACTTTGTTAGCAGCTTCACACCAGATCCAGTAAGGTTGCTGCTTGGTGATCCACCCGTCGCTCCTCCACAGTCCAAATATGGCCACTTCCTTTCACTGGCTGCAAAAACGTGGCTGTAGACTTCAGTTGAAAAGTCTTGTTTCACTTTCTATCCAAATGTTTGCATCCCATCTGCCTCTGAAAGGATGATATGAATCCATAAACAATATTGTTGAAGCCTCAGTTTGGGTCAGGAGGGTCGGCTGTACTACGTGGGGGTGGCGGAGGGGGGGGGGGTTAACCTTCCAGATGTACCGGCCAACTCAAAGGGAGCTGCGAAGGCTCCACTCGGACTTCCACAAAACGTGATCTATTGTTCATGTGTCAGCGGCGCCGTGATATATTCTGTCCTCCACTCGTGAAAAAAAAAACATACCCCGGCGATTATACAAGCGGGGGGCAACAAACGGCAGCCCGGTGACTGTGGACACCAGGCAGCTTGACCCCGGGGTCTCGCACTCCTTTGTCTCCGCTGACCTCTGTTTCTTTTACCCCCCTCTGAACCTAAAACCTCTGCCCCCTCCTCCCCCCGCCTCCCTTCTCCCACACACTCTTCACACACATACAAATAAAGGAATGGGCCCCTCTTCAGTTTATTTTATTAGCACTTTGAAACCCGGACCTTTTACAGCGGAGTGGTGGGGGAAAAAAATAATAGGAAGGGGCTTTAATTAGGAGAGTTATTAGGGCTCAAATAAAACAACGGGGTCAGGGGGAAGCGCTGGGTCAATAGGGAGTGTGTGGGCTTTGATATGAGGACTTTGTCATCTTTGGGTTTTCGACCCTCGTAGCCTCAGAATGGGTCGAGGGCTTCGGGGTGACGCTAAAGAGCTCGGAGGGGCGTCTTGCTTTGTCGTGAGTGAAGGAGTGAGTTTTGCTTGTTGTTAACTACTGGTTGCTCTCTGGTCGAAGCCGTGTGCAGCTCCAGGTGTGTGTGTGTGTGTGTGTGTGTGTCTCTGTTTAATCCCAGGTGTGCCGTCTCACTTCCTGTGTGATCAGCTCATGGAAGCCCCGGCAATTTTCCTCGACTCAACTTCCGAACGGTGCGGTTCCCTTCTGTCCTCCTCCCCCCTCCCCTTCTCCCTCTCCTCCCGTGAAGCCGCTCCCTTTGCCTCTCTCTCTGTTTACCAAACACGCCGATGCCCCCCCCCCCCTTGCTCCCCTGCACATGCACGTCTTTGTTTGCGTTCATCTGAGTAGAAAATGGTTCCCAACTACCGGCGGGGCTGCAGTGTGAGACAGGAGGCCTTAAGTGGTGTTGGCCCGGGGGGGCTCTGGATGCCACTGAGTGCTGCAGATGCTCCTTCCACCTCCACCTCCTCCTCCCGAGGAGTAGACGGGCAACGCTGGGCGAGGAGGACGACGGGAATCCCCCAGAGCTCGCCACAAAGGAGCCTTAAACTGCACGATTGCACTTTTTGTTGACTCGCTGTTACAGACTACATGTCGATTATCGTTATTATATTATAATATAATAATGGACATCTCTACGTGATTACGCCCTTTGTGCCAGGAAGTCATCGTCCGCACGAGAGATCCCAAGAGATTTGGATTAAAAAAACACACAAACGTACAAAAAAAGGATTGGGGGAAATGCATTTCCCATAATTCAGTGTGCGGTCAAAAACAATGTTTGGCACAAAGGGATTTATCTTTATCTCTGAACTTGTACACGAGGCCACCGCTACAGATCCACGCAGATGGAGAAACCACCAGACAGATGTGTGAGACAGATGTGTGTGTGAGAGAGAGAGGGAGACGGAGAGAGAGAGCGTGCTGCTGGGTAAGATGTAGGTATTATAAGTGGCTTGCTCCTGGATGACCAAGTAGGTCAAGAGAATCAAGGCGGGAGTGAAGGGGCTCACAAAGCTGTGAGGGGAAGGTCAAGCGTGAAATCCCCCCCCCCCCTCCCCGTTACCACTGTGACCCCCCAGGGAGGAGCTTTGGACAAGCAGTGAGGCGTGTGTGTTGTAGCACAGTGGAGTAAAGACATAATATGTGGCATGTAGCTAAAGTGGATGAAACTCCACCAACCAACAAGTATCAGGTCAAACCTGTCGGATCCACACCTGAATACCTGCACCGGGGGGGCGTTGACTCCACGTGGCTCTCAACATGGCTTTAGCTGGTGGCTAGCAGCTATCGATGCTAACAGCGGCTCGGACTACAACACACACAGCAGGATTGCACCTCTCTGCTCACGTAGACGGATGCATTATTGATGTCCTGGTGTTCTTGTTTTTTATGCATTATTAAATATATATTGTATCGACTATTTAGGGGTAAATTCTAGACAAATAGCTTTTTTTCCTGAGCGACGCAAACGGCAGCCTTCAGAAAGAGCTTGACCTCGGGGCTCGGTGACAAATACGTCAAATACGATCGGGAACGGTTCAGTGAACTCTCCGACACCCCGAGGAAAGTTTCCAGCAGTGTCCGAGACCGTTGGAAGTGCGTCTCGTCGGCAGCTGGTTTCGAACGTCCGATGTTTACTGAGGAGAAAACGAAGCGACCGCATGTCGAGGAAAGAAACACGTTCATGTGCAGCAGGTACATCTAATGGAGCCGAGACGCTCCAGGTAGACGGAGGAGTGCTCTGAAAGGCAGGAAGCCAGCTTTGTACTGCTGTGTGTGTGTGTGTGTGTGTGTGTGTGTGTGTGTGTGTGTGTGTGTGTGTGTGTGTGTGTGTGTGTGTGTGTGTGTGTGTGTGTGTGTGTGTGTGTGTGTGTGTGTGTGTGTGTGTGTGTGAGAGAGAGAGAGAGAGTGTTTCACCTTTTCTATGTTGCCATTTACACCTGCTTCCCTTTGTAATAAGCCATTCGTTATAAAGGTTTTGCAGTGTAAAGTGTTGCCATTATTAATGTTAATTAAGCATTTATTAATTAACAATCAAACCTTTGCGTTGTCTATTTACCCAGCAGATTAAGTCTTTGGGAAGTAAAACAGTTGGGTTTCTCTCTCTTTAAAGGTGCCTTTATGAATGTTTAATACATCATTTCCTTATGCTTTATAAATTATAAGCCATCAATGAGAATATCTTTTGGGTTGCCAGGTTGTGATTGAACTGTCTCCCACTGGAATAGACCTCCTTAATGTATTAACAAGTTTTTGAGCCTTTATTAAAGGATACAACATGTATAACTAAATAAAGTTCACTCAAAGGAATAAAACCATGACTTACTTATAAAACAGAAAGAAAACGTTTGATTTGTCTGAAAGTGTTTCCTGCCGGTTCTCCTGCAGCCGGCCGCCTCCTCGCCGTCGCAGCCCGTCGCCTCGGCGTCACCGCGTCACGCCGGCTGCTCGTTCTCGCCCTCGCTCCACCTCAGCGCCCGGCAGCGACGCCGACACTCCCCCCGCCAATCACCCCGCCAATCACCCGCCTCCCCCGTTGAAAGGTAGCAACTGGTTTCTTTTCTCCAAACACTTAAAGTGTCGGGTTCATTTGAGCTCTGCTGCCAATAAGACACATTCTTGATGAACTGGTTGAAGCCGTCAGTTTACATTTGGTTTAAGGCCTATTTTAGAAGTATTTTAACATAAATGTGTTATATTTTACCATGCTAGGTACCCGTCTACCGTTTCTCAATATACGCTTACAAGCAGCCGTTATTAAAGGAGTCATCACCTGGAAATCGCAATTTCTCTTGTTAAAACATGCATATCTGTGTTTGACCTCAGTTGAAACTTGCCTGAAAGGCTGGAGTTTGAAAGTGGCGCCGTTTTTTCGCTTCTGCTCTTTTTCCGAACAGGAATAGCACACAAGGGTGTGCATTCCTAAAGCACGAGATTTTGATTCTGCGCCTTCGGTGACGTCACCGTGGCGGCTACTTGCATAAGCCCACCCCTCTTTCACCACCCAACCCCGCCCCGTCCGCTACCTGAAATCGCCGAAGCGCCGCCATTATGTTTTGGAGTCTGCATGCAGGCAAGCCCCCCCGGCTCTGTCCTTCCTGCGGCGAATCAACGCGCGCCTCATTACATATTATACAATGCACATCCGGACCAGTCAAAACCTCGCGCGTAATCGCGCGTGATAAAATCGCGGTACGAAAAAGGGTCAGAACAAGCTCAATGTTTGATTAAATTTTTTTTTTTTTTTTCTAATAAGTTTTACGAATTGATCCAAAGCGATCCAAGGGGGGCTGGATACGTATAAAACCAGGTGATGACTCCTTTAAATATAAAATAATTTAATAAATAAAATCAAACTTCATTGAGTTAGGTTTAGGCAACAAAACAAGGTGTAACGCTACACAGAATTCACGTTTGGAATGTATCTCCATTGAGTCAGATAACTACGTCAACTAGCTTCATGAATATATCAGGTTTTCAGGATAGGGTCTCTGTAAAACTCCACAAAGCCAATCATTACTCAGCATTAAAACGGGATCTCAAAGTCCAAGAAGTCGGGTTGAAAGCTTCCAGCTTCAGTTAATCAGCGTCATTAATTAACCAGAGAGATCTAACTCCTCTGTGCCGGCATCGAGGTAATTGGCCTTAATTGCTAAACTAGCCGATGCACGTCGGCGTCTTCTGACGGCGATGCATCATCATCACAAAGACGTTACTCGGACAGAGAGATTGATTTCCCCTGTGAGGGAAGGTGTTGTGATGCTTCGGGCTCGGGTAATGAATGACCAGTGAACTATTTTAGCCTGCGAGTGACAACCCGTAAGTGATGACTTTGAGGTTTCTCTCCTTTAACACGCCATCCGGGGGAGAATAATGAAGCCGTCGTCGAGAAATGTTGTTGTTTTTCACCTTTTACATGAATTTGTGAGACGTGGTCATGTGTTGAGTCGGTTGCGTGACCTTGTGGGTTGTTTGGAGGGCGTTGAATCATTTCCCATAAAACGAGGAGGTGGGTTTCATGTGTCAGCAGAGCAGCAGTGTGAGGTTACGTGAGGTGAACAGGCGAGAAAGTAAAAGTGTTGTCATATAAAGTTGGAATAATGAGCAAATGTCTTTTATAGAACCAAACATATGTTATGCATGAATTAATGTGTGATTGGGACAGATAATGTAATCGTTGCTCCTGGTCTAAAGTGATGACTGATGCATTTAAATAGGAATAAACAGGATTTTGTCTGAAAACAAAATATTCCAACTTTATGGGCGACAGTGTATTTAACGAGATATTTCTGTGACGTAATTTAACAAACATTCAGACTGTCTTTAACGATTTTAACTGACGCCTGTCAACCAAATATTTGCTGCATCCATTAGTTGGTAATTATGAAATTATTTGTGCATTTAAACAAAGTGGTGGAGGAGAGGAGAGAGGGTCACATCAGAAAGCAAATTAAAAAAATATTTAATTTCATGGATTTATTGAATTACATGAAAAGAGCAGAAAAAACTTTTTGGGCAAAAATATATGATTTTTTACGAACTTTAATTGAAATGCAACATTTTTAGAAAGTGTCTAAAAATGTCTTTTCTCATTTTCTCCCTCACCCATTAACATATTTACAAAATTCTAATTTTCCCAGATGACGTATTGTCTGTTTCCGACTGACTTTATACTTTATTTTTTCGCTGAAATGGATTTTGTTGTAATTTTTAGGAATGTGTTGTAAAACAGGTGCCCGATTCGACGGGGATGTGATCCAAAAAGTGTTAAAAAGGTATTTTTCTTTAAATAACTGTGGTGGATGAAGTACAACAACAACAGTACAACATTTCCCTCAGAGATGTGAAGTACAGTCCTGGAATGAAAGTACCTGAGATGATGTATTAGTGAGCGGGAGGCGGGCCCTCGGCCCCGGGAGGCGGGCCCTCGGGTGGCGGAGCGGGTCAGCGGGCAGAAAGGCGTTGGGCCGAGCCCCGGGAGCCGCGGCGGCCCCTCCCGGGGGTCGGGCCCGGAGAGGATGAAACCTGTCATTAGGGAGGTGAGGGGAAGAAAGCTCTCGGTGGGGGGGGGGGGCATTGTCCTGGGGGCGGGCGGGTGGGACGGCTCTTTAGTGCCTCAAATAACACGGCCCCCGGCAGCCATTGTCGCCGAGTGAAAGGGTCCATTGGGAGGGGGGGGGTGGGGGGTCACAGGGGTGAGGGGGCAATCCTGAACAGTGGTCAGTGGGAGAAGGGGGGGGGGGGGGGGGGGGGGCTTTTATACAGTTGTTTTCCTCTTCTTTGTTGACAGCTCATCCAGAACCAGGTTCCTGTGGTCTCACGAAACCACCATCAAGTGTGTGTGTGTGTGTGTGTGTGTGTGTGTGTGTGTGTGTGTGTGTGTGTGTGTTACAGATGCAAACCTCAGATATACATGTTATCTGAGCAGCAACGTGTTGCTTTTTGCATGCATGCACATTTACATGTGTGTTTGTGCTTCCTCGTCCTGCAGCTGTGTGTGTGTGTGTGTGTGTGTGTGAGAGAGTGTGTGTGTGTGTGTGTGTGCAGGTTGAATACTCAAAGGTTGACATCTATGCCAGAGCTCAGTGCAGAGTCAGGACCTTTCACTCGGCCGAGTGTTTTAAGGGGACGGGTCACACAGATAATAGGGAACCGGAGAGAAAAAGACCAAAGAGCAAAGCTTCCCTCTTTACTGGAGGTCGCCGACGGAGCTGTGACGGCCTGTCACTCCAGCAGACAGCCAATAGGACGCGGCGTACATCTGGATGACAGTTGTGATTTAATCTGGGAACGGTGAGGAAAAGTGTGTGTCGGACAGGATGAGAGATAAAATCGTAAATAAGGTGAGAACTTAGTTCGGGTCTAATTTTATGAATTGATTTCTGACAGATTTTTTATTTTTTTTACACACTTTTTAAAGAAAGATGATTAATCCTTTCCCTTTTTATCCCTCTTCCATTAAACCAACAAAATGATAATTTCCCCAGACGACTTTTTTTTTCTTGCTAATGATGTATACTTTACTTTTATACGTCAAAGCTGTTCCCACAGCCAGAGCACCTAATAAAGAGATAAACTGGGACCAATTACTGACTCCATTAGAGGACTTTCATCCAATCCTGATGCGCTGATGACTTTAGAGGGCCAATAAAACTGCTAGGTTGTGACCTTAACGTTAAGGGACCTGAACAGAACGAGAGGGGACAGACAGGGGTCAACAGCATCTCACACTTGTCACACCCCGGCGTGAAAGTGTGTTTACATCTCTTTTCTGGGTCAATACTGCCGAGACCAGGCCGATTGAATTGTTAGGAAAAGGGAAGGAAAAGATAGAAAAGGGGCGGGGCTTGAAAGAAGATCCTTTTACTTTAAGGACGGCGAGGACTCGCTGATAAACTCAGGTCTTTATTTGTCACATATTATAATTATTATGTAGTATCATTAGCATAGTTTGTTTTTCACTCAGTGGCTGCTGCAATATTATTAATATTATTGAGGTTCTAATTATGTTGTTGTAATGGACTTCATTATATTTAACCTTCATAATTAACATATGATTGAATTTTCACATTTCCAAACATAAACAGTTGCATTGGATTGCAATAGATTGTACAAGTGTATCTAATAAAGAGTGAATGCACCCATTAAATTAAAAGTAGTGCTCAAGGAGTATTTTCTAATATTGTTTTAGTTTTTTTTAGTACTTCAAGAGTTAAGAATATGGCCGTGTGATTAAAATAATATTAATTTCTCTTGAATTGTGGCACTTTTGCTGCTATTTGCTTTTGCCTTTTATAAATCTTAGAACCCATTGTTTCCTGAAAGGGAAAATACATTTTATTAATAATTAAATGAAATCATTGGATCTGCTGAATTAATCGAGCAGCTCATTACTGTTTTTCTTATTGTGATAAAAGACGATTTTAAGGTTAAAAGATCTGACATTAAAGTTTTTAATAACGTGCTTTATATACATTTGTTCAAGAAATGTGATCAGAACCGTTTAAATGTAGCAGGCGAGGTTTAATTAAAGCATTAGAATTATTAAATGGGTTGAAACTCACCTTTTAATTACAAAAAACAAGCCTTTTGAAATGAACTACTTCTGTGAAACTTAGTGACTTCATGAGTCGAGGATGAAGAAGCTGAACTTTCCAGGATCATTTTGTGAAAATCATATTTTTTAATTATTAGAATTAAATTAATTTGACCAGGATAATCGTGAAGTTTTTCATATCGTCCATGTTAGCAACAAGCTGAATAATAAATTAATATTTATTATAACGTGATGGGAGGAGGAGGGGGGTAGTTTGTTCAGTTGTGTATTGCGAGTGTATCAGTTGTGCATCAGTGATACATTAGTGAGGTGGAGAAAGTAGCAGCAGGCCTCATTGAGAGGCCTTAAGCTGTTCTAACCTGCACTAGAGGGGGGATGGAGGGGAGGAGGAGGAGGAGGAGGAGGAGGAGGAGGAGGAGGAGGAGGAGGAGAGGCCTAATCACTTTCCCTGCTGACTTCACAGGAGGGAGGGAGGTAAAGATCACAGCTCCACCAGCACATTGCAGCCGTCCTCCTCTCCTCCCGGCCCATTGAAGGAGGACCCGGGGAGCCTGCTGCCCCCCCCCTGCTCATGGGCTATTGAAGGAGTGATGGATGGCTTCATAAGGAGACATGATCCATCTCTCATTCACAGCATCTCGCCCTCTTTAACTAACTCCTTCATTCTCTGACTCACGGTCCCTCACTTCTTTCTTCTTTTTTTACATTTCCACGTCTTCTTTCTGCCTCCATCTTTCTTTCTCTGCTTGTGGATGAAGGAATGTTTTTCCTCTCCATCTCGTCCCCCCTTCACTCTTTTCCGCCCGAGGCTCGGGACAGATGTGGAGGCCTTCCTTTCCCAGCATTCCCCTGGGAGAGCAGGGACAGGTCTTAACACCCTTTTGGAGATGGGAGGAGGGGGGAGAGAGGGGGGGGGCAGTTTGTTGTCCGAAGGGTCACGTATTGGGAGTCAAGTGATGCATAAGTAATGCTTTGTTTGGACTGATCTGGGGGAAGGAATTTACTGGATTTGCCTGTAATTGGGTTATTTTCCTTTGAAACGGCTCATGAAACAAAGATTTGAAGGAGGGGGTGAAAAAGGCCAGTGCATCATGGGAACTATTAATCTATTTGTCAGAAACATCGGAGTTCACAACGAGGCCTTAATCAGCAGAAAAAATAAAAATAAATTATAGAAGTAAAACATCTGAATTCATCCGATTTCGACCACGTGAGTAAAAAATAACTGTGAACACATCAAAGATGCACGAGAGAAAATCAGGTTACCGAGAGAAATCGGGTACAGTCACGCAGGAAATGAGATACGGCGGCAGGTCAGCAGTCACACGGCCGCGACAAGGTTCTGTATCCTGTTTGGTGGTCGGTGTTGTTTTCACCTTGTGGGAGTGAGAAGCCGGTTTAAGTTTTTATACCTCGGCCTGTCTGCTGACAGATGTTGTCAACGTGGCGTCACGGCGGCTGCAGGTTCGTAGTCGGGAACAGCATGGAGGCCGACGTCGGAGACTGGCGTGATCCGAGGGGGGGACGTGTGCAAAAAGGAGGTGCATAGAGCGTAAAAAAGAGTAAAGTAAAATGCTCATGATCTGGCCTGAGAGTCCACAGCAACACTGATGCTTTAAGCAACATGCTAGCATCAGCATGCTAAAAAAGCTGACGACGTAATATGAGTAACCATCTGAGTTTAGCATGGCATGCTAACATGCTAATTAGTGCCAAATGTAAAGAACAGCTGAGGCTGATGCATGGAATTGGACAAAAAACAATATTGGACAAATTAAACAGCCTATTAAATACAGCAGAGAGAGAACAACCAATCAGCTCTCAATATGAATCCATCACAAATAAGATATATGAGTTTTTATTGAGGATCTGATTTAATTATCCAACAGAGAAACCGACCTGATCCCAAAATGTTTTAATCATTTGACAGATCAGATCACGATAAAGCACGTAGACCTTCCTGTATCGTGGGTTTAGGGAGGACATACAGATGTGGACAGCAGTAATGAGGTCCGATCGGGATCTTGAAACCCGGCCGCTGATCCTCTCCTTCCTCCTCGGGGCCGTTGGAGTGACAGCACACTGTGGTCGCGCTGTGAGGAGCCATTCAGGCCTCGCGGCCTCCACAGCACAGGCGTGAAAATCGGCTACATTTAATCAGCCACGGTGGAGGATTTGGAGAAAGGGATCAAGAGAGCTTTGTCTTAATGGATTGGCTACAGTTTAGGGGTCCAGTACACCGAGTTATACCTAGTTAAAAGCACATCACTCGCTAACAATATAACCTGAACCACATGGCGCTTCCTCGAGCCGCTCGGATCTTTTTATTAGGAAAAACAGAGTTGTGGTATTTTCTGTTATGATAAAAAAAAAAAAAAAAGAAACGTAGGCCAGTCGAGAGCTGGATGAAGATTGATCTTGATTGATTCTTCTGTAAATCACTTCATCCACATTGAAAAAGGCAGAATATGAGAGAATAAGCCATCTTTTGTGTGTTGGAAGTACATGAAATGACTCGCGCAGCACAGTTGGACAATTCTTTCAGTCTGTACATTAGAATTTCAAGCTTACGGCCATGGCAATTTTTTACCAATACAGTGAGGCCATAGAAGACGGAGGCGACATTCAGAAAAGGGCCAGTGCAGTCAAACAAAGCACTAAATCAAGTGGCTTTGACACATGCTCACCAGACAGTTTGCCGTTTGTCACAGCGCCTGAATGGAACTCAAAGCAAAAGTTGTGGACGCATCGGGGCGATCGGCATTGCTCAGATGCTGCACAAGAGGCCTTTTCAGACAGCTGCAACACTGATTACATTGTGCGAAGGCCAATCAAAGGGGAAAATGACGAGAGCAGTCATGCCGGACACACACAATGCACAAATGGCAGCGGTCAGATGGCCGAGGAGATCTTTTAAAGACGCATTTTGGGGATGGAGGGTGGGAGACGTATGGGAAACTCTCCCTACATCATGGAGAGGTCCAAAAAAAACCCAACAAAGCTAGTTTGATTCCATATGAGGGAAAATAACATCTTCTATCGGTTGTATTCATGTTAGATTTTAAGATAAACGACAAATGATGCAACCTGCAGGGCATCTAACTTCTGTAACAGTTTAGGACTACTAATTATAGTCATTTCCCCCCAAATGACCCCACAAAAATCCAGATTTTCTTGTTTTATTAGATGGTTTTATTTGAGATGAAGTTGTCCGCACACTTCAAACAAACTTGTAATAAATCAAGTGAGAATTTTCTCAGACTTCCATGCAATCAGACTTGTTTTTGCAACCAGAGGAGTCGCCCCCTGATGGCCAGCAGAGGGAATGCAAGTTTAAAGGCACTTCAGCTTTGGCTTCACTAGTCTGAACCGGAGGTATTCCCGCCTGGCCCTGCCCCTCTTTACGACGGCAGGTCGAGCAGAACAGGTAGAGGCACTTTTTCTTTTCAGACTGGTTCATTTCTGACATTTCACCCCGATGTAATGGAGGTGACTGAAATCTTCAGACCTCAGTATGAAAAACTTAACAAAGAAACAGATGCTTGAGTGTTTCCACTCACCTCTATTTTAATTTTAGGTAGAAATATCAAAACTCCAAATAAAAAAGTAAACTAAACTTGAAGAACTGAAGGGAAAAATTACTAAATAAGTGTGAAATATAAATTGTCGAGCCCTGAAACTGAATAAAATCAACACAAATAGAAATGTGACTCAAACAACCAAATGTACATTTTGGAAAATAAGTTAATATGGAGATTCTGAGGCAGGTGAGACTCATAAAAAACACATGAAAGAGACTCCGGGGGGGTAAATGACAGGAACACATGGCTGTGAAGCCTCTGTTGGACTCTTCCTCTCATGTTGGGGATGAAGATGATGATGATGATGTTAATGATAAGAAGTACTGGTTGTTTCTGTTGTAGCTTCACTGAAACATCAAAGCTTTAACAGCTGTGTGTGTGTCTTTAAAAGTCAAAGTTTCTCTCTCTCTCTCACACACACACACACACAAACACACACACAAACACACACACACACACACACACACACATATCTGCTACCTACATATCAAGAATCATTTCAATCATGTGCCTCACAGGAACCGCAGAGTGTTTGGCCTCAAATGCGTCCCAAATGGGAATCTGTGTGTGTGTGTGTGTGTGTGTGTGTGTGTGTGTGTGTGTGTGTGTGTGTGTGTGTGTGTGTGTGTGTGTGTGTGTGTGTGTGTGTGTGTGTGTGTGTGTGTGTGTGTGTGTGTGTGTGTGTGTGTGTGTCCGTTCATGTGTGGGAGGGCTGCTAGAACAGGGGATTTTTTGTGTCGGGGAAGAGAGAGGCTTGGGCACTTCATCTTCTCTTGTGTGCACTGCCAAAAAGGTCAGAGGTCAAAAGTCAGGGCGATTGGAGAATTCCGCGCTGCATGCCGACAGATCGGATTTCAAGGGTGGGGGAGGGTCACGGATCGCCCTAGAGGGATAGGTGCTTGCATATGTGTGTGTGTGTGTGTGAGTACACACACATATGTGTATATATATATATATATATATATATATATATATATATGTATACGTAGGTGCTATGACCGTGCACGTGGGCCTGCGCGTGCACGAATACGTGTTTATGTGTGAGCTTGTTCGGAGCTGCCCCCCCCCCCCCCTTTTTTTTTTTTTTTTAAACATCTTTTTGCAGCTTTAGTGCTCGGAGCATTTGGAGCGTTCTCTTGATGTTTACTGCTTTGTGGGAGTCATTCGGAGGGAGGCTCGCCCATCACAAGGCAACACCTCAACTCCCCTGACCTCCGTGTCACAGCCGCCGCAGCCGAAAGACATCTCCTAGAAAAAATGCTTCAGATCCATTTCTGTCACGACTTGTAAAAAGGCAAAAAGTAAACTTCAATCAATCATCTTAAAATATTGGCTGATTCTTGTTCGGATAGCACTTTGATTGCTCTGATTATTCTGACAAAGTAGCTTCAAACAGGATCAAAGCTTCGGCCTCCTGAACGGAGTAGATAAGACAGATTTTTAAAGCGGTAGAACATTGGTGAAAACAAAAGCTGCAGTAAATAACTTGTTTTAATCTATTTATAAGCAGCAAAAGAAAACCTTGAACACATCACAGTTGTGTCAAAACCGCCGACTCCAACTCGCCATCAATCTGGCGAGACGCGTCTCCGGGTTTTTAAAAACGTTTAGCAGAAGGCGCGAGTCAGTCAAATGGTTTGAGATGCAAAGGAGTCCAGAGCCTCGGCGGCTCGCCGGCTCCCATTGTGGCCTTTTGTAACTGATCATTAACGAACATGTGCTCCGATGGGGGGCCTCCGGTGGCTCCCGGGGAGCCCGGGGACTGATCACCACAGCTGTGTTTCTATTGTGCTTACCCGCGGTGCCGAAAAATAACACAACACCCCAGCTCCGGCTATGTGCTGGAATTTATTGTATTTACTTTTCAAAGCGTAAAGAACCAAAGGAGGGAGGGAGGGGAAAGGAACGGTGGTCCATCACGTAGGAAACATTAAGGAGGATAACGAGAACGCTTTTATGAAAGTGGAAAAACCAAGAGTGATTTATGTCTTTAGGGGATGATGCCGTTACATAAAAACTGAAGGGGAGGCAGTAAAAGTTAAAGATATTCAATGACGGCCTTGTTCTTGTGGGCGTGATTTTTATTTCAAACAAATTCAGAGAAAAAATTTGCAAATTTGCAAGTTTATCAAATGGCAAATTTGTGAGTTTATTACGATGCTTAACTTACTTCCCATGAATGTACGCATTCGTTTTTTTAATTAATACATCACAACGTGTGACAACGCCTCGTTAAGGTCCGTTTATTCATATGAGGCCAAATTGTTATTAATGAAACCCAACAATAACATAGCAGCTATTGCTACTTTATAAACCTGCAAATCTGCGATTTTTTTCCCGAATATGGCAATATCTGTTCCGTTTTTTTCCCCTACAGCAGCCCCAATACACCGTTGGACTGCAAAACATGCACAATAAAAAAAATGAAACGCTCCACATTACCATAAAAGCTCTTTGTCAGTTACGACAAAGAAAACTGCCCTCAGACACTCGCGTTGACTTATATTCGGCCCTCACAATATGAGAATTGTGGATTTCTGCCGTCGGCGCTGTGCGGGTTTTGTGGTTTTTGTGGTGGGCAGAGGAAGTGTCATACTCTGACTGTGCAGTGACACCAGATCCAGAACAAGGAGGCCTCTCTCTCTCGCTCTCTCTTTCTCTCTCCCAAAGATCGGAGGTCGGAAGATCGGTTAAATGGCAACAGAGCAAATATTGTACTGTATGCACGTAGTGTATGCAAATTAATTTAACCCCTTTACAAGCCAGCCGGTGGGCATCGGCCGTTACGAACTCACGCTGTGCAGCGTGAGTTCGTGAAACCTGGTTGTACGTTTTAATTCTACTGGCGATCTCAAAGTTTCCAAAATACAAATATGTCTGTTTGAATTTGGTGGAAAGTTCGTAAAGTGATGCACTTTACTCAAGACTGGGTTTGAATATTTCATAGTGTATTTAAGTCACGGAGTCATGTGACCTTACATCCGTACTTTAAGTTACGTAACGCATGTTTTTGTTTTAACCCAAACATGATGTGATTTTTCTTTTTAACCCTGACAAAGTACCGTATTGTATTTACGTATATCGTAAACCACAAATTACAATTCCAACGCTAAATGCAACCGTTTCCCAGCGTCGTTGGGACGGCACATAAAACACACATAAAAGTACGATCCAAATCATTTCCACCTTCACAAAGTACGTTTTAACGCTAACTGTGACCGTTAAATACGTAACCACGCTATCCGTTTCACAACATTAACCGCCTCTTACAACAATTACTGTAGTAGTACTATACTATACTATAGTATTAGTAGTAGTAGTAGTAGTAGTAGTACTAGTAGTAGTAGTAGTATTTCAGTCATTATTAACAATTTTCCACAGGAATAAATGCAATAAAAGAATAAATAACAATAAGGCATTAACTTAAATGGACAAAACTACAAACACATTTCTGCTCAGTAGAGTTGAGATCACACAGCCGAGCCCCAGAACACAATGTACAACTGTTTTCACAGGCCTATGTAGAGGTAGTGGTACCATATGTAGAAGTAGTACCATATGTAGAAGTAGTACCTTATGTAGAAGTAGTACCTTATGTAGTAGTATTAGAACAGTATGTAGTAGTAATAGTACCGTATGTAGTAGTAGTAGCACCTTATGTAGAAGTAGTAGTAGCTTATGTAGAAGTAGTAGTAGCTTATGTAGAAGTAGTAGTAGCTTATGTAGAAGTAGTAGTAGCTTATGTAGAAGTAGTAGTACCTTACATAGAAGTAATAGTACATTATGTAGTAGTCAGATCAGTGAGAAGGGTCTGCTCTTGTAGGTCATAACAAGGTCTCGCTCACCGCTTTAAAACATGGCGTCCTCTCTCACCGCTTTAAAACATGGCGTCCTCTCTCACCGCTTTAAAACATGGCGTCCTCTCTCACCGTTGTAAAACATGGCGTCCTCTCTCACCGCTTTAAAACACGGCGTCCTCTCTCACCGCTTTAAAACATGGCGTCCTCTCTCACCGCTTTAAAACATGGTGTCCTCTCTCAGCGCTTTAAAACATGGCGTCCTCTCTCAGCGCTTTAAAACATGGCGTCCTCTCTCACCGCTTTAAAACATGGCGTCCTCTCTCAGCGCTTTAAAACATGGCGTCCTCTCTCACCGCTTTAAAACATGGCGTCCTCTCTCACCGCTTTAAAACATGGCGTCCTCTCTCAGCGCTTTAAAACATGGCGTCCTCTCTCACCGCTTTAAAACATGGCGTCCTCTCTCACCGCTTTAAAACATGGCGTCCTCTCTCACCGCTTTAAAACATGGCGTCCTCTCTCACCGCTTTAAAACATGGCGTCCTCTCTCAGCGCTTTAAAACATGGCGTCCTCTCTCACCGCTTTAAAACATGGCGTCCTCTCTCACCGCTTTAAAACATGGCGTCCTCTCTCACCGCTTTAAAACATGGCGTCCTCTCTCACCGCTTTAAAACATGGCGTCCTCTCTCAGCGCTTTAAAACATGGCGTCCTCTCTCACCGCTTTAAAACATGGCGTCCTCTCTCACTGCTTTAAAACATGGCGTCCTCTCTCACCGCTTTAAAACACGGCGTCCTCTCTCAGCGCTTTAAAACATGGCGTCCTCTCTCACCGCTTTAAAACACGGCGTCCTCTCTCACCGCTTTAAAACATGGCGTCCTCTCTCACTGCTTTAAAACATGGCGTCCTCTCTCACCGCTTTAAAACATGGCGTCCTCTCTCACTGCTTTAAAACATGGCGTCTTCTCTCACCGCTTTAAAACATGGCGTCCTCTCTCACCGCTTTAAAACATGGCGTCCTCTCTCACTGCTTTAAAACATGGCGTCCTCTCTCACTGCTTTAAAACATGGCGTCCTCTCTCAGGGATCATGAAAGAGGGCAAACAAGTCATTGATGGATCGGATGGAGCTTGACCTCCCCGTGCCCCCCCTGTTTTGAGGGTTTGGATCAGGACCGACTCTCAGGCCCCGATGGAGGGGGCTCGTTTGGGGGGGGCGGGGTCTTTGATGCCCCGTTAACAATGCGTCCTTTCTGGGACTGGGGGTAAGAATCGGCCAGCAGGGTTCCTGCGAGAGGGGAAAATGTAAACGGGGGATTAGCCGGACTAATGGCCCCGACTTGTCGTTGATGATAATTAGCGTTAATTAGGACCCCCTTTCATTTTTTGCCTGATTGAAAGGCGGAGGTGTTTTTTTTTGTGAATTTGCTGGCTCGTGTTTGTGCACACAAATCCTCACGCACGCTGTTTTCGCTCGCACGCACTCTCGTTAGTTCCAGCATCTCATCGTACGCTGACGACTTCCTTCTGTTTGTTCCTCGCTTGTTGTCGGAGGCTGTTTGCCCCCCCCCCCCCCCTCCCCTCACCGGGTTTGATCTCTGCAGCCATTCAAGCCTCTTTACTGGCGGTCAAGAGAAGAAACAACCCCCCCACACACATGTGTGTGTTTGTGTGTCCACTGATCCGGGGGGAGTGGCAGTGGTCGGATTTGGATTTGGGGTCTTTTTGCTTCCAAGGTTCCTCCAATGAGACATAATCGGCCACTTTGTGTGTTGGTTAACCCCCGTATTGTCCCTAAAGGCCCCTTTGGAGCCACAATGCCATTCAGCTTTGTGGTCGGCAGCTTTGTATGACATGTACATGTGCAAACACACACACACACACACACACACGTGCACACAGATGCATGGGGGGAATGTCCAGCACGCTACCTGAGGCTTGTTTTTACTCTGACATGCACGGGCACCCCTTCCAGCTCTCAGGCTCCCAGCAGGATTCACTGGTGTGAAATGGGGGGCCCTCAGCTAGCTAGCTGCTGGTGGGAGTTAAGAGAGGAGAAGGGATGGAGGGGGGGGGGGGCTTCTCTCTGGCCAACACCTGGTATCACTTTATTAACCCTCGGCTGTCTTGACCCCTGAGAGCCAAGGAACAGCAGGGCCAAAGGGGGCCGCGAGGGAGTGAGGGGGGGTGGAAGAGGAGAAGGGGTGCAAGGGGGTGTACGGACGTCACCGCACAGACTTTGAAGGGGGAAGCGATTGCCCCCGCATCAGGAGAGCCCCTGCGATGACTTTACCAGTACTGTGACCTCCCTTGACCCTGACACCCCCCTAGTCCAGAACCCCCCCCAACCCTCTCCTCTCCCTGCAGCTGCGTGGCGGAGGGGAAGGAGGAACGGACGGAGTGAAGGCGAGCGAAGGAAAAGAAGGGAGAAGTTTTGGGAGGCAGCAAGAAAAGGGGGGCTATGCAAAAGGTCAACTGTTGGTCAGAGGTTTTTTATTGGGAGGGAGGGGGAGGGAGGGGGAGTATGCGTTCAAGACCACCGTCTGAGATTTTAACTGCAGGGAAGGGAATTTGGCCTTTTTCCACGCCGACACACGTTTAGCAGTTGGAGGACGGACTCCGGCTCTGTCGAGACGCCGGACGTTCAGAGACGTGAAGGGAAGTGACGCCCCGCGGCACCCAGGGGTCTTTTCAACTTCAGCATGAGTGATGCTGATTGGACGGCTTGTATTCGGACACCCGCATCCCATCGTTCCCTTCATAGGAGATTCGATTTTTGGATATCGTAATAAGATGGTCATTTGGTCATTATATCCTCATGACTAACATTATATTTTTGTGAATGCACAAGCAAAAATCAACCATCGGACGTTGCAACGTCGGTATTGTGCTGTTCCTCCGGTTGTATCCTGCATGTTGACCGCTGCTGCTCAGCAACAGGACGGCAGAGTTAAAGAGAATATCCTCACGGCCACTCACGCATATGCTTATTCAGGGTACTGAAGATCTCCCGGGTCATGTAATTACCGTCGGATGGTAAGGCCTGTGGAAATTCCATCGGAGGGACGTCATACCGGAGGATTAGCGCTGATCCAATCAGAGGTTACGATCGGCGTGAGGCAACTCTAAAAACCCCTATATGATCCTCTGATTAGCTGCTGGCGCGGTCGATAGGGATTCATGATCCGCAAATAGAAACCTGGAGGAACAAGTTAGCTCCTCTGACCTTTTCGTCAAAATCAGCATCAAGATGCTCGCTGGCCAGTTGTCGATCTCACCTGTACTTCGGAGGACGGACGCCGCCGCTGCTGCTGCAGCCGGGAGGCAGGAGAGCATGCTGGGAGTTTAGGATTAACATCGTAATCTATTCTTCTGATGAATTGATTGATTGGCTTCTCGTTTAAATTTGAGACAATGGTGGCAAACGTCTCTCAAGGTGATGAGGTCGCTTGGTTTGTTCCGTCCTACAGTCCGAAATACAAAAGGTACTTAAAGTGCCCCTTTTGCTCAACATCATTTTTCTTAAATGTTTAACTTGGATGCACCAGTTACCCGTCTAGTGTTTTCATTTATACTCATTAAATGCATAGTGTCTTTTCAAAATAAACTTCCCATAATCACAGGAAGTGAGATTTCGGCAACAAATTCACTTATTAAGGTTTAAGAAAAAGAACCCGGTTGGCATTAACTTTACTTTCTACATACTCTACCGAGTGACTCACGACTGATGTGACAAATGGTCATCACATCCCGCCTGCAGACTCCGAAGTTCTGCTGCGTCACATGCTTGACCTCAGAGTTTCCGATGCCGAGGGGACGCTGACCAAGCGTTGGGATCCTGAATTATTTATGTGCAGTTTGATACTTAAGGCGGTATTGTTCGTTGACGGGAGAAAGTTTTTCTCTGTGTCCACCTTAAATCTGAGTTTAAGGTGGTTCAGGATGCAACTTACACAAGTGTTTTCTGCAGGATTTTAGGGGAATATTTGCTTTCAAATGTGATCTTTAATGTAGAGTTATATCATACAGAGAAAAGCAGCAAACCAACGCAGTGAATGTTTGTTAGTATTTGATCGATTAATTAGTGAGTTCTTCATACAAAAAGGACTCCCTACTTTCTGCATTTTGTGATCAAGGCTACTCCGGAGATGAATCAAAACCTCCTTCACTATCTCCACTGTCTCTGCACCGAACTCTCCCTTGTTGCACAGAAAACAGATCCCAGATCCCTCTGCTCTGGGTCACGTCGGACACATTCATCCAGACTTCACTCCGCCACCAGGAAGACGTCGCACGGAGAAAGAAAGGAAAGAAACAAGGTTATCTCCTGACTCAACCCCTGCGGTGCAGAGTCAACACTGTTCTGCCGCGCCTCGACCCGGCGAGTCACAAGGGCTCAGCCTTCAGCCGGGGTCCAGAGGTTAATTTATTGCCTGATCGCATGACCGCAGTTTGGAGTGAAAATGGCAGTAAACGTTGCATTATGACAGTGGAGGAAGGGTGGAGAATCCGATTCTGCCTGCAGAGGACGTCGCTTGGTTAAGTGCATTGGTCACAGTCAGAACGCCTGACGGGTTTATGATCACCACAACTAACCACGTAGGGACAGTGTGTCTCTGCTGTGGCTGCAAATGAAGCATTATTGGATGGAGGTGGACTTGGTGAACCAACTGGATGGATGGATGGATGGATGTGTTTATTATTTATTATGGAGATTCAAATTAGGAGTGATAGATAGATAGATAGATAGATAGATAGATAGATAGATAGATAGATAGATAGATAGATAGATAGATAGATAGATAGATAGATAGATAGATACCTCTTCATCTTCTTTCATCCTTCTCCCTCTTTTCTCTCTGTAGGCATCTTTTTATGGAACTGACATTCCTGCAGTGGTTCGAAACAGAAGCCCTTGTTTAGAGGCGAAACCCTCCCACCCTATCCCCTTTTTTCATCTTCCTAGTTTTGGAGCCCTGGGTCAAAGGTCAAGACCCCCTCCAGCTTCAGAGACATGTCAGGTCATGCAAGCCACATAGCATTCCCTGTATAGCCCCCACCACCACCCCTCCTTTTTTTTTTTGCCCCAGCAAAAAAGGCCTCGCCGCCTCTTAACGGTGACAAACCCCCTTACACAAGAGGTGTGAGAGTGTGTGTGTGTGTGACATTTTGAGAGATAGTGAGTACTAGCAGTCACTTGAGGATTTTAGGTCGTCGGTTTCGGAGATGTTGTCCGACCACCGGCCTTAAAGTTCTACATGAGCGCGGTTCAAACTCGAAACGAGGTCCCAAAACATGTTAAAAAAAAAAAATCTTTAACTGAAAAAATACGTCAATTTGACCTCTTAGAAATAGATTTCAGCGTTCTGACACTGTGATGAATCTAAATGGCAAAAGTAAATAAACATAAGATGCCGGCTTGCAAAATAACTCGCTGATGTGTATTGATGATGTTTTTTTTTTTTTTATCTGGGAAGGTTATGCATTTTTTTTTTTTCCTGTGTGAAATGATAAACAAAAAGTTTCATCCGTCAGTATTTCTTTGCTCCGGTTCGCTGCCTTTGTGTAACGCACGGAAGCACTTAAATGAAATAATACAAAAATAGGAAATAAAAGACCATAAATTAAATTGGGGCTGAATTAAAACTGTCAGGAAGCAATTAGGAAAACACCATAATTCCTCCAAAGGGGGGCCAAAGTTGAACAGATAGCAAACTACGTGTTAAATGAAAATAACCAATTTTGGGAGTGTATCCCTGCCAAATGTCAAAGGTCACGAGACTCGGCGGGGCCTTCGCTCGTGTCCTCTTCGCTGAGTCAGCGAATGGCACCGGCGGCCTGCGATCCCACAAGAAAAACGACATGAAAAATGGCTTTGAGATGCACAAACAGGGGGGCCCGAGATGTAGTGCAGAGAAAAAAAAGGCCGACCCCCCCCTCCCCCCTTTCCAGCAGATAAACAAATAACTAAATAAATCCTAGGGACACTGGGGGTGAGGGAAGCTACCCCCGAGGGGTCAGAGCAGGAACAGATAAATCTCCCTTAAAGACGCCAATGCCTCTCACACAGTTAACCTCTTAATCAACCCCAATCGGCCAAAAGGAAATAGCACTGAGTTTAGAAAACTATCATCTGCGCCTCTGCAGCGAGTAAACACGCCCTCGCACAATTGCACAGTGTGAACCCGGTGCTGTGTGTAGGTGTGTGTGTGTGTGTGTGTGTGTAGAAATGTGGGGTCATTTACTCCTGCCTGATGAGAGTTTAATTACGATGTGCTTCACAAAATTGCCCTAAAGTTCATCATCAGTTTGTCTGAAGGAGCTTCAGATGCTAAAATTTCGTTTTTTTTTCACACACACACACACACACACACACACACACACACACACACACACACACACACACACACACACACACACACACACACGTCCATGTCCGTCCATCAGCGAGCCTCTCTGGAGCCGTGCGTCAGCGGTTAACCTCCCGTCAGCTCCAACGGCGTCCAGATACGATCTCGAGCCTCTTGACAAACGTGTCATTCGTAGCTTTGAATGTCTATTTCTGGTCAGAGCCGCTCAGGTTACACACCTGGTCGATGGCTCCAAAAGTGGAGCGTTGCATTGTGGGGGTTGGGGGGCGTTCCATAAATTGACAAGCGAGGGGTGGCCCGCTGCATTCCCGAGGCCATCCGCTGCCGGTCATGTTTACAGCCCCTTGCCCTCCGTCGTGGCACCCTCGGGTGTTTGAGCTTCACCGAACCAGCTGGTCCGGCCGTCCATCACCGGGCGTTGGATTCAAACCGGCAAACTGCTCTCATGACATTATGTAACTCATTACGAGAACACCTTTATCGTTTTTTTTTGTGTGTCAACATCAAGTTCTGAAAAGTAAAGCCAAGCCGGAGTGCCTTAAACTTGCATTCTCTCTGCTGGCCATCAGGGGGCGACTCTTCTAGTTGCATAAAGAAGTCTGATTGTCTCTGAGAGTCAATTCAATCCAGCATGATGTTCATTCCGTGGCCCATTTAGAGTCAAAAAGACCAGGAAGCAGGCGATGCTTTAGGGGCGGGGCTACCTTGTGATTGACTGGTTGCTATCACTATGACTGCCTAGCTACTGTTGCTACCGACGTTACCATTGCAATTAGCTTCCAACATTAATTTAATACTTAGCTGTGATGTCGAGCGTCATCCAGTAATGTTGCCGCTCTGCTTTCTGTGTTCATCAGATCCACCCGTCGCTCCTCTGCAGTCCAAATATGGTTACTTCCTTTGCTGGTTGCAAAAGTTCAAGATGGCGTCGGCCAAAATGCCGAACCCGAGGCTTCAAAACCGTATTCGAGAAACCAGTAGGACTAGTATTTCCATTGTGAGCGACTTTATGCTTCCTGCTGTATTCATCTGACAGCTTTGGTACTTTTTCAAATACAATTCTTCTTCTTCTGAATGTAAATATTATATATAAATAATATACAAGTATAAAAAACTCTCTTTGATCAGCTGGAAAATGTATCTTTGTCACAGATCTGAAAACTTTGTTGCTTTTCTGAGTGATCTCTCAGACGCATGATGATCTTATGGAATATGATGCTTCTGGAGCAGTAAAATAAACATAATACAGCAGGAATATTATATCCAAAATCAAAGAACATTTTACTGGACAATATTACTTTTGATGCATAATGCTTTTATTTTGGTAAGTAAATGAAGATGACCAATAAAACACATGAAAGTCCTCCCATTTAATCTCATTATGGCCTCAAGAGATCTCATGTTAATGTAATTTAATTAGATGAAAGAAGAAAGTGAACCTAAAGGAGGAGTCAGCAGCAGCATTGTGGGTATTTATTGAGGGAATAACGTGGTGGACATCACACACACACACACACACACACACACACACACACACACACACACACACACACACACACACACACACACACACACACACACACACACACACACACATTACTAAACCTGCGTTGATCCTCGTTTAATTAAGCCCCTTTCTGGTCAGATTGATCATAAGCCCTCAGCTGTATAGAATTACACTCTAATTATTAGACCCGAACCCTGAGGTGCCTCGGTCGCTGGCCTACAGCTGGCGGGATCCCCTAATAGCGCGTCTCAGGGCTAATTGGGAGACAGGTAAGGTTACATGTGACAGCAATTAAGCCGAGCTCAGGGCCAACCTCGTGGCCTCGGGCGAGTGAGACGTTCAGGGCCCCGAAGAGAGCTCTCTGTCTTTTTTTTTTTTTTGATCGCTTCCCTTCCTTTTGGGAGAAGCAAAGTGCGGAGTAACAGTCCGTTATAGAGGATTCTGTTACTTTTATCTTTTATATTCTCTGGTTGTATAACTTTATATAAGCGATCTGACCAATGACTTATTTATCAGCTGTTTCACTTCACTTTCTCCTCTTTATTTACTTGTTTTATTGTTTCTTCTTCTTGTTCTTATCATTATTGTTCACATTAATATTATTGATATTATTATAATTATTAACCGTGTGGGTGTGGTTAAATAGCAGCAACAAAATATGTTGGTACGTGTTGAATGAAGACTTGCACGTGTTTATTATTTATTTATTTATTTAGATAGATAGATAATATTTATTTATTTACTTTTGTGAATATCTTTTAGTATATTATCATCTCAGGTTAATTGAAAAATATTGCATCTGCCGATTTAATTAATTATAAATACATTTAGGGAATAAAGCCTATATTGTATTCTGTACCTCAAATTACATTTAGGGTACGTGACGTGTTGCACCGTCGAGTATGTCGCTAGTACTCATTTGTCCGATTGTGGAGAGGAACATTAAAGTGGACCTAAAGTTGCTGGAATAGTTTTAATCCAGTAGTTTATGGACGGATGGTTACAGAGATGGATGAATACAATATGGATATTTAGATGGATAATTAATTGATATATTCTATATAGATGCATTCATAGATGGATACGTTAATTGATAGATTATCCAAAGATGGGCGCCGTTGTGAGGGGAAGTGTGAGAGCGTGTCTAAACACATTATCACTTTCCCAACGCCGGTCCTCGTGCAGCGGAGGGGCGGCGGGCATCGACCCCCTCGCTGCGATGTTGTTGGAATTACCTTCACATGACCAACCCAGCGCCGGTGTGGGGAGAGAATCGGGTCCCGCTGCCCGGCGAGGACAGAAAGGAGGAAGAAAAACCCCCATTAGAGAACAACACTGTCACTGTTAATTAGCGCGCTGCCTTTTGTGCGCCGGCGGAGACTTTATAAGCCAACAACCCGACAGAAGCAACACTTTCCCGGCTGGTGAACCAGTTAGACAGTTTGTTTTATGGCGCGTTGAGACGTTTGGCACCTTTTTTCTTGTTTGTTTGTTGTTGCTGTGATGACTTTGTGGAGTATTTTAAAGAGAAACTCCATGTGTTCTGGTTTGAGCTATAAAAAAAATGTGGGGAGATTGTTTGGTTGATACAGAAATACATCAAACATCATTTTATCATAATAAAACATTAGATTTTATTTATATAGGGAATAAAACTGGCTTTACACACTTCATGTAGATGTTTTGAAACATATTCTGCTTTGAATATTAATTGCAATTAGAGTTATTCTCCCTCATAGAAGAAAACCCCAGAAACCATCATTTAATTTGAGTTGTATTCCAACTTTTAGTCGAGGTTTCTCCTCCTCACACCACATGTTTGCCCCCAATCAGCTGATATTTAAAGTCGAGCCAGCCAGCCTTCACATTAAAGGTCAAAGATCCACCAAAAGTAAAGCAACAGTGTAAAAGCCCTTCCTTCCTCATTATGAGGATTTACATCCTCCTTTAAAAAGAGCCTCCCCAGAGCTTATTTAACTTTTATATTTAAAAGTCATTCCTAATTGCATTCTAACAGGTTTATTCCCACCAGAGCGCCGACGAAGTCCCACTTTAAAGTTGGACCACAACAACCGCTGCTGTCACTCAGCGCCGCGTAAACCGACGGCCGTCCAATCAGAAAGCTCCTCACTTTTTTTAACAGACTTTCGTGGCCAATCGCTGCAGACCACGGGGGAGGGGATGTGACCTTATTTGGCAGTTATGACCTTATATGGAGCGCCGCCGGGGAGGAGGAGGAGGAGGAGGGGAGCCAGGCAGCCTGACACTTTCCCCCAAATCGTAGCTTTGCCTCTCGGAGATGGGGCAGACAGTCGGACAGTGAAGCGGCACAATCGAAGAGCTTCTCCCACACCGAGGATCCGGGTCGGACCAGTACGTCGCGCCCCCCCCCTCAAAATAAAACCCCTCACCGCGGCGCGCAACGCACCAGAGGAGCGAGGATCGCCTCGGGACCGCGCGTCACGCCGTCTCTCTCCGAAGAGCTCGCCCGGGACTACATCAACCCGCCGCCGAGGACAAACGTGAAATGCGGTCATCCGGGAGGAGGCAGGGTCTGTGTTGCGTGAGTCCGAGCGCAGAAGGCCAGTGAGCGGCGGAGACGCCGGACGGGGGTCCCGCAACGTTGACGACTCAGAAGGCGACGGTTCGATTCCTTCAAACAAACACGCTGGAAGCGACTTTTCCCCTCAAGAGGCTCTCCACTCTGAAGAACGACGTGTTTATGGATCGCTGCGCAGCGACGGACAACGGGACTTGTAGGCTACTCTCACGTGCATCGATCATGTCGATACCTCGGGAACTTTGATAGATGTTTACGGACATAGAGACGAGACGATTTGAGCAGAAATACGCGCAGAAAAGCTCCGATTGACCTGCGGAGGAAGTGGGAAGCGCCTTTTACGCCCTCCCTCGTTTTCCCTTCCCTCTCTCTTCTCTCTCTCTCTCTCTCTCTCTCTCTCTCTCTCTCTCTCTCTCTCTCTCTCTCCCAAGACGTCAGGACGGATCTCTATCACTCAGTCTCTCCTTCTGTGATTTACACAAAGACCAAAGTGTTTGGGGATAGCATGGCAATGGTAGTAAACCAGTGGCCAGAGAACATTTCTGCAGATCCGGGGACTCAGCTCCAGATATGCGGCCAGGAGCCCGGCGGGGCGCCGGGAACCCCCAACGGTTCCACCCCGGGGAACGACGCGCTCTCCGGGGACAAGATCCCCAACGTGGACTGCATGGTGTGCGGGGACAAGTCCAGCGGGAAGCATTACGGCCAGTTCACCTGCGAGGGATGCAAAAGCTTCTTTAAACGCTCGGTGAGGCGGAACCTCTCGTACACCTGCCGGGGGAACCGAGACTGTCCCATCGACCAGCACCACCGGAACCAGTGCCAGTACTGCCGGCTGAAGAAGTGCCTCAAAGTCGGCATGCGAAGAGAGGGTAAGACTTTAGGTGTGTGACCGATATATACGTGTGATGTTGTGACATGATTTTATGTTCTGTTGTTGCTCGAGCGTCATTTAGTGCGTAAAAGACGAATTCTTTACATAATTTATTGGGTTTTCTAGAGAAAATATCTTTGCAAGAAAGAAGGAAAACTTAGATCATTTCAGCAAGAAAACATTTCCATCATTTTGCAAACTTTGAAAGCTTCCGTTTCACCACACATGTGAAAGTAAACCCTTAACAATAAGTTGTGCGTAAAAGCCGCGCGTCCCCGACGCCTGTTGATCTCCGCCGTTTCTGTCCACTGTTGTTTATTATGGATGAATTAATCGGCCCGCCACCTGCGGCAGCGCCACAATGCCCGTCTCACATTCTCTCCCTCGGTGCGCTCCGTCCTGTGAAATCCCTCCTTTGTCCCTCCGTTTTAATTACGCTGTTTGCTCACCGACACCCGGAGCCGCTAGAAGAGGATGCCGCTACATTTTGTTGTATTGTGTTGGATTAACAACGGGTCAGTTAGTGTCAAAGAGGGAGGGGGGGGGGGGGGGGGGATTGGGTGCTGGTGGAGGAGAGAGAGAGAGAGAGAGAGAGAGAGAGAGAGAGAGAGAGAGAGAGAGAGAGAGAGAGAGAGAGAGAGAGCTTTCCGTATTAATTATCATTCAGCAGCGCCGCTGGTGCGCATTTTCTTTCTTTTTAAACCCAAAAAAAGGAGCAGAAACATCTGTGCTGGCTGCGTTCCAGATGTGTGTGTTCGTTAATGCACTTTGGATTAGTCATCTCCGGCCATCATACTTCATTAAAGGACGCTGCTGGTTCCTGTTTCGAGGATTTAGTTCTCAAAAGGCAGCGAGAGCATAAATAAATCATAATATTTAATATTTCTGTTATATATTTGGGAGATGAATGAAAATCACAGTTTTACGCAGGTGAGTCAAGGACAAAGAGTCTTCTTGTGAGGGCAAAAACAAAAAAAAGTCCTGTCACTTCTTCGTCCCCTCGTATTCCCCCTCTGGTAGGACAGAATGAGGTCAGCAGCAGCATCATCTCAGTGAGTAATCTTGCTCAAGGACACTTGGGCAGCGGGTGTTGAAGGACGGGTCGAGTCTCTCAACGACCCCGCCGCCCTTTGTTCTCTTGCTTGCTCCAGAATGTAAACACACAGTGCTGGTTGGAAATACCCGACATCAGATGATCCCTCAAGGATCCCGCTGGTGCTCGTGCGTCTCTCCGACTGCTGCGCGTGCACAAAGTCGTATCCGATGTGATAAAATAAATAAATAAATAAACAAATACCCCGAGGGGCATCTTTCCGAGCCAGTAAACGCGAGGAGATCACCGCAGGGTGTTGAGTGCTTTTTATAAATAAATGTAACTCTCATTCAAACAGAAGACACGTGATCTGATGTGTCTGATCGTCGGAGATGAATTAACACAATTAAATCATCGAAAGTACGTAGAATCAAGTGTTTTGTTTATTTTGTTTTAACTTATCTGAGGAAGATTTCAGCTCAGCTGGTAAAAGTTTGACTTTCTCATTAAGAAAGGCATGCAAAGGAATTAGTCTCGCTGTTTAGATGACATAACATCATGAAGCTTTAAGGCTGCAAACTGTAATTCATCTTAAATCATTTAGTGTAGAAACAAATAATAAAATAAACCGACTTGTTGTGGTGAATTTCCTCTAAGAAGTGAGTTAGAATCGAGGGCATATTATGTCACATTAATTATTCAAATGAAAATAATGTTTTGAGAAACAATAAAACTCATCTGCTTTTCTTTTTTTAAGTGTTGGCTTATCTGGCGCGTAAAAAAGACTTTAATGTGGAGCAGGTCAACTTCCACTGACGGAGCTCATCTGGTGGTGCATTCGAGGTCAGCGGGATTAAACTGTGTCCTTAAATCCTCTTTTCTCGGCTGACTTCTGCTCATCAGCATTCATTTGTCTATTTAGGGATCATTTCTTTGTGTGTTCGCTCTGTGTGAGGCTAGTTGTAAAAAAAATGTATTGTGATGCACAATTTGATTGTGTTTTTAAATGAGAGGCTGAGGAAGATAGTTCAAGAAAATCACACACATTTAATCCCATTGTTTTTAGACTCACAAGATATTTGAATATTTCTCAAATAAATCATTATTTTATGGCAACATTTACACTAAATTGCATCCTAAAAGTGAAAAGTGCAGCAGTGTTGAAGCAGCAGTCTTCCTCCCCTGAGCCATGTTTCCTCTCCATTATTCAACAGGTATCTCAGGTTGTAAAGGGGGGGGGGGGTTCTGAGTCGTGATCCAGGTGAATTAGACGTTTGATGTTTACCGACAATAAACGGAATGATACTGATTCTCAACAACACAAACAGAACCGAGCGGAGGATCTCGAGGTAACATGTCCGTTGAGTTAAAGGATCCGGCAGCTCGTGAATGATTTAAATAAAGGCTTTTAACTCCCTGTGAAATGTACTGTGACTCTATAGTCCGCCGTGTTCCTCACGTCCCGGGACGGTGCTGCTGGATGGATCAAACGTATACACCACGTGCGTTACGCTGCGTAAAGATGTCGCGTTTGGATAGCGCGGTGAGGCGATGACGTAACTCCCTCGTCTGATATCACTAACACCGCCGAATGAAAACTTGGCTTCCCTGAGAAGACGCGCTGAAAGTTTCATGAGCGGATTCGGAGCTACTTTGCCTCAGTTTCGTGTTTCTGTTTCTGACCTCTTTTCTGCAGACTGCTGCTGCGTCGCGCGCGTCATAATATCAGCTTGTTTGTTGGGAGACTTTCGGCGGTAAAACGTGACCGTGCCGAGCCTCCGGTGGGGGAATCAAACCCGTGGCGTCGTAGGTATCATTGTCTGTTTCTACAGGGAGGCAAGGAGGATCCGCCTGACAGCTTCCTCATGAACCGGAGTGAATGTTTTAATTTTGAAGCAGCGCCACAAGGATGAGAGAGAGAGAGAGACTCTGATTAATGCATGCCTACGCAATGATAATGACGTTGTCGTGCGCGTGCCTTGACTCTGGACAGATGTGAGGTAACATCAGTAAAACGCCATCCACATCCATTTGGATCACAAGAATGTGCGATATCCACAGTGAGCATTGCGCATGCGTGAAGGCTGCTGCTGACAAAATACCAACAGCAGCGGGAAAATATAGGTCAAGCAAAAAACAACAACAAAATGCTCAAACATGAATAACAGACAGGATTCAGTTAAAAGTCCACGATGTGTGAGTATGAGTGATTTGGTGTTTGCTGTCTAACAGACAGATCCGGTTCCCAGAGACCAGGTCCAGACCCACAGGTGGATCACAGGAGACTTTATTTGACATTTCTGTCTGCAGTTCATCCTTTCAGCCACACGAGGGAGCCTGAATGATCGCATTGTGTTTGATAATCGTAATCTAGGGGCTTAAACTCGTCTATTTTGAGGATTTGAAAACATTCAACAGTTGCTTATTGGCCGTAATTCTCAGTTAACCGTCAAGGCATTCAACGTCTACCATAATGTCAATAAAAATATATTAATAAGAAAAATAAATCACAGAAATGTTAATGTAACCCGTGGAGCACAAACGTATCTTCAGACTCTGACCTGTTGATGATTCCTGAACTGGCTTGTTACTTAAACTCCTTGAATGCTACATTGTAGCATTTTGACCGCATGCTTTAATTCTGTACATTCGTTTAGTGGGTGTGTATGACGTGACGGACTTCAACGTAAACACACCCGCGTCCTTATTATCACGCTCAGAGCACCTGACGTAGTCTGGAGTGTGGGATAGTAAGGGAGGTGGGGTCGAACAAACACAGGACTTTCATCCAGGAGACTGCTGTTCATGTCCCAAAAGTTATGTCATGTTAGTCACATCAATGAGGGCTTAGTCAAGTTAACAGAAACCAAACTAATTGGTTTTGTTGCCTCAACCTAACTTCCTGTGAAGACGTTTATTTTGAAGGAGAAGTTTATTTTGAAAGGACACTCAGGAGCACAGACTAGGCTGCTGTATTTGGATGCTTAAAACAAGTTTGTGAAACATTGGAGTGATCCATCCACAGTGAGTCTTTACTCATCCCAGTAATTTAGCTGCTGACAAATTCACACACTTGACCCCTGTGACCTTTCGTAGTTGTTATCAGAGGCCTCATTGAAGCTTCCATTGAGGTGACACACTGGAGACGGCGGCGTGACGTCATCTTTAATATCACAGAGTAGACACACGATGACCTCATCCACGTAAAGGCCGTGCTTCTTCTTTCTGTGATAGAAGTCATGTGACCCTCTCAGGTGCGTTCACTGAATCAACTCACTCAGACTTTTCCTTGAGACTTTTAAGTAGCTCAACCTGTAATACTCGTAATAACACACACACACACACACACACACACACACGCTGGAGAAAGCTCTCCCGTGCAGCACTGAGGGAGAATCTGTGCACATTTATAATTTAGGCATGTAGTTGGTGATCTCATGCACAGCAGCAGTGATGACATAAGTAGCCGGGAAACAAGCCGCTTGGAATAAACAGTTGTACATTGAGATTTTTTCATAAAAGTGGGTGTTTTCCAGTTCAAGTGTGACGGAGGCTCCTCTCTGACTACAGTTATTTTACAAAAGGCTCATTTCCGCCCCATTTAAACTCAATTTCTATAGTTTATGCTCAGTTTGTTTTTGTTTTATTTGCTCAGCTTTTTGAGGTCGACCAAAGGGACCCACAAATCCATCAGAACGTTTTCTTAAGCAACGCTAAGAAAAATGTTAAAAGTAGCTTTTTTTGTTGCCAAGAATAAGAGAATTCATTCCTTCACCACAGAATATTGAAATCCTCTTAAAAAAGCAGCGTCATGTGCCGACTCGTGATGACTGACATGTAGGCTGGTTTAGGGTTTCAAGAAACAAGAGAGAAACAAAAACAACAACAAAACAGTACTTTGACTGTATTGTGGAATATTGAAACTCGTGTGTGTGTGTGTGTGTGTGTGTGTGTGTGTGTGTGTGTGTGTGTGTGTGTGTGTGTGTGTGTGTGTGTGTGTAAATATGAACAGTGTAAATCAGAGTCAGAGAGAGAGAGAGAGAGCTGCATCCACATGGCAACGCGACCAAACTTCCTCACACGAAGCTCCTGACTGTGTCGTCTTTTCGAGAGAATTAAGAATTAATAAAAGCTTGAAAAACAAAACAATGGGCTGCACGATCTGTAGAGTAGTCAGGTGATCCAGTGTTAATATAAAAATAGTTATAATAGAGAACATGAACACGTCGAACACCGTGTTCGACGGATGTTTGATGAGGTTTTTTTCCCTCTGTTTGTTCAGAATAAACAGAAGAAGAACTTGATCTGGAATGAGAGCTTGCTGTTGCACAAGAGCACACAATGGTGTGGACCATGAACTCAGCCAGACTAGCCAGTCCACAGTATCCAGTCCTTTTCAGAGAAATAAGTACCAAGTAATGTATCTTATTAACAGTCCGGTGACTCTTCAGAGCCGAGTCGGCCGACCGCGGTTTGATTGACGAGAATATCAGAGCTGAGATCAGCTCTTCAACATGAATCTGGCCTCCCTTTACTTTTACTTTTTCATGTTGTTTGCCCCTTTTTTTTAAATCAGGAACTCTCTCCTGGTTTACACATTAGCTCCTATCTGACGCTCCTCGGGAGCTTCGCCCTGCTGCAGAGCAGTGACCTGCAGGTCAAAGGTCAGGGCCAAAATAAAACCGGGGGAAGCAGAAATGGAGCACATTACCTTTCGGTGTCGCATCACACGCTGACCTCTGATCTGGATCGCGGCGGCCGTGTGTACGTGACGCAGGCTTTTCACCTTCCAGAAATGTCTTTTTTTTAGCTTTGGATGTGATTTGACATTTTGTTGATTGCTGGATTACATGCTAATGTCCCACACACACACACACACACACACACACACACACACACACACACAGGTTCACGCATGGCGGCGTGTTTATTTTTCGCTGCCCGATGGAAGCTTTAGGGGGGAAAAAAATCCACTTATTAAACGCGGCCGTCGGGGCTGAGCCAAATCTGTGATGTGTCCGCGTTGCCCCGGCACCGCGACCTTTTAGTCCAAATGTTGATAGGCCTTAATTGTATTTAGCTGCTGTAATTCCACTAACAGTTCGACCCGGAGGCTAATCCGGGGCAGCCAGGCAGCGAACTGCACTCTCTGCCAGCTGCCGTTTGCTGAAGTGGCATTTAAAAAAAAAAAGAAGTCGCAGCTGAAACGTCCCATGGTACCCCCCGTCCTCATTACACAGGATGCTGTTTCTGTTTTGTCTATTTTTCTGCCTTTCAATTATTTTTTTCTCTCCAGGAAGAATGACTTTGTGTATCGTTAAGATGTTAAATCTCAGCGTTACGCTAAGCCACAGTGCACTAATTAAAAAAAAAAAGGAGCAAACCAAATCTGACTTTATACTCCCCCCCCTCCCCCTTCTATTCTCCGGCTCTCTCACGCCGCTTTCCCTTTTTTCCGTCTTATCCTCCGGCATCTGTTTCTCTCTAATGTCATTTCTGTCTCGCTGCCCTCCTCTACGTCCAGATACTCCATCTCTCTGTCTCTTCCTTTGCTCCTCTCTCCATAATCGGCCTTTTCACCTCCTCGTTTCCCCCTCTTCGCTCCTCGCCGTCGTCCGGCCCAGCTGTGGGCGAAGGAACAAACACTGAGCGTTGTGTCCCGGTCACAAGTCCTTCAAGTGCTTTGCCTCTCAGCCACGAGTGACCCTCACAATGGAACCCCCCCCCTCCCTTCCCTTTGAAAAGTCAAGTGGATCAAGTAGATTCGCCGCCATCCTGCCGGGATTAACCGCCAATCAATATGAGAGCAGATTAATAGCCGTGAACCCACACGTGTGGGAGACACGAGAGGAAGTATTTGATATGTTCGCCCCCATGGAAGTCGCCAGTTCAGTGAGAATCCCCCAAAGACATGGAAACCATGTGTTTTTGTTGTTGTTTTAGATGACATTAACAAGCCGGGGCAGTGACAGTTTCAGGTTATGGAAGTGCTCTGACTGAGACGGGGACAGGGAAGAGTTTCGTGGAGACTTTCCCTCTCGTGGACCCGAAAATGACACAAGTTGAAGTCAAAAAAGGAAGAGGAGGAAGCCGAGTCCACGTAGGGCGAAGGTCAGGGACCTTCTTCCTCACTGAACGTTGGATTCCACTTCCTGTTTCCTCCCGACAGTCAGATAGTTTTCTTATTCTTATTCTTTTTAACATTACTGATTGTTACGATGCCGTATCAGGGCCACTGTAGAAAAAAAAACAGAGCCGAGAGAGGGGGGGCAATATTCCAAGAAGAAAAGTTTTATTACGATGCTAACAACCGGCATTTATGCTTGCTAACTTCCCATGAATGTACGCATTTTATTTTTCTAATTACTATATCCCAACGTGTGACAATGCCTCGTTAAGGTCCTTAGGGTGATGCTTATTGTTGGTTTTATTTCTATGAGGACAAATTGTCATCTTATGGGTGTTTTATTGATCGGGGCGGTTGGGCTAAGATGCTAGCGGTAGCTTTGAATTGTTGTCATAGCAACAGCCAACATCAGGTGTTAGCAGGAACAAAGCAACTTGTTTGTATATGGGATATATATATATATATATATAAAGTGGCAAATTTGTGAGGAAGCTTCAACCTGAACCGTCTTTAAAGGGCAGTTACAAAAGCAATTATTGGAAGGATTTGTTGAGTCATTCACAAACCTGCAGCCACTCCTCTGACCAGGTAACCCCCCCCTGGAAAAGACAGACACGGGCTGCTAATCCGACAGCCGTCCCCTTTCTGCAGAAATGAGTGGCGAGTGACGAGGAATGTCCCGTTGTGCAATGTCTTTTGTGGCGGCGGAGCGACAGCTCGACCCCGGCGAGGCCGCCGCCGCCGCCACGCTGTTTGCAAAAGGAGGCCGCATTCTTTTTAACACACGCGCGGGTTGACACAAGTTTGCAGGAGAGAAAACCTGGTAGTTCTGTAGGCCAACACCTTTTTTTTTTAGTGCCGGGGTATTTGTTGTTCCTGCTCACGGGACAGGACTTAGAATTAAAGGGGAATTTTTATAACCCTCCTGAGCGATTTGACCTCTCGTTCTTTTTTCGACACAGCTGCTGCGGGGTCGAGGTGACAGGTGATACAGAGTTGAAAAGCATTTTCCAAACCCCTCCTCCTCCCGTTGATTCCACCCCTCTCTCCACCTCCTCCTTCCACCTGTCTCTTCATGTAAACCACCGCTTCGCTATCTGAAGCTTCATCTGGTCGCTATATTCAAATGCACTGAACTCACCTTTACCTCTCTCGCCCCGCCCTCAATCTCAGCTTCACCTCTCCACCTTATCAACACATTTCACCCTTTTATCTCATTTTTACCCCTCACACGTGACTCCCCCCCCCCCCCCCCATCCCTCGCTGTGTAACAGTAGATGGAGTTATTAGTCAGACAGTGGGGATGACTGAACAGGTGTTTTCCAAATGGGCCTTTGAGCGCTCGCCGCATCATCATCACTCCACGGCGGCGGGAGGAGGGGGGTGTTTATGAGTGTATGAGAGCTTGGCCTCTGCGTGCCCTTTCCCCCTCAGGCGGAGCCATTTGCCATTAGGAGGGTACCGACATCACGCGGGGTTCATGTATGTATGCATACGCGGGTGCATGACATATGCAAGGTGTGAAGAAGTGGTATATCTTTACCAGCTGCTGCTTGTCATTACTCATTGGTGGACACAACAGGAACGGCCGCTTTCCACCGCGAAAAAAAAGAAAAAAGAGGAGCGCTGACATATTTAGGGGAGTCAGAGAAATGTTCCTTCCCTTCCCTTTTGACCCCGTTCTGCAAAAAAAACACACAAAAAAACACCCGACACATTCGACACGCCCAATTTCTTCTCCGTCTTCGTCTCCGTTTTTTTGTTTTCGTGTCTTCTGGAGGCTTCTGGGTTTCGCTTCGTAGACCAGGTTCAGGCGTCTCACAGTCAAACGCACATTCATGCATTAAAAGTTCACATTTATGCGACTGGGTTTCTAACCTTGGCTCTGCCTTGTTGTTGCAGCTGTACAACGAGGACGTACATCGAACTCCCAGAGCAGCCCGGGACAGTACCTGACCAACGGCACCGACCCCTACAACGGCCAGCCCTACCTGTCCGGCTTCATCTCCCTGCTGCTGCGCGCCGAGCCCTACCCCACGTCTCGCTACGGGGCCCAGTGCATGCAGGGAAACAACCTGATGGGCATCGAGAACATCTGCGAGCTGGCGGCCCGGCTGCTCTTCAGCGCTGTCGAGTGGGCCAAGAACATCCCCTTCTTCCCCGACCTGCAGCTCATGGACCAGGTGAGCCTCTTTGATGGCCGACTACATTTAACTTTCAACTCTGGAGGAATTATTTGATGTTTTGTTGGTCTCAAAAGTCAGATGAGAGGATTGAAACCACTCTTGTGTCTGTACAGTAAATACAAAGCTACAGACAGTTAGCCTAGCATAGCATAGGGAGTATTGTAAGTTACAATAAAATGTCCAACTCTGAAAGACTAGTTTGACATTTTGTGCTCAGCACTTTCTTGCCTAGAGTTAGACGAGAAGATCAAAACCAGTAAATACAAAGCTACAGCCAGCAGCTAGTTAGCCTAGCTTAGCATAGATACTGGAAGTGGGGGGAAACACCAGAAGTTACATCAACATTTTCAACTCTAAAGGACTAGTTTTGTGCTTATCACTTTCTAACCAAGAAGATTAAAACCACACTTGTGTATTTCCAGTAGGTACTAAGCTACGGCTAGCAGCTAGTTAGCCTAGCTTAGCATAAAGACTGAAAAAAGGGGTGATACAGCCTGCTGGCACTATCCAAAGATGGCCAAATCTACCTACCAGTCCCCAGGAGGGTACTTTACCTGGACTCATCAAATATAAAGCCAGGCTAGGTGTTGGCCCTCGGTTCAAGTGTTTGTGCTAAGCTAATAAGCTGCTAATGTATCTGCATGTTTAGAGGACAGCGGTATTCATTTCCATCATCTAACTCACTCTAACAGCATTTGGTTAAATGTCTTCTTCTTCTTCTTAGTGGAGTTTATAAACACTGATTGTCTTTAAAGCTAACACGATTAAATTCTCCCGTTCAACTTCAACTTCTTCAAAAGAAAACTGTGATCAAATAAATGACCACAGTTTCATGAAGTATGATCAATAAACAGATTCTTTCTCACCCTATCCTCAGTCCTTACCCTTAAAAAAAAAGGACTGATCTGATAAATAATAGAACTTTTCTCTTTCCCTTATCTGTCGTCTCTTCGGAGGCGTATGAAAAGAAATCCGTTGTGTTGCTATTGACCGGAGGTGGAAACGGACCGATGTTAACGCTGCACGTGTAGATTTACACCGACAGTTCTCGGTTGAATCACCTGACCTATAAATATTCACGTGCACCTTGGGCAGACCTATCACAAATATGTCACGCTGGAGCTGCACCGTATCATTAATATACCATCGGTATGCCGGCTGCTGGCGATGACACTTCTTCAGGCCGCTATCAGAACACATTGACACGCGTCCTCTCAATGTGTCGACCAGCGTGGACAAAATAATGTAAACGCCGAATAGAAGAGAACCGTTATTGATCATTTTTTTAAAAAGCTGCTGCAAAAGTGGGTCAAATGCATAAACCCCCTGTATATATGTATATATATGTATTATTTATTCAAGTCCTCACTGAATAAATTCAACTTGTGAATAATGATTTCTTCAAAATCATTAAATAATCTTTGACCTTTGATCTCTAATTTGCACAAAAGATGTGCACTTTGGAGCTGTGGCTTTTTTCTCCATTGTGATCAGAGATTGTGACATTTATTTGTCAACTCATACTATATATATTTACATCACTATGATGCCATATTATAAACAGGGTTGCCCATAAAGTTGGAATATTTTGTTTTCAGACACAATCCTCTGTTTACTCACTTTTTGGTTCCATTATGTATTCAGGTGAAAGACATTTGCAAATTATTCCAACTTTATGAGCGATGTATATTAACATCACTATATATTAAAAAGCATATTTATCTTCTTCCGATCATAACACAGCTTGTCACATCCTCTGTAATCTTCATGACCTTTTAAAAAAATTGACAATAAGTGTTTCTTCTTAACAATCGTGTTTCGCTTCGGGCCAATCCTTCGGGTTTATGCGGGCGCAGTTCTTCTTCCAAAGCGTGAATTTATGACTTGTTTGTGTGAAAGATGATGTGTGCATGAATGGAGCTCCTGTCTGCTATCTAGGTTTGGATTACTTGATGTTTTGTGCATCTTGTGACACTAAACTGAGCATTAGCAAACCTTGGGCGATTCTCCAAATTTTAAAAAGATAATTTATTTTTATAGTTACGATTTAAAACATTTCCTTCCAGTAGAAATGTCAAATGCTGCTGGACTAATGTACTAACCACTCGATGCTGCCCGTGTCCTAGGTGGCGCTGTTGCGCATGTCCTGGAGCGAGCTCTTCGTCCTGAACGCCGCCCAGTGCTCGATGCCGCTCCACGTGGCGCCCCTGCTGGCGGCGGCGGGCCTGCACGCGTCGCCCATGTCGGCGGAGCGCGTGGTGGCCTTCATGGACCACATCCGGGTCTTCCAGGAGCAGGTGGAGAAGCTGAAGGCGCTGCAGGTCGACACGGCTGAGTACTCCTGCCTCAAGTCCATCGTGCTCTTCACGTCTGGTGAGTCCTGAATGAAAAGCGCTCTTGTCGTCTAAACAGCGTCAGAGGGAAACGCCGTGAAAGGTCAATGGTGTCACGAAACGTCGGAACAGGATGTAGAAGCCGGGGCTTTAACGGGCGCTGGATGGCTCCGCGGGGGCTAATCGGAAGTTTAAAAAGCGATTAGAAATCCATGACCCAAAAATGTCACATTTATGGTGTTACTGCTCTCCAAGCGCTCTAAGAAAACCATATAAAACTTTGACATTGGAATAAAAATAGGAGAAACCTCCAGAGAGGAGATTAAAAGAGCAATGCTGCCAGATGCTGGTGGATTGATGTCGCAGGTAACGAGGTTCATGATGAAATAAAGTTTAACATTAGCATTATTATTATGAGTTGAGTTTGGATATAATAAATCAAATACGATCAATTGGTCGGGACTGGAGTCCTTTGGCTTGATCTTTGCCCTTCTTCTCAGACTCAAAGAGGATTATGGGTAAATTGTGATGCCAACAACAACATCACGGAGGCAGGACGGGGGGAATTAGCAGGCGGGTGAGCTGACTCCTTGTTGGCACAATTACATTCAGTTTAATTGGTTTATTCACGTATCACAGCACAGCTTAACCTGTGTTTGAGGGGGGGATTCTGTGCATTTCAACATCTCCAGCACGTCATAAAGTAGCTTTTTATCAGGGCAACCACTGAAACAAATAAATATCTATCACCAGTACAGAAGGTAGAAGGCAATTTGAAGATATTGGCTTATATTGTTGGTGCCAAGTTGGTACAAAAGTCATCTTTTACAGTGATCCTAACACTATAACACGACACAGGTCTATCAAATAAAAGCAAAAAGATAGCATTATTCTGAGTTGTCGAGGAGGTACGTCACATGTCGGCTACATCTGTAAAAACGCTCTCAGAATGCTCGTCAATTAAGGCTTGGATGCAGAAATGAGTTTATAAAATCTATGTGATAAAAACCCATTAACACACAGATGAAGGCAGCAGCGGGTTCATGTCTGAAAAGCTTTGTTTACCGAAGAAGAAGCCAAGAGATGCTTCACACGTTCGTTCATATTTGCCCGTTGTTAGGGACGGACGAGAATAAGAAGTTCATAGTGACGAGAAACATTTCCTCCTCAAAGCCGACTTAAGCCGCCACCTCTTCACCTCGGCCGAGCCTGACCGAGCGGCGACCTCTGATGCTGCAGCAGATACCGTCTCATTGGCTCCGTATGTAAATGCTGCCGCTACAGCCCCTCCCACTAGTCAGTCATGGTCGCTGCCCTCCGCGGATCTCACTATAATTTGATCACCCTTATACTGTAAAAGACCCTCGATTGACCCTGTGAGTAGCTGCTTGTGCCTCACTTAAATCTGGAGTTAACCTCAACCTCACTTTGCTGGAGTTAATCAGAATACCTGAATATTTTCGCCTCAGTATTTATCTTTCAGTGATAAGTTTTTACATTTTTTTTGTATTATTTCTGCACGTTATACATTTTACATTTTGTGCAAAAGACTGATGGACAAGTAAATAACATTTGAAGTGACATTGCACCTTAAGAAACATAGTTTAAATCCATTATTTATACGCTTGCACACAATCCATATGTTTCCAAAGCCGGCAGCCACCATCTGCTAAAAGTGCCTCCTTTTTTGACATTTATCCAACATTGCTTGTAGTCTTACATTTTTGATGATGATAGTTATTTCTCACCTTAATGAAACGCACATAATGACACAAAGAAAAACACCGTAGGTTTGTCTTGCTCTTTAAAAAATCCCCCCCCATAAAAACAAAAACATCGGGCTCGACACCCTCCTCGCTGTGTTGCATGATGTTCTCCCCGCTGGGATGCACACACGAGATAGAATCAAAATATAATGGTGTTACGACTCGAGGAAACCCACGAGATGGGCCGTTGTTGTGATACCGCTCATATACAAACCCTGTTGAGGTTGATCCCAACAGTCAGCGGGCCAGCGCCAGCCACAATACTGTCACATCTGGGCTCCTTCAGCAAGAGGGGTGGGGTGGGGGGGGGGATGGCGAAGAAGATGTGTTGTGTTTTTAATTTATTGCATTTCTTTTTCTCCGCTGCCTTTGCATGACGTGTCGGATTCACTCTGCATGTATGTGGGTCTCTGTCGAACCACCTCCTCTCGCTCTCCTCCTTGATCCCATCTATTATTGAAACCAGTCATCCACCCCTCCTCCCTATATGCTCCCCAAACCCCCGAGCCCAGCCCAGGCCAGGCCCCGGGACCCCCCCCTCCCTCCCTGCCCTCCACCACGGGGAGTTTGAATTATGTATGGTGAGTTTCAGTGAGACGGGGAGGATTCCAAACAGCGCCGGCCGTGACCTACATAACCCCTGTAGCCCTGAGCATCCCATGTGACCTCCCCTGCATGCAGGAGGGCGGACCCACATGTAAACACGGTGCAAAATGCAAATGTCTGGAAAGGACACAATACATTTAGATATTATAACGGAAAGGCACTCGGTAATAAACTCCTGCAGACTCGAGGTTAGGATGAGCTAACAAGCTTCGACAAACACCAATCGTCTCTCACCTCCCGTCTGAGACCCCTCCCTCCCACCCTCCCCCCCACTTGCCCAAGTCCCATCAAGCCACATCAGAGGACGGGGCATCTCAGCGCTGCCACCCCGATCCTTCACCCGCACTGACCCGGTGTGTGCCCGCCGATCAGACAAAAGAAGGCGTAAAGGGAGCGCCCACCGAGCTGTCGCCTCGGCACGCGATGCCCCTTCAGTCCCACAGACAGCTCCGCTAATCCCAACCAGGCAGGGACCGCCTTGTCACGCAGGAGCCAAAATGGCGGATATAAAGGCTAGCCCCCCCTCAGCAAAATACAGCTGTAGTGGGAGTAATTACTCACTCAGAATGATGAGAATAGTGGCTGCTGGGGGGGTCAGGAAGGGGCTTGACAACCTTGATTAAAGATATAACGTAAATTTAATTTTGTTTTATTGTGTGGGGGTTCGATGCCCAGCAGGGTTTTTACACGGGGGACAGATCAAAGTGTGACATGACAAAGGGGGGGGGGGTCGTCGAAAAAACTCCTGTCTTCCAAACGAGGGTTCATTCAGGGGCCACAGTCCGGTGTACAGTATGTGGCGGAGTACAGTGAAATGTGTCTTTGTTTTGAGTTCACACATCTATGACCTCCTTTTGCTAAATCCCCCCGTGCTCACACACACTCACACACACACCACACTCACACTCACACACACTCACACACACTCACACACACCACACACACTCACACACACCACACACCACACACACCAAGGGTGCGAAAAGTATCGCGCACAGTGTTACACATACTATCGGCTGTGTGAGACTCTTTGCCAAGTCGGGGTGGGGGTGGGGGTGGGGAGGCGGAGGAGGTGGAACATGACCTCCAGCTGCGAGGGGAAAGGGAACGCCGTAGCGAGCCGCGAACACGGTCGGGTAGTAGATTCACATCGCTGCAGCGACGACCTCGATTTCCCTCAAGTTTGAGCGAGATCACTCTGACTTATAAGAACAACGAACACATCAGCTGTTCATTACATGTATCATCTTTATAATGAAACTCATACATTTAATGTACAGCTTTAGGTCAACAGCGAAATCTTAAGCCTCAATGAATCAGACTATATTTGATAACTGTTTGCACTGTTTTTAATGTTGTTATATTTATGTGTCACATGCTGCCTTTTAAATTACTTTATTTGTGTACTATTTATCTATTTTTATACTTAGATGTTACATTGTTTGGCATTCTGTGGAAAGCAAACAAAGACTTGAATTGTTTCTTTACTGTGCATATGATAATAAACCTGAATCTTGCTTTTAGATTCTGTTAACGTCCCCTCAGGCTGATTCAGACACTCCAATAAGGATTGTTCTATAATAATAAATCCCTCTTCCCTTCCTCTCTAGATGCGATGGGGCTGTCAGACGTGGCCCACGTGGAGAGCATCCAGGAGAAGTCCCAGTGCGCCCTGGAGGAGTACGTGAGGAACCAGTACCCGAGCCAGCCGAACCGCTTCGGGCGCCTCCTCCTCCGCCTGCCCTCCCTGCGCATCGTCTCCTCCCCGGTCATCGAGCAGCTGTTTTTCGTCCGCCTGGTGGGTAAGACCCCCATCGAGACGCTGCTCCGCGACATGCTGCTGTCGGGCTCCAGCTACAACTGGCCCTACATGCCCACCGTGCAGCGCGACCGGCCCATCTCCCTCCACTACAACGAGAACGGGCCCTGAGGCCCGGCCCGATGGCAGGCGGGAGGAGAGAGAAATCATTCAGGCTGAACGTCCATCTGACTCTTCTACATCCGATCCACCACATCAGGCCGCTCAGCTCCCTCGCCATCCCCAAAAAACACCCCAGACTGACGACAGAATCCGCCACCGTCCCGGTTTACTACAAGCCAGTTAGTCATTCAGCCCCCCCCCCTCCCCTCGCGGTACCTCAGTCTGCATGTGAGATGTGGCACGAGACGGACAAGTTGGTAGAACGGGATTATTGGGCAAGTTCACCAGCAGATCTGGACTCACTTCAGGTGTCGGTCTCAAAGTCCCCCCCCCCTCCACACATGCAAACATGGACAGACGAAGGTAAAACATTTGCTTTATCGTTGGTGCTACGCCTTACAGAGCGTCTCAGTACGGAGAATACTGAGCAAGGGCTTTGCCAATGGGACTCTACGAACCGAGAGCACAAGGCCCACTGTATATTTACCAATTTTTTTTTGAAAAAGAAAGCCAGAAGCCATTAAAAGAAAAAAAAAAAAAAAAAGACAAATGCCAAAATGTCTTGGGACTTTTTGCAGAGGACATGTTTTAATGTGTGTGTTTGTATTAGCACTGTTTATATGGAGAGAAAAAAACTCATGATTGTGTCCATATGTACAGTATATCGTTGATTCATCTATAGCATATTAGGGTTCAATGGGAAAACGCTCAGGTTCAAAAGGGTGGGGGTAGAAAGACAGACAGGAAGAAAACAGACAGACATGCCAATATCAGTATAAGAGCAAAAAAAAAGCCCAGTTAAAAGTTACACTTATCAGCAGCCTGTGCCAAAGCTGAAAAAATGCATATTGTTTGGATATTTTTGTGGTAGTGTTGGTGATGAAAATTTTAGTGTTTGGTTTGTCTTTAATTTGACAATATACTTGTTTTGGGGTCTCAGGGGGGAGAAAAGGAGTCTGTATAAAAATAAAGAAATAAAGAAATAAAAGCTTAGGCACTTGCATTGTAAACTAGTCAGAACCTACACTTATCCACTCCTGTAAAATCACAGCACTGGTAGATCGTTGCTGCCCTTAATGCCATTTGATCAATTATGACTTTTTTTTTTTTACTTCAGAAAAACCCCTTAAAACTTTGAACATGTTGTTATCACAGGAGTGACAACTCATCCTCACTATTGTTCTATTGTCTTGATTGTCAATATCGGACCTTTTTTGAATTTCTTTTTTTGGGGGGGGGGGGGGGGGGGGGGGGAGGGAGCATTTTACAAAACTAGCTGTACTTGCCTTAGAACAAAGATTTTGTCACTGAGCATTTATCTTATGACTGTGCCATAATCTCTCGTTACCTGTTATAACAGGTATTATGTTCTGTCAGGAGAGGAAATGAACTCGCGTGATGTAAATAAATAAATGATTGGTGTGCACGTAAAGTCGTAAGAAAAGTGATGCAAAACTGTTTTTTTTTTTTAAATATAGAGAGAATAGACATTTCTGCTTTGACATCATCGGCACTTTCATTTCTTGGCCCTCGTGCGAGTTCTTTTCCACTTCCTGATGATATTGTCATGTAGGGAAAACGCCCTCGACTCATGTCATTTGAGCTTATCGTACCGATACCGTAGAGACAAAGTATCACTAACCTCTGAAAACCTCAGTCTATGTTACAATACTATCCCAGTTGGACTCATGACTGTGATTTTTAGCTTAGGACTATTTTAAGTTGTTGTTGGGTTTTTTTCTTTTTCTTTTCTTCCTCTTTGTGGAAGCAAGTTTTTATTTTTATTTTTATTTTTTGACAACCTGTCTCACATTTCCAACATGGCACTGTGGTATCAACACTGGCATTGGAAAAGCCAATCTGGGACCTTTTTAGAAAGCGTCTGTTGACGAATGAATTCACAGAAAGCTCCTATTGTTTGTTTTTATCCCCTCTATTTTTGTTTGGAAATATGGATTATCCATTAATTGAAATAAAATTCTGTTGTTCACAGTACATTTTCTGCTGTTTTTTTACCGTCACATATACATAGAGAGACACAAAATCAGTATTTTGTATTTCTGCGACTGGATGATTGTTAACAAAGCTCACCTTGGAAGTCGTATCGTCTGTCCACAGGTCTGACTTTTAATTCAAACCTGCCTAACGTTGTCTTCTGATGATTCAACAGTTTCCAGGGATGACGGTATGCACTCCACTGATGCCTGTTGGAACAAGGCAGTAAAATTAATGGATCACATTATTATGTGTTATGGTTGAGATGAGCATCAATTTGGAGAAGATGTCACGTTACCGTGGAAACAAGTTGAAACCTGATATCTTGTGGAAATCAAAATGTCTTGTGCCGTAGGATAAATTAGTTAAAAAAAAAGATGTTCTTCGTTTTTATAGATAAGCTGATTATATCATCCAGAATTCTTTCTCTCTGCTACTCATTTCATGTTTGTCACACACAATAAAAAAAAATCAATGATACGGTTAGTAATGATAAATAAGTAACAGCAGCAACCGCAAAGCTTGCATTCTCAGTAGGCTAATCTATAATGTTATATAACACCACTGATCAACCATAGCAACATTAGCGTGTTAGCAAAAGTAGCATGTAAACAGTTTCAACCAGTTCATGTTATAACACCACTGATCAACCGTAGCAACATTAGGGTGTTAGCAGAAGTTGCATGCAAACAGTTGAGCTAGCTAATGTTAAACACCACTGATCAACCGTAGCAACATTAGCGTGTTAGCAGAAGTTGCATGCAAACAGTTGAGCTAGCTAATGTTAAACACCACTGATCAACCGTAGCAACATTAGCGTGTTAGCAGAAGTAGCATGTATACAGTTTCAACCAGTTCATGTTATAACACCACTGATCAACAGTAGCAACATTAGCGTGTTAGCAGAAGTAGCATGTAAACAGTTTCAACCAGTCCATGTTATAACACCACTGATCAACAGTAGCAACATTAGCGTGTTAGCAAAAGTAACATGTAAACAGTTGAGCTAGCTAATGTTATAATACCACTGATCAACAGTAGTAACATTAGCGTGTAAGCAAAAGTAGCATGTAAACAGTTGAGCTAGCTAATGTTATAACACCACTGATCAACAGTAGTAACATTAGCATGTTAGCAAAAGCAACGTAAGCAGTTGCGCTAGCTGATGTTATAACACCACTGATCAACCGTAGCAACATTAGCATATTAGCATCTGTGTTATGACATTTACCAGGCATTCATGAAAAGAAAAATAATTAAATACATATATTCCAACACTTATTCTAACACACATATCATTATATTACAATATGATAAAATATGGAGTGGGAATTAATGCAGAAATCTATCATTTTAAGGCACCACCCGGCTAGCACCTGAAGGGACGCAAATCAAACACACCTAACGTGATACGTGAGAACGTGCGTGAGAACAGGTGCATGCTGGGTGTAGCCAAACTGCTAAGCTAACGCGCTAACGTCGGATGTCGCAGGTGAATTCTCCAGTACGCAACGTCCCCGAGGAGTGCTGTGGAACAGGCGGACTGGTTGTACTGGGAAGGAGAGGCCGAGTGGACTGCTCGAATATAATACGGTCAAACTGGCCGGTCGAGTAGGACTCGGCGGCGCGCGCGGGGACGCGCAGAATCTCGTTCAGACGGGTGAGTACAACAGCAACGCGTTGCCTGGAAACGTAGCTATGCGCGCGCGTTGTGCAACGACATTTGCAGGTTGTATTTGCTTCAATTGAAGTTGCTGTCGCGTTTATATCGTCTTTACAACGCTGAAGTTGGTTGCCTTGATAATGCCATCCCCCCTATCGTTAAAGTGTGACGTCATTAAATTAATGTCGCACATTTTATTAGATTTGTCTGACTTTTGTCTGTTTTGTTGTGAATTATTTTTGACGCTGTACTGTTGTTGCGTTGCAAATGACCCTAAAATATATTGTTTGGCAGTGAAACCAAGTACATTTATTCAAGCGTTGTACAATAACTACAGCTCATGCTACTCTCTACTTCTACTACTTGGCCTACATTTAAATTAACGCTTTACTTACTACGTAGTTAGCCTACTTAACAGATTCAAATTGTTAATACCTCCGTCTTTATGGTGTACGTATTAAAGCGTCAATAATTCCAATTCACTTATATAATGTATATGATTCTGATATAAACCCGTCTGCAAAGTGACTGCTTTTAATTTTGGTAATTTATAGTGTGTGGTTGTGTTTGGATGCTAATGAATTTAGGCTTTTTACTTGCATTCTCTCTGCTGGCCATCAGGGGGCGACTCCTCTGGTTGTAAAAAGTAGTCTGATTGCATGGAAGATGAGAAAATGACCCTACTTTAAAAGCTGCTTTTATATATATATATATACCCGCGACCCTGAATACAGGATAAGTGGTAGACGATGGATGGATGAATAAATATATAATACATATTTTTTTTTGCTTTTATTGGAAATTGCCAGCATAGAGGAAATGTGGAGAGCGAAAAAATGGGGCCGACATGCGACAAAGGCCAGAACTAAACCTGGGACGACATGACCGTATGCCTCGACCTTTGAGATGCTTTCAGACTGATTTGTGATCTGTTTGTTGCTGGTGAATGAGTGAATAGTTCAGGGAATCTGGATACCGATGTAATGAGCTCATCTTTCTGTGGTTGCCATGGTCACACGTTGAGCAAGTCATAAAAGGCGAATGATCATAAACGCTGAATGCTGCCGACCTTGTTGCACAATTACAAAAGATTAATCTTTATCACTCAGATTTTGAAAACCTTGCCTCTTGTTCAATGCAGTGTTGTTCTCCTGGCTCTGATTGATCTGCTGTCAGGTGATATTTCTGGATCATATTTGCCCGCCGATCCGTAGTCGAAGGGTATCAACAACGCACTCCCACCTCAGATCATCACAGATTAATGTTTCTGCTCACTTTCTTTGTCCATTGAGCACTTTGATTCCATGAGGGAGAGGAGCACATGTGTCGATCAATAACGCTGATCAATCACTGATTTTTAAACCCCCTACTCACGCTGAGATGCAGCCCAAATGTTGATACAGGCCTGCTTGGTGCACGACAGAAAATAAGCAAACACCATGACCCTCCCTCTCTGTGTGTGTGTGTGTGTGTGTGTGTGTGTGTGTGTGTGTGTGTGGGGGGAGATGCAGAGAAAGAACACACATGGTCTTTGACCTTTGGGTTCAAGGTGTGTGTGTGTGTGTGTGTGTGTGTGTGTGTGTGTGTGTGTGTGTGTGTGTGTGTGTGTGTGTGTGTGTGTATGGCGTCAGAATCGTTTCATATTACTTGCGCAACTATCAACTGAACGCGTCACACCCGCGTGCTTTGACGCCTGTGCAGCACACAGCGCCTGACGTGTAATGTAGTTTCCTCATTGGCTTATAATGGTCACGCGTTCACGCGCACGTTCACGCGTGATGGCTGCTGCACGCCTGTGATCACATTACGCGGAGTAACTACGCGTAACATTCATGCGTTTTTTAGCGAACGCACGCATTAACGCTCGCATGAAGATAATTGAACATTTTTGTCAGGCGCTCACATGTACGTGGAAACGACGTGCGCAGACTCTGTCACGCGTAACAAGAAACTGCGTACATATGAAGCAGCGTGCGCACGTCTGTCTGTCACTGTTTGACAAATGTTGTTACGCGTTCACACGCACGTGCGGTCGCAGATTCTGATGCTGCGCGGCCGGAATTGATCTGCTGTGCGCACCTACTCCGCGTAACGTGAGCGTGTAATGTAGTTGCCTCCCCTGGTTGACTGAAATGAACAGGCCAACTACATTACGCGTTCAAATTACGCGGAGTAGGTGCGCACAGCAAATCAATTCCGGCCGCGCAGCATCAGAATCTGCGACCGCACGTGCGTGTGAACGCGTAACAACATTTGTCAAACAGTGACAGACAGACGTGCGCACGCTGCTTCATATGTACGCAGCTTCTTGTTACGCGTGACATACAACCTGCGCACGACAACGCACGCACGCACGCACGCACGCACGCATAACAAATAACCATGCGTTCACACACACGCTGCTGCGCATCTTTCTAAGTGTTTTGACATCGATTTACCTTCATAGTGTGTGTGTGTGTGTGTGTGTGTAGCTGCTGGTAGCTCTCAGTTAGACCAAAAAGAAACTCAGAGACTTTAGACGCGAACAGGTTTCTGCATTTTGCTCCTAAACCTCAAACATGATGTCAAGATCCCTCCTTCTCACCACACACACACACACACACACACACACACACACACACACACACGGTAACCTTGTGCCCCTTACACCCAGCCTCCCTTCCTCCAACTACCTCCCCCATTCCCTCAATCCCCCACCCTCCATCTTACCCACCCACCGCCATCCCACCTCTCCATGTGCGTGTCAGTGTGTGTTAGCGTGTGTGTATGTGTGTGTGTGTGTGCGTGCGTGTGTGTATGAAGAGTAGCCGATTGACTTATGCCTTCATTTCGGAGCTGTCACTCCTGGCCAAACACCATGACCCCTCAACCTCCATTTTGGAGGCGCACATTTTTTTTTTCTTTCCTTCACCATATGAATAAAAACACATGTGGCCCAAAGGTTTGTGTGTGTGTGTTGGTGTGTGTGTGTGTGTGTGTGTGTGTGTGTGTGTGTGTGTGTGTGTGTGTTGGTGTGTGTGTGTGTGTGTGTGTGTGTGTGTGTGTGTGTGTGTGTGTGTGTGTGTGTGTGTGTGTGTGTTGGTGTGTGTGTGTGCGTGCATGTTTATGTGTACAGGTAAATCAAACTGACACAGCTCCTTTGAATGGCAGCAGACGAATTACTTTTGCACTTCAATTTTGCACACCTGCCATTTATGGCGAACACCGGGCTCAGCATAAACCATAAAAGCAAAAAATATGTTGTTTCAAGATACAAATTGGAGCCAGTAAATATCAGAACCAGGTGCAGCAATTGCAGGTTATTTCTTTTGTGGGTAAATGACTTTGCATATATTACCAGTGTGCGGTTTATTATTGTGGCTCTACACTGTAGTGAGTTTGATGCAGTTTAGTGCAGATTCTCTTATTTTTAATACTAAAACCTCATAATATGACTCTTCTGCTTTAACTTATTCTCTTTTATCTTATTCAGAAGATGTTGTAATCAGCTCTCCGTGTGTATTTAAACGTTCTATCTGTCCTGGTAATAATAAATATGTGATACAGTGATGATTAGTGTAACGTTGCACCAGAAAACAACAATTTAACCCTACACCACTAACATCGAGTGATTTTCATTGTGTTGCTGTTTAACTTATTTTCCTTTTATGAGACGTTTTATGGGGGCAAATATAAGAAGACTACTTAAATTTACCATGTATTTTTGTACTTTATTATATTTGAATGAGAAGTATTTTTTATCAGGTGTATTTCATTGGTAAATATACCCGAGCTTAGTGTTCTAGGAACAGAAAGTGGGTGACAAGCATCTTGTATCTGTGTATTTGTTGGTCAAAAGACTTAAAAAACACAAAACTGTGAGCTTTAAGTACCTTCTTGGATCATATAAAATGAAAAAGTACAATAATGAATCCATAAAAAGTCAGTTACATTCAAACACAATACATAATTATGTGTTCTCCGAATCATTTTTAAGCGTTTCTGCCTCATTTCTACTTCTGTATTTGTTCCCGGTGACGCAGGAGTTCCTCACCGACGCCAACGCGAGGGCCAATCAGGTTGCGGCGCGGCGCTCCGATGCTCACATTCACACAGAAACGGTGCGTCCGTCTGAGCCGCCTGTAGGTGGGCGACGAACCAATCCGGTCCTGGCCGGAGGTCGACATGACAAACACAATAAGGCAGCAGATTCATCAGCCGGCGTGCTCTGACAGTAATTGTCCCGGGTCCGTGTCACAGCCCCCCCCCCCTTAAAAATACAAAAGGGACGTTCCTCTGACAAGAATGACATCGGCGCCAGTCACATGCATTTAAGCCAGACACCTCCTCCAATACGTTATGACGCGCTTTCAATTTAGGAAAAAGGGCCCCGGCGAAGATGAACGGCGCCCTGCGTGGGAGGAGGAGGGCGCGTGTGTGTGTGTGTGTGTGTGTGTGTGTGTGTGTGTGTGTGTGTGTGTGTGTGTGTGTGTGTGATTGAGAGTAGGCGAGACGTGTGGAGGGATTTTGTTTTAATAAAAAGGCACATTTTTTTTTTTGTCCCGTCATTTAAATGTGAATGTTAGCAGAAGAAGGAGGGCGAGCCAGACGTCCGTCTCCGGGGGATACGGCCGCCCAGATCGATAGGTGGGGATGTCAGATTGAATTGAGGTCACTCTTTGTCTCCCCCCCCCGCCCCCCCCACCACATGGTGGTATTAGGTGAGAGGGAGGGGTTAGTCGTGACCCTCGTCTTGTCAGAGCGGCGAGGCTTTTCCGTGCCGCCGCAGGTTTGTTCTCGGTTGTCCTGGGAGACGGCGTACGCTTTTGACAATGACACTGGTCTTTGAAGGATCAATAAAGCTGCTGAGATGTGATGAGACTGTTGTTGCTTTAATTCTATCTAAATGTTAAACAGACTGACTATAGAGTCTTTTTCTGCTCAGCTGGAAGAACGTGAGAGTGAATTATGGCGGCGGGTGAGCAGACTCGCCAGTCTGTCAGACGATCAATCAATCAATGACACTCCATCGATTACATTTCGGATCCCTTTTTTTGGTAATATGAAGTATTAAACGGTTCCTATCATTGTTGTGAATATTTTACTTACTATCTTTAGTTTCTTACTATCTGACCTTTTTGTTGGGGAAGTTTTCTCCTTTATTGCTGTGAATGTATTGATTCTATGTTGTGTCAATCAGTGTTGATGGGGAAGTAATGATCAGGGTCACGTGAACGCTGAGGTCTATCATGTAAATGGCATTTCATTACTTTATCAAATAATAGAAAAAATAGATTACGTTATCAATTATGCTGATTAAAGCTGCACTAACGCTCCCATCGTGTATTTTACGGTCAAGCTACAACATTTTCCGAACTTCATTAACGGGTTTTCCGAGTGAAACGCGAGAAGTATTGTTGTGAATATTTTGATTAGTTCATGATTTTTTGGTACCAGCTGACGTTATCATTGGAATATTGGATTGAAGAAATTAATTGTAGTTATTTTTCCAGCATATATTGTTAAATAGGTGCACAAGATGACCGGAAAAGGAACTTCAAGCACGTCAAAAAAGGTTGAGCACTAAATGAGAATCTTAGCGACTATCTGGCGAAGAGGAGCATTTAGAAGCTAAAGCGCTGGAATTAGATTCGACAGGTGACCAGAAACACGACCCCAAATAAATCCTACTGATGCTCACTCGATGACACGGTATGTAACATTGTCCTGTTTCACAAAATGGCCCAACAAACCCTCATAAAACTGCTTTAAGAAGTCATGATAGTAATCTTCATTCCATTCTTCAAAAAGAGCTCAGAAATGTGTGTTTTACTAGTCTGACTCATTCAACAGCTTCAGTTAAGTCATTTTCAGGTTTGCTAACATGTCACCACATTACAAAACAGACTCGTAATATTTTATGTGGCATGACAAACGCAGCTAGAAAATCTCAACCACAAGTGAAGACTTTTCACAAATGGTTTATGAGAACGAGACAAAGCCAAAGTTCATTTTCAGTTTCATTAATTTCCTTGTTTTTTCTTCTTCTTCTACTTCCTGCATATGATTTATATTTGACCGCGGGACAAAAGAGTCTTCAGCGAGCACGCCTCCCCCCCGACACTTGATATATAGAGCGATGCGTCTCCAAAGCTAATATTATAATGAATTGGATCTGTGTCTGTGTGTGTGGCCCAACAGTGGGACTGTTTGCGAAGATGTCCCAAAAGCAATACCCCCTTCTCCAGAATCAACAGCCCCACCCCCCCCTCCACCCCCCCTCCCATTTAGCATTCCCAGATCCCCCTGAAATGAAACGTTCATTTTTTCCATAACTATCATCTCCGGCAAAGCATTGCGGGGGGAATTGGATCCGTCTCGGCACAACCCCTCTCCACTCAGATCTCATCAAGCGTGAGTCGAAGTCGCCCCTCTCCCACGGAAATTGCTCTGTACGGCAGGAAAATGTACATCATTGAGGTGCAGACCAAAAAAAAAAAAAAATAGGCATTGGGCTCCCTTTCGCATTCTGACACCCCTACTCCCCCCACCGCCACCAGCGTTCCTCTTATAAATCCTTAAAGAGGGCGCTGACTCCAATGTATGGCAACACCATCAATATTGATGTGGGAGAAAGTTCTTCCAAAGCCGCCTCAGTCACAGAACATTAATATTGATAGTGTTGTGCACCGGCCCGGACGCTCCAAAATGGTAATGGCATCCTGACTGGGGGTTAGAGGCCAATATCATTGCTGAATATGGACATGGCTGTTTAGCTGCAAGCGGGACAGGAGGCCATGCCAATCATCGTGTCCTCTTCGTCAACCTGACCAACCTAAGAAGGGCGCGTCGGTCGCTGGTGGTGGTGGTGGTGGTGGTGGTGGTGGGGAGGTCGCTGAGGTACTTTGACTCTCACTTCATTTGATTTGATTCTTCTAATTTCTCAGATCGAACCCCGGAGAGATTAAAGATGCTTTCCAGACCGAGACGAACCACCACGGATCGTTTTCAAAACACTTCTTTGACGTTCTTTGGTCCACCAACAACATTTGGCAAATATTCCTGTTTCCCAGATGATAAAGCCTCCTGACTGTTGTGACAAGCTGAATGTTTCTTTAGCACCTCGATGCGATCGACATTTGTGGTTTTTAAGCACAACTTTTGGGATTTGCTCCACACATTCATGTTAATCCCATAAAAGTAATATATTTGATGATCCTCTGACCACCAAAACTTCTGTTTATAACTTAAATACCTGCAAAACAAATGCCAACAAATGAATCATTAGCTTGTTTTTTAGTTTAATGCTAACTAACTGATGTATTGTCATTGTGAGCATTTTAGCATGCAGACTTTAGCATTTAGCTCAAAGCAAATGTACCTAAAACCCCCCTCACAGCGCTGCTAGCCTGGCTGGAAAGAGTTTGACCAGCTGTACTTTGTGTTTATTGCTAACTAACTGATGTTAGCATGCTAACGTGCTAAACGCCAGCATGCTAATATTGCCATTGTTAGCATTTTAACATGCAGATGTTAGCATTCAGATCAAAGCAAATGTATTTAAATACAGCAGAACGGTAGCACGGATGTACATGACTCCAAAAATGCTATATTTTAGCACTAAATTGTAAAAATATTAGGTCCGTAGGAGCGTTTTTATCTGGAGTTAGCATCAGCCCTCATGATATCATGGCTCTGTCGCTGTGGTGTCCTCTGCTTGTGCAAACACGTTACACTGAGGCTGTTTTCTGGGTCAGTAAGTTAAATATTTCAAATGGTTTATTTTTAGCACCGTCTGTTTCCACTTTGTGTACGAGCTGTGTGGTTGTGTGTGTGTGTGTGTGTGTGTGTGTGTGCGTGCGCTAGTGCATCTCTCTCTATCTGCGATCACTGCAGGCTGCATTTGACCCACTAAGTCATCTTCACATGGCCCCCGGTGTTCATCAAATGAGCGTTGTGTGCAGAAGGGGGCCGTCATAATTGGTTGCCAACTGACCGTTAACACGTCCGACAACATACAGGACGCGTATCGGCTGTCTTGACATTAGAACCGCTTTATTCTTGGCTGTAATGTCGGTATCCGACCGGTCCCGTCAGTCAGGCTTTTACCGCGTGTGCTAGTTTCCATAAAGCTCAGTTTCAGCTGCTTTCGTTTACTATTAAACTCTTAAAACACGTACAGTTCCACATGCATATTAATTACCTCTTAATCAGGCAGCGTGCATCTAATTAATTTAATGTCTACGGTTGTTTTTGTTAAATATTAAACAGCGGAGGAGGGGGGGGGGGGGAGTGTTACTAAATCACATTAGATCACTTGAACATGGCATTGAACTGTGGGTGCAAAGAGGGCACTGTAATTGCTGCAGAGATGAGTGGTCATTGAACTGTGAAGCAGCAGACAAGTTTTCCACAGATTATGAGAAACAGAATGATTGGAAACTGCCCGGGGGGCAAAGGTCCCATGATAGTTTTTGACCTTACCACATATGTTGGAATCAATGCAGGGCTCTGTTGTTGACCTTAGCCGTTCTCTGCAACACATACCGCAGTTTCTGTTTCCTAAAGACAGAACTCCTACAGTATCCACGCTCGTCCCGTGCTTCACTCCCCCTCTCATCTCGCTCCCTCCTTCACCTTAGGTTGTTTTCACTCACTAAATAACACAAATTTGACTCTCGTTTTGGTTAAAATGTAGTTTAAATATTCTGAATTCGACTCATAGGCAATAGTTTCCGTGTTTAATATGAATTCAGATCATGTGATTTAACTTCAAACGCCTCGAGACGGCAGTTTGTCTCACATCTTCTACTACATTTTCATGCTGTTTTGATCAAGGAGATTTTTCCCTTATCTAATCCCAGCAGATTTAATTGCCTTTACCTTAATCATAGAGGTGGAGTCGTGTGCAACAGTCTGTTTCTGATTGTTTTTACTCTTGTTGGCCTGTCGTGTCATGCGTTGTCGTCCTTTTGCACTATAAGGTTCATAAAGGCAGGAAATCAAATGCACTATTAACATTCATAATTACATTACATTACATTTTGAGGACTAAATCCGGCAAGTGATGTATTTGTGTTCATCAATCTGCAGCATTTACAAATAAAATAAAATACACATATAAGCTGCAAAGTTGAATGGTAGAAAAAGAGTTAAAAGCTACACATAATTACTTTATATTTCATTAAGTATCCACTATGACTATGTTAATAGTGGGGTTTTATTAGATAAAAGGACTTGAAAACTCCCTCGTGGCACTCTGCATGTGAAGTCTGTCAAAAGCTGTAATGAAGTGGAACCATCCGGACCGTCGGGAACAACGGAGAAATAATCTCATGAAGACAAAACGCAGGAGAATAAAGATCGCTCATCTTCAAAAACGCCGTTGTAAAGACCGTCCTGTCCCCGGCACTTTGTGGGGCTCGCGGCGGTTCCCGGCGCTGCCACAGGGCCCCATTGTGCGTCCTGCCAAGCTGTGACAGGGGCCCCGTCCAACTTCTCACCTGCGGCATTGTCCGCCCGGGGAGCTCAGTGCGGAGTAATTGGGAGCCGAGATTCCAGGACAAGTTTCTTTTTGTCCACTTTGTGGAAATCACTGACCCGGACGTGTGAGGTCACAGCTGTGGTAATTGGTGCTGGGTGATGCAGCTGTGTGTGTGTGTGTGTGTGTGTGTGTGTGTGTGTGTGTGTACAGTCTGTGAACAGATTGTTCTGAATAACAGTGGATGGACAGCATTAGCGATGCACGTACTCTTGTTGCAGGCGAATGTTTTTTGTTTTTCAGTTTGTCCCAGAGTTGCCTCTTCGGTCCCGTTGTTGGACCACTTAAAACAAAAAAGAAAACAGAGTTGTTGTACCGCACAATGTCGGCTTTATCTAGACAGAAGGGGCAACAATTATGTATTTGGACGATGAGAAAATATGACTCGCAGATCAAAACTGGGTTTGGCTCTCTCCCAAACTGCTTCCTCTCCACCTACAGATTATCACTCTGTGTGGAGCCACAGTCGCAGCAGTGAAGGGCACTCTGGATTAAGGTTAGGGATATAAATAAACAGGTAACTGTGCGACGCACTCAGTTCTTTCCCGTGATAAGCAGGGAACACAAGATGTCACGATGGATGCTACGCTCGCTGGAAAACCATTAAAAAAGGATGTGAATCGCATTCTGCACGTATGCATGTAAAAGCACAATACAAACCATGTGGCAACATCCGGGTCTGAGAAGTTAAGCCAACACCGGTGTGCCTTAAACTGGCATTCTCTCTGCTGGCCACCAGGGGGCGACCCCTCTCTGATTGTATAGAAGTCTGAGAAAATGAGCGCACTTCTCTCTTGATTAATTATCTCAGTAAACATCGTAAACATAAGTACAAAAGACTCAAAAAGCAAAACATCATTATAGTAATATCTCATTGTTATATCACTGTGGTTATTCTCTTTCTAAAGTGTTCTTTATTTTTATTGAACTGTTTTCAATCTTTGTTTTTACTCTTATATTCTTCTTGTTGTACAGCGCTTTGATGGCAAGCACTTTATAAATACATGTATTATTATTATTATTATTAAAAACAGTCAAAACAATCATTCATTTTCAAAAGAAGATTGAAAATAATTAACTTTGAATACATTTTTTTGTGCCAAATCTGAGAGAAGGGTAATATATATATAATATCAGAAATGATAAACTGACAAAGAGATCAAGTTGCACAAAATCACATGAATATATTATAAATATAAATCAGGAAACTTCTTCGTCCATGTGGTTAGAATCACATTTAGAGACAATCTTAACAAAACGCCTCCAAAAATGCAGACCGGGAATGGAAACTTCTTGGTCCTGGAAACACTGACCTCCGTTTGGCCCCTGCAGGTGAAACCCCATCCCAGGTCATGATCCTTTCGACTGACCACCTGTCAGTCTACACCCGGGCCTGGGAGTCTACTAACTGGTCTCCATGGCAGTTGTTTCCACTGTCACGGGACGCCGCCACCTGTCATGACCTCAGGGCGCACCGACGGCGGGATCGGCACTAACGGCGCGGGGAGCGAGGCAGCGGCTCGGAGGATTTAGCCGTGTAAAGCCTGTAACATTTCGCTCCGGCTCTCGAGTAGTTCAACATGATCTGTCCAAAACCCTCCATTGAGAGACAGAGACATGATTTCCCAGACGAAGACTAATCCTCTTTACATTACTGGACCTGGGTTTAACGAGGGATATTGACGAGGGCTTGACTCACGTCTGGGCCAATTTACTTGGAGCTGTCCGCAAAGTTCAGACCCGGGTCAAAGCCGTCAGCACACAATGCAGCTGGAATAAAAAAACTAAAGGAATAAAGAATCAATACAAAAACGTTAAAAAAGTTTTAATTTTCTCCCTAGAAATAAATGTTTTTCACCAGGTTGAGAGAGGCTTTTTTTTTTTTTTAAATCAAAAGACAACAGACATTATTTTCTTTACTCATCCCTTTTTGTTGTCTTCGGGAGTAAAGGAACTTTAAGTGTTTAATCCAGTGGAAAAAAAGTAAAAAATGTACATTACGTGTCAAAAATGAGTCGTAACAAAGAGTGTTTCTGCTAGGAAGGAAAAAAATCCCCCTGGAATGATGGATAAAACTCAAACATGTTAAAACGACACACAATGGAGTATTAAATAACAGTAAACTGTACTTTCACAGTGTACAATGTAAAATTAAAAAATGCATGTACACAAGCACCACGATGTAAGTCGGTGATTTCAAAAACCGGGTGCCTTCAGGGGTCGGTGGAGAAATCTGAGAGGTCGTGAGATAATCACCGGTGGGGGGAAAAGAAGTCAGCTAAACAAAGTGTGATTATTTTTACTTGGTTGGGGAAGCAATGCATCTATTTAGGCCCTCTGAAAATAAAGAATGAAATCAGGGTGTGATGTGGTCGCGGCGGAGACGCGGTGAGGTCACAAGTAGATGTTGCTTCATCTCACGAGCCAAAAGGCTGAGAGCCGCCGATGTCGGACGTTCATGGTCGAAATGCAACGCAGGGTTTCAGCTTCAAACAGCTCGCAAAACTAAAGGCTTGGTTTTTTTTTAATGCATTTTTTCAACATTTAATTTAGTGAAATAAAACAAGATATGACGGGGCAAAACAAGTTGGTTATTTCTAACATTTTAATAAAAGTTAAGGTTTTCAGCCTCAAACAGACAAGCTTATTTTTTTTTACAGTTAATGTAGTAATTTTTGCCATTTTGGTTTTTATAGTTATTTCAAGCATCATTTAATTTAGTGAAATAAAACAAGATATGATGGGGTTAGTTATCTCTAACATTTTAATAAAAGTTGAGATAATTCCCACGTAAAAGGATCTTTTTCTCTATTCTTTAGGAGCCGTTAACACAGTGTTTCATCACATTCACTCCTTGTAAAAACAAAAAACAAAACTTCAAAAACACATCCCCTTCGTAGTGTTGCTACATTATTATGGAAGTGGGACACAATGTCAGTCTATGAACAACGTGGGGTCTCCCAGCCATTCCTCCAGGGACAAGCTATGTGTGACCTTTTCACGTGCGATGTGTGTGGTCGCACAAGTAACACAACTAGTTCTGGCAGAACTCTGTGATGCCCTCCAGGCTGGACACCAGCATGTGGACCACGTGTGTGTGTGTGTGTGTGTGTGTGTGTGTGTGTGTGTGTGTGTGTGTGTGTGTGTGTGTGTGTGTGTGTGTGTGTGTGTGTGTGTGTGTGTGTGTGTGTGTGTGTGTGTGCGGGTGTGAGACACACACACACACTCAGCGTCCTCGTGACCTCTGGCTGACACCCTGTGACCTTACAGACAACAATACGTTGTTGTGGTACAACAAGGGATCAATTAGAAATCCTCCTTTCATTCTCGTGTCTAAAATACAAACATCTTCGTGTTTACGTTCCTGATGTCCGTCGTTTTAACGCCGTCGGTCTCCAGATGAACGGCGGCGCCATTAAAGGCCGTGACGCAGAGCTAGACCACGTAGAGTAACCTCCCAATAACCTTATGCTCTGTTGCATACAAAGTCTAAGACTTCCTCTCCTCTCCTTCCTATCCTCGGGTTTTATTTCACTCATTTAAATCGTATTTATGTCTCACCTTCCTTTTTATATCTTAATGCATTTTTATATTTAATGTAAAGTTTGAATCGCCTTGTTGAAAGTTACAAATAAACGTACCTTCCCTGCCTTTGCAGTTTGTGCTTAAACTCCACCAACGACAGCATTTCTGCCTCCTGAGAAGCTCAGAGAATTTATTTTGTATAACTAAGACGCCAATCTGCCCCTCAACGACCCCCCTCCCCCGCCGAGATGCCCTTGACCCCCCCCTCCGAGCTGCCTCAGCTGCAGTCAGTAGGCTGCGGTCGT